>NC_064639.1:826451151-826756901 GCF_023864345.2 Schistocerca serialis cubense | reverse complement strand
ATCAGCAATGTTGGCACTGACACGAAGAACTCTTTTACGAAGTCTTTCTAAAATATCTTTGTAGTAATATTGGTTAACTGTTTGTCCAGGAGGCACCCACTCTTTATGAACAATTACCTTGGAATCAAAGAAGCACACAAGCATGCATTTCACTTTTGACTTTGACATGCGAGCTTTTTTTGGTCTGGGTGATCCCGTTGAGCACCATTGCGAACTTTGGCGTTTTGTCTCTGGATCGTACTGAAAAAAACCAACTTTCATCACCAGTGATACCACGGCTGAAAAGGACGAAAAAATTGTGATCGTTGACGGAAATAAAAGAAATTTATCCGGAGGCAAGAGTATATCATCGCGAATAGGATCATGCCTAATAAGACACCGTAGCATTAAAACCAACTTCCGGATTGACGACAGTTTCACCTTTCCAGAATGTAGAAGGTGTTACTCCCGTCCACGTGTTTTGACAACGCTGGACACAGTAGCACCACCACATCGTCTTTTCAGTCGAGTTCCAGCTCCTCGCACAGCGTCACAATAGGCGTATCCGTATTTGGGTCTTCTTTTCGCTAGATTGCATTGGTCTTCGTCATGTGGGCCCAGCACCTAGGATGGTAGTGTGGAGTGCCATTGTATACACAGTGTGGTCGCCTCTGATTCGCATAACCGATAATTTGGACAGAAGCCGTTACACTTATGACGGATGGATCCTTTTGTAAGTAGGCTGTTTAGGCTTTTATGTTGGGTAACGCCCCGTAGCGCTCTGTATGAAAATCACTGACTGTGCTGTGTGCAGTCTGCCGGCCGATGGTGGCCGAGCGGTTCTAGGCGCTTCAGCCTGGAGCAGCGCGACCGCTACGGTCGCAGGTTCGAATCCTGCCTCGGGCATGGATGTGTGTGATATCCTTAGGTTAGTTAGGTTTAAGTAGTTCTAAGTTCTAGGGGACTGATGACCTCAGATGTTAAGTCCCATAGTGCTCAGAGCCATTTTTGTGTGCAGTCAGTGGCAGGTTGGCATTGTTGGAGTATTCGTTATTGTGCTGTTGGGCAGTTGGATGCGAACAGCGAGTAGCGTTGTGCAGTTGGAGGTGAGTCGCAAGCAGTGGTGGATGTGGAGAGAGAGATGCCAGAGTTTTGAGAGATTACTATGTGAGCACGATATGGACGTGTGTCCACCAGAAAAAGGAAATTTGTGAAGATGGATCTCATGAATTGATATATGATGACTTTTGAACATTATTATGGTAAATACATTGTCTGTTCTCTATCAAAATCTTTCATTTGCTAACTATGCCTACAGTAGTTAGTGCCTTCAGTAGTTAGAATCGTAGTTCGAGCAACGAAGATTTTTGTGAGGTAAATGTTTCATGAAAGGTATAGGTTATTGTTAGTCAGGACCATTCTTTTGTAGGGATTATACTAAGTCAGATTGCGTTGCGCTAAAAAAATATTGTGTGTAGGTTTAGTAATGATCAGAATAAGTAAAGAGAGAAATATCTGAATACGTTCATTTTTCTTAGCTGTTTGAAAATCAAATAACGTAAGAGGTTTACCAGCACAGTCATTTATAACTTTTCTAAGGGGACGTTTCACTATCTTTGCGGGTTCTGTGACGTCATCTTTCAACAAGATAACATAATATCTAGCTGTGCTGATCTATCTCGATACTGAGGATGTTTGTCTGTTGCTCCGGGTGACCCCCTCCATATCTCCCACCCTCGGAAAAATTTGCTGTTGGGCTGCCAAAGAGACTAGCACGCCGCCATAAGCCATTCACCACAACTGACGATATCTGGCAGGTCTGTGCACTATATTTCGCACCCAATGTACCCCAAAATCACCTATAAATTTAATCATGTGTTCTTCCTACTGAATTGTATACGCACAATAAGTAAAATTTCTTTGTTTGCTACTCGTCATGTGTTCTGTTCCAATGGCCAGTAGTGTACATCAGTATGGGTAATAGTGCTACAACACTTTTCAATATTCCTTCTGTGTCTGTGGATTACTCTCTGTCCAATATGAGGTGCGACAATTGCTTGTCAAGATGTGACAGTTGTAATAATAGCAGTAGTAATAGTTTTATTTACTCGTGGGTCATTTTTACAAGGATGCTGGATACGCCATAGTATTACAGTTTAAGAACAGAAAATATACAATTCATATATACTGGCATTTACATACTTACAAGTCTAGTTTGAGATGGATGGAACAGGTAGTCGACCGTGGCTCTAAGTAGGAACCATACTGGCTCTTACTTAAGCGAACCACAGAAAGTCTAAACCGAGATGATCGTGTTAAGACTGGATACTCCATCCTCCCGAATACGAAGTCACTCTGCTTAAAATGGCGCTTCCTCGTTCGGTTCATCCGTAAGGAATAATATTTCTAGCAAATAAGTTATTTAATAACGAATAAAAGCTTGTACTGCACTGTTCGTTCATTTCTCAGTACCAATCGCTGTACACTGAGTACAGACATTATTTCATAGTCTAACACTATACACACTACCAGCTAGCATCAGGACCATGCCGACGATCTTTGGTTTTCATTTCGTAGGCTTACACCGCAACTTTCCATTTGCTTGCCTGAAAAACTGAGTCATCACCACTACATAATGATTGGAATGTTGAGTTCAGATAGAGAATAATGTCTTACAAGTTAGTTCATCCAATTTCGCAAAACTATGGAGCAAAGTTTCCCAGAGAAGAAAAAAATTCTAAAGCGTTTTGTGAAATTACAGGGATGTTTTATTTTTATTATTATTTCTTTGTGTTACATTTTTTGTCAAACCTATACTATTATGTTATCTAAATATACGGAATGTATTGCTTAGCAAGTACTTTTTAACTGCATTTTAAGTATATTCATTTTAATAATCTCTTTAATTTCATTGGACGTTTAATTATGTTATTTTTATTCCTTGGTAATAAATGCTGTTTTGAATTTTGTGTTTATTCTTTCTTGGTAAATATAATTTCAATCTAGACTCTAGATCGTGTTCCATGGTCATGGACAGAGCTCTTTGTGCAGTAATTATCAAGGTTATATTTTACGTGCACAGTTGTTTCCCCCCCCCCATGAACCATGGACCTTGCCGTTGGTGGGGAGGCTTGCGTGCCTCAGCGATACAGATGGCCGTACCGTAGGTGCAACCATAACGGAGGGGTATCTGTTGAGAGGCCAGACAAACATGTGGTTCCTGAAGAGGGGCAGCAGCCTTTTCAGTAGTTGCAGGGGCAACAGTCTGGATGATTGACTGATCTGGCCTTGTAACATTAACCAAAACGGCCTTGCTGTGCTGGTACTGCGAATGGCTGAAAGGAAGGGGAAACTACAGCCGTAATTTTTCCCGAGGACATGCAGCTTTACTGTATGATTAAATGATGATGGCGTCCTCTTGGGTAAAATATTCCGGAGGTAAAATAGTCCCCCATTCGGATCTCCGGGCGGGGACTATTCAAGAGGACGTCGTTATCAGGAGAAAGAAAACTGGCATTCTACGGATCGGAGCGTGGAATGCCAGATCCCTTAATCGGGCAGGTAGGTCAGAAAATTTAAAAAGGGAAATGGATAGGTTAAAGTTAGATATAGTGGGAATTAGTGAAGTTCGGTGGCAGGAGGAACAAGACTTTTGGTCAGGTGATTACAGGGTTATAAATACAAAATCAAATAGGGGTAATGCAGGAGTAGGTTTAATAATGAATAAAAAAAATAGGAGTGCGGGTTAGCTACTACAAACAGCATAGTGAACGCATTATTGTGGCCAAGATAGTCACAAAGCCCATGCCTACTACAGTAGTAAAAGTTTATATGCCAACTAGCTCTGCAGATGATGAAGAAATTGATGAAATGTATGACGAGATAAAAGAAATTATTCAGGTAGTGAAGGGAGACGAAAATTTAATAGTCATGGGTGACTGGAATTCGTCAGTAGGAAAAGGGAGAGAAGGAAACATAGTAGGTGAATATGGATTGGGGGGAAGAAATGAAAGAGGAAGCCGCCTTGTAGAATTTTGCACAGAGCAAAACTTAATCATAGCTAACACTTGGTTCAAGAATCATAAAAGAAGGTTGTATACCTGGAAGAATCCTGGAGATACTAAAAGGTATCAGATAGATTATATAATGGTAAGACAGAGATTTAGGAACCAGGTTTTAAATTGTAAGACATTTCCAGGGGCAGATGTGGATTCTGACCACAATCTATTGGTTATGAACTGCAGATTGAAACTGAAGAAACTGCAAAAAGGTGGGAATTTAAGGAGATGGGACCTGGATAAACTGAAAGAACCAGAGGTTGTAGAGAGTTTCAGGGAGAGCATAAGGGAACAATTGACAGGAATGGGGGAAAGAAATACAGTAGAAGGAGAATGGGTAGCTCTGAGGGATGAAGTAGTGAAGGCAGCAGAGGATCAAGTAGGTAAAAAGACGAGGGCTAATAGAAATCCTTGGGTAACAGAAGAAAAATTGAATTTAATTGCTGAAAGGAGAAAATATAAGAATGCAGTAAATGAAGCAGGCAAAAAGGAATACAAACGTCTCAAAAATGAGATCGACAGGAAGTGCAAAATGGCTAAGCAGGGATGGCTAGAGGACAAATTTAAGGATGTAATCTCACGAGGGGTAAGATAGATACTGCCTACAGGAAAATTAAAGAGACCTTTGGAGAAAAGAGAACCACTTGTATGAATATCAAGAGCTCAGATTGAAACCCAGTTCTAAGCAAAGAAGGGAAAGCAGAAAGGTGGAAGGAGTATATAGAGGTTCTATACAGAGGCGATGTTCTTGAGGACAATATTATGGAAATGGAAGAGGATGTAGATGAAGATGAAATGGGAGATACGATACTGCGTGAAGACTTCGACAGAGCACTGAAAGACCTGAGTCGAAACTAGGCCATGGGAGTAGACAACATTCCATTAGAACTACTGATAGACTTGGGAGAGCCAGTCCTGACAAAACTCTACCATCTGTTGAGCAAGATGTATGAGACAGGCGAAATTCCCTCAGACTTCAAGCGGAATATAATTATTCTAATCCCAAAGAAAGCAGGTGTTGACAGATGTAAAAATTACCGAACTATCAGTTTAATAAGTCACAGCTGCAAAATACTAACGCGAATTCTTTACAGACGAATGGAAAAACTGGTAGAAGCGGACCTCGGGGAAGATCAGTTTGGATTCCGTAGAAATGTAGGAACACGTGAGGCAATACTAACCTTACGACTTATCTTAGAAGAAAGATTAAGAAAAGGTAAACCTACGTTTCTAGCATTTGTAGACTTAGAGAAAGCTTTTAACAACTTTAACTGGAATACTCTCTTTCAAATTCTAAAGGTGGCAGGGGTAAAATACAGGGAGCGAAAGGCTATTTACAATTTGTACAGAAACCAGATGGCAGTTATAAGAGTCGAGGGGCATGAAAGGGAAGCCGTGGTTGGGAAGGAAGTGAGACAGGGTTGTAGCCTCTCTCCGATGTTATTCACTCTGTATATTGAGCAAGCAGTAAAGGAAACAAAAGAAAAATTCGGAGTAGGTATTAAAATTCATGGAGAAGAAGTAAAAACTTTGAGGTTCGCCGATGACATTGTAATTCTGTCAGACACAGCAAAGGACTTGGAAGAGCAGTTGAACGGAATGGACAGTGTCTTGAAAAGAGGATATAAGATGAACATCAACAAAAGCAAAACGAGGATAATGGAATGTAGTCAAATTAAATTGGGTGATGCTGAGGGAATTAGATTAGGAAATGAGACACTTAAAGTAGTAAAGGAGTTTTGCTATTTTGGGAGCAAAATAACTGAGGATGGTCGAAGTAGAGAGGATATAAAATGTAGACCGGCAATGGCAAGGAAATCGTTTCTGAAGAAGAGAAATTTGTTAACATCGAGTATAGATTTAAGTGTCAGGAAGTCGTTTCTGAAAGTATTTGTATGGAGTGTAGCCATGTATGGAAGTGAAACATGGACGATAACCAGTTTGGACAGGAAGAGAATAGAAGCTTTCGAAATGTGGTGCTACAGAAGAGTGCTGAAGATAAGGTGGGTAGATCACGTAACTAATGAGGAGGTATTGAATAGGATCGGGGAGAAGAGAAGTTTGTGGCACAATTTGACTAGAAGAAGGGATCGGTTGGTAGGACATGTTTTGAGGCATCAAGGGATCACCAATTTAGCTTTGGAGGGCAGCGTGGAGTGTAAAAATCGTAGAGGGAGACCAAGAGATCAATACACTAAGCAGATTCAGAAGGATGTAGGTTGCAGTAGGTACTGGGAGATGAAGAAGCTTGCACAGGATAGAGTAGCATGGAGAGCTGCATCAAACCAGTCTCAGGACTGAAGACCACAACAACAACAGTTGTTTCCTAAATGTACTCACATGGCGTACTTAAAATCCTCAACGTTTTGAACAGATCTTTTCAAAGAGCCCGTTACTTTTTCGGTTATTATTATTACGGTCCTTTCTGTGATCTGAATACTGTGTTCATATTATGGCCATCTGTTCACCAGAAAACAATTCCATACATAAGAACTGAGTGTACATAGGCATACTATACAATTAAAAGACACTGGCTGTTATACCCTAACGACAGGATTCCAAGAAAATAACATGCTATTAATATTTGCAAGTATCTTCCTGTGCCCACAATTCAGCTGAGAATCAATATCCATTCCTAGAAATTTTGTGTTCGTTACACAGTCAATAGAGGTATCATTCACATTTAAGTTAACAGTGTCATTTTCGCTATTCAAACTGAAATTCATGGCATATGTTCAATTTATGTTCAATGTACCTTTACTGCATGTTGACCAAATGTAAACTTACTTGACCGTTTCATTTGCTTTCTTTTTTAGGAGTGCTCTTGTTTTATCTGTGACTATGATATTGTTGTCGTCTGAAAGACAAATGTTTCTCCGTAACTGACAGTGTCATTCAGTCCAGTTGTTATACTCGTACTGACTCAAGGAGCCGTTTAACTTTCAACTCCAACTATGAAAGTGTCACTGGAATGGAATCTTCCACAGAATATTGTAAGGAGGCAGAAGCGAAGGCCTACCATTTATCACCGTCTGTAGGTATCTACCTCTAAACCAGTTTTCCATGAACTGAAAAGAGGCCATCGTCCCAGACGCAGTGGTCAGAGATGTCTGTTACAAACACAATGCCTCTAAAATAACCACGATAGTTGCGGTGGCTTTTTTTTCTCTTTTTTTTGTTCTCTTTTGTTCTCATAGCTCGATCTATGTTTAGAATCCACAAACGCTGTATTTACAGTATTTCACATCAAAATTCGCCGAAAAATGCTATTGGTACAACAGCGGCCTCTTTAATTGTTTCTGACTGTAGTTCGCGGAACAACACTCATTATTGCCATTACCATTGCTATCTGAGCAAGCAACTACACTCAAATTTCTTAACGATACTTGTGTTTGGCAGAGGTGATGATGAATTAGTGAGTGCAGCTAAATCAAAGAAGCTACTGCAGCATCCCAGAAATGAACTGAAAGTGAGACCTATACATTTACACCGTTGCTGTTCCAAGAACGACAGAAATCGTATCTTGGAGCTCTTTTCAATGAATGCTTGCGTGCTTTCCGTATGGAAACCTGTAGACACTATTGTATGCGTAATATCTGAGGAAAAGCATTTTCATTGATGAGTTTGGTTCACCATAAAATTGCTTGCCTGGTTGTGCAAATGAAAACTGTGATTTTCTTTAGTGTGCATCAGACAGTTGTGTTTCTCTAATTAACTTTCTCTGTCTCGAAAGTAATTAGGCTGTATTGGTTGAAAAATTCATGAGAGTGGTACCCAATAAAAACATCGAAAAGAGCCATATTTCGATGTGTAACTACCGTATGTAGGGAGTGTTGTTCTATATGGCGCTGAAACACGGACTATGAGGAAGAAGGACAGAGAAAGGCTGGAGGCTTTTGAGATCTGGACATGGCGGAGGATGGGAAGAATAAGTTGGATGGACAGAGTAAAATATGAAGAGGTACTGAGAAGAGTGGGAGAGAAAAGACAGACTTACTAGATACAATAAAGAGAAGAAAAAGAAATTGGATTGGGTATATATTAAGAAAGAATGACGGACTGATAAAAACAGTTTTAGAAGGTTATGTAGAAGGGAAAAGGAAGCGAAGAAGGAAGAGATTCCAGATGACATGATGGACGGTACAACATACAGCAGCCTTAAGAAGGAAGCAATGGAGCGCAGAAAATGGAGAGGCAAAGGACCTGCTAATATAGCAGATAACTGATGATGATGAACTTTCGTAGGGCAAGAACTGCAGTCCGACAATAACATTTTGTACTAAATGGTTAAAACATTTGTCTTGATGGCCACACTAATTTTATTTTAGCATCACATGACACGTATCGGGAGAACCGCATCGTCGTATCAGTGGCGCGAAATACAGGAAATGAGACAAGATAATAAAAGGAACTCATTGCAACAACATAAGAAACCTAAGAACACATCTATTAAAATAATAAAATCTCGTCACTTCCTACTCCACGACACCATCAGTGGCTAACTGACGTAAGCAGTTCGGCACTGTACGAGGAAAACAATTTCGTTAGTTACATCAGGCCTGATCGTGATACACTGGTGTGCAAACTTAAAGAGAAATTTAGCTTTCGGATGATGTGTCACTGTTAACATAGTTCGATAAAACTTCGACCATACACAGTAGTAGCTGCTACAGTATAGTACAGACGGTAGCTGAAAAAAATACGCAGTGACACGAACATAAATGGCACTTGTATGCCAAGACAATAATTACACTGACGTCACCGTGAATCATGATGGTCTGATGGACTTTACAAAGGCGAGAGATGGTACTCAAGAGGGTGTATGATCACCACGGACGGCAATGGACGCTCAGTAACGTGCTTCCCCGCTGGCCACAAGGTTGAAAAGTAGTGCGTGTAGTAGCCCGTTCCACTTCTCCTCCAGCGAGGTTGACAATTGATGGATGGTCTTTGATTCTGGGGAATGGACAGGCCAGTGCATTAACTGAATATCTTCTCTTTCCAAGAGTTCCCCCACCTGCGCCTTTCGAAGTGGTCGTGCTTTGTAACAGACAAATATGAAGTGGCCCTGAAAAGATGAACGTGGGGAAGAAGTACATTATCTCAATAACGGTTAACTGTGAGTGTACCCTGTTCAAAGATGTGGATGTCAGTTTCACCCATTCGATGTTTGTCCTTCACACCACAACACCTGGCCCAGCAAAACGATTACGTTCAACAATATTCCTAACGATGAGTATACCGTGTTCAAACATTTACATGTCAGTTTCATTCATTCAGCATTATGCCTCCCCACACCATAACACTGGCACCAACAAAACGATCATGTTCGACAGTGTTCCTGGGCGCATCACGTGTTTCTACCTCACGCCATATGAGGGTACGTCGAGCAGCATGCTGAAATTACTTTCGTCAAAAAATGGTTCAAATGGCTCTGAGCACTATGGGACTCAACTTCTGAGGTCATTAGTCCCCTAGAACTTAGAACTACTTAAACCTAAGGACATCACAAACATCCATGCCCGAGGCAGGATTCGAACCTGCGACCGTAGCGGTCTTGCGGTTCCAGACTGCAGCGCCTTTAACCGCACGGCCACTTCGGCCGGCTTACTTTCGTCATTAAGTGTTCCACACCAGTGTGTGATAAATGTTTATTAAAAATTACATATATTATTCAGACTGCATAAGTATTGTATTGTATGTTAACTGGGGACCTAGAAACGACGGAGAGGCTCCGTCACCGCCGCAGCCGCAGTGGTCCACAACCCCTCGACGACTACCACAGTCCACTTCACCCCTCTGCCGCCCCACACCGAACCCAGGGTTATTGTGCGGTTCGGCCCCCGGTGGTTCCCCCCCCTCCCCCCCTCCCCAGCGGGAACGTCTCACACCAGACGAGTGTAACCCCTATGTTTGCTTGGTAGAGTAATGGTAGTGTACGCATACATGGAGAACTTGTTTGCGCAGCAATCGCCGACATAGTGTAGCTGAGGCGGAAAAGGGGAATCAGCCCGCATTCGCCGAGGCAGATGGAAAACCGCCGAAAAGCCATCCACATACTGGCCGGCTCACCGGACCTCGACACAAGTCCGTCGGGTGGATTCGTGCCGGGGACCAGGCGCTCCTTCCCACTCCGGAAAGCCGTGAGTTAGACCGTTCGGCTAACCATGCGGGCGACTGCATATGTAGGAAAAATTGTTAGTAAAGTGATCAAAATTTTACTAACAAGTCCGTAACTGCAGCACTTGAAAGCTGCTGGGATGGAACATAGGAATGCGGAACATACTCGTATGGGAAAATTAAATTTGTAAATTTCAAACCAACTACTTAAAATGGTAGTGAGTGACACTCAAAATTATAAAACGATCAAAAAATAAATTTAAAAATACGGAAATGAAAGCACTGGGACATTAATTACTATTCCTATCCGACTGAATTTGCGTAGTAGGAGCAACATCTGTGACGTGTTAAGATCGGTTGCCTTGCCCTACCTTCGTGGTCGCGATTTATCTGACGTTCGAAAGGCATGATCACTGGCTTTCGGCCAAGGGTGGAACCATTTCCGAAACACCTAAGTTTATAAACTGTTCGTGTGCCGCCTTGCTTAAAGTATACCGTGCATGGCAAAATGGCGCAATCCAAAACCGGCACCGGGGCAACTGTGGTGCACTTGGAGCCGTAGATGACAGCGGTGAACGACGGCTGAGAAGATGTTAGCAGGCGAATAGACGTGCAGCTGTTGAGGGACTGACCGCCCAGATGAGCCAACGGGTTACACTATCTTCTCAAAGACGGTTCAGCGAACGTACACTACTGGCCATTAAAATTGGTATACGACGAAGAAGACGTGCTACAGACGCGAAACTTAACCGACAGGAAGAAGATGCTGTGATATGCAAATGATCAGCTTTTCAGAGCATTAACACAAGGTTGGCGCCGGTGGCGACAGCTACAACGTGCTGACATGAGGAAAGTTTCAAACCGATTTCTCATACACAAACAGTAGTTGACCGGCGTTGACTGGTGAAACGTTGTTGTGTAAGGAGGAAAAAGCGTACCATCACGTTTCCGACTTTGATAAAGGTCGGATTGTAACCTGTCGCGATTGCGGTTTATCGTATCGCGACATTGCTGCTCGCGTTGGTCGAGATCCAATGACTGTTAGCAGAATATGGACACGGTGGGTTCAGGAGGATAATACGGAACGCCGTGCTGGATCCCAACGGCCTCGTATCACTAGCAGTCGAGACGACAGGCATCTTATCCCCATGGCTGTAACGGATCGCGCAGCCACGTCTCGATCCCTGACTCAACAGATGGGGACGTTTGCAAGATAACAACCATCTGCACGAACAGTTCTAGTATAATATATTTGTCCAATGAATACTCTTTATCATCTGCATTTCTTCTTGGTGTAGCAATTTTAATGGCCAGTAGTGTATATGGGCCACCGCAGCGGGCGGCTGGTTCATGCACCCATGCTGACTGTAGTTCATCGGCGACGAAGGTCGGGATTTGCAAACCAGTACTGCAACTGTACGTCCACAGAGTAGCAACAGGTGGCCTTTTCAGATGAATCACGTTTTATGCTCTATCGAACAGTTCGTAGGAAGGGTGCAAGACACAGGAGGGAGCGTTACGGTCTGAGAAGTGTTTTCGTGGCATTCCCTGCTCATGTCATTCCGGAAAGCACAGTAAATCATCGGAAGTACGCATCTGCTCTTGGGGACCATGTCCATCCCTACATGCAGTTTTTTTGGCTTTTCCCCCCCCCCAACACGATGGCATCTACCAGCAGGACAATGCAATGTGTCTCACAGCTAACGTCCGTGGTTCGAGGAGCACCAGGACGAATTTGCTGTACTTCCATGGCCACCAGACTCCCCGAATTTATACTCAATCGAGAATCTGTGGGACCACTACGCACTGTTCGCACTACCGATAAACTTAGCGCAGCTCGCCAAGGCACTGAAGTTACCATGACTCCACATTCCTGTCGGT
The DNA here is from genome assembly GCF_023864345.2 of Schistocerca serialis cubense. NCBI lineage: Eukaryota > Metazoa > Arthropoda > Insecta > Orthoptera > Acrididae > Schistocerca > Schistocerca serialis. The sequence goes on along the minus strand of NC_064639.1, from coordinate 826,744,863 downwards.
ACTTTCGGGAATCTCATTGTCTCTCTTCCCGCATGTCTCGCAGCTTAGGTGCTGCAAAAAGGTGTTACTCACGCTTTTGACAGGTGGTCACATTAATGTGACTGGACAGTGTAAGTTTCTCGCTATGTACACCCGTAAGTCACCAACAAATTTAATCATATATTCTTCCTACTACACTGTACACGCACATTTAGAAAAATTGTCTTTTGGTATCCTTTCTGGTGTTAATTTATGTAGTTAGCAGTGTATCTGAATCTGTGAGATCCTCTCAGCGTTTGCATTGTCCAGGAAACCGTGAACTCATAAAACAAACTCTACGGTACGTAACGTGGTCGACGTCCCAGAATATTGCTGCTTCGCATTATGGTTACTTTACTACAGAGAGCGGTAGAACCGACTAAGCAGTTTTAAGGAGCAATAAAAAGTAAATCTGGATGTATATAGAAAAAATGTTCCTATTTTCTAAATTAGTACAATATACCATTTTACATTCATTTAGTTTCGAAAATAATGTCCTCAAGATGGCGACCGTTAGCATCAATACATTGTTGTGGACGATACCTGAAGTTTCGAGTAGCTCTTGCACACATATCGCGGCGTATGGCATTCACTTGGTCAATAGTCCGCTCTTTTAACTCTGGTTGGGTGTGAGGGCGGCTTTTGAAAACCTTTTCCTTCAGATATCTCCAAAGAAAGTAGTCCCAAATGCTCAAACCTGGTGACCGCGTAGGCCACCCGACATCACCCCTCAACGAGACGAGGCGTCCCAGAAACATTTCTCTCAAAATGCCAAGTGAAATTCGAGATGTGTGAGCAGTAGCTCCATCCTGTTGGAACCACAAGTCCCCCAGCCCATGTTCTTCAACAATCTCGTCCATTCTGGGTTGCAGAAAATTTTGCAACACTGAAACATAACGTGTGGAATTCACTGTCACGGTCACTCCTTCCTCCTCAAAAAAAGTAAGGCCCTACCACGCCAAATTGTGATATGGCACACCACACTGTCATTTAGGAGAATGTTGCGGTCTTTCATGAATTCTGGGGCTGTAGCCTATTTCCAATGTTATTCAGTTCGTACATGGAGTAAACTATGAACAAACTAGAAAGAATTTTGGAAAACGGCTTAAAATTCATGAAGAATGATATTGTAATTGTCAGAGACGCCAACTAAACTGGAAGAGCAGTCGAACGAAATGGTTAGCGTTTTCAGAAGAGTTTATAAGATGAACAGCAACAAAAGTAAAACACGGTTCATGGAATGTGATGCAGTGCTGAGGGTGTTAGAGACACCAAAATCAGTAGGTGAGTTTTGCAATTCAGATGAGTTTTGCAATTCAGACAGCAAGATAAGTGACGATGGCTGAGGTTGATAGGATATAAAATAAAGTCTGAATAAAGCGAGAAAAGCATTTCTGAAAAAGAAGAGTTTGCTAATATCGAATATAAATAAAAATGCCACGAAGTATTTTCTGAAGGTATTTTTATGAAGTGTAGGCTGACGCAGATCTGAAACATGGGTGATAAACAGCTCAGACAAGAAAATAATAGAAGCTTTCGAAATGTAGTGATGCAGATGGATACTACAGATAAGATGAGTGGATCGAATAGCTAATGCGGAGGCATTGAATCGAAAGTGGAGAAAAAATGCGTTTATGGTTCAAATGGCTTTGAGCACTATGGGACTTAACATCTGTGGTCATCAGTGTACTAGAACTTAGAACTACTGAAACCTAGCTAACCTAAGGACATCACACACATCCATGCCCGAGGCAGGATTCGAACCTGCGACCGTAGCGGTCACGCGGTTCCAGAATGAAGCGCCTAGAACCGCACGGCCACACGGGCCGGCCATGAGTTTATGGCTAACCCTGACTAGGAGAAGGGATTAGTTGATTGGACATCAGTTTGAAGATGGAGGGAATTGTGGGTCGTAAAAATTATAGACTAGCATGGAAAACTGCGCGAAACCAGCCTTCGGACTGAAGACCACGACAACGACAATATTCATATGTACATACGATGAGACAAAAAAGATATATAATCGGTGCATAGTAAACACAACTGCACAAATTAGACAATGAAATCACAACCAGTTGATCAGTTTTTGTAGATAGAGCAGTTGAACACAGTAACAGTATGATTATCACAACGTAGCGTAAGGAATCAAAAGAATTACACAAGACATCAATAATGACCACGAAAGGAAGGAAGAACGAGGTGTTTAACCCTGTCGACATCGAGGTCATTAGCGACAGTGCAAAAGCTCAGAATTTCTGAAGGACGGCGAAAGAAATCGGCTGTACTCTCTCAGTGGAACCAACCCGGCATTTGCCTGGAGAGATTTAGGGAAATCACGGAGAACCTAAATCTGGATGGCCGGACACGGAATTGAAACGTCTTCCTCCCGAATGAATGACCATCAGTGCTTTTGGCGAAAAGTGCACTCAGTTCCTCATAATCCTGAGCGCAATTCGCCCTTCGTTAGAGCCGACAAGCAACCTCACGTGATGTAGCATTATTTGACTGAGACGTACACAGCAGGGTTATCAGGTGTTATCACCGTCTCATGTAACAGAACAGCCTATTCATGCTTAGACTGCAGGCAGTCACACAAATCATCCTGAATTGCCCTTATCGATCTCGCCAGGCATATTACGAGCGTGATAAAAGAAACTATGCTGAGTTCTCGTCGATATTGCAACTATCGTGGGAACCGTGACTCTTTGCAGATTACCAGAAGCACCTTTACACTGTCTGTTCAGTAAGCACCCATAACTGTATGTCTATTCCCTGTGCCATATTGATCATTTCAGACACTTTTTCTTCTAACAACTGTTTCTGATTTTTTTTAATAATTTTATAAATCTTAGTACCTGAACGTTCACTGTAAGGTAATTAACATAGGACTGCAACGGCAAACTCCGAAAGGCAATGAAAAACCGCGTTGCGTGCTTTAATTTCAGAAAAACAGCCTAATGGTTGCTTCGGGGTAGAATTCACTACCTGAGACAACATGATTTTCGTGAAGACTAGGTAGTGCTTCGTGCGTTTCTTGTTTTGAGTGATATTTAATATGGCGTCAGTGTTCCGTGCAGTGCTCTTAAATCGTACATTTACACTGAAAAGTGTAATTGCTAGCGCGTTCACAAGGAATTTCATAAATTTCAGGAACAATGAGTCCACATTAAACATCACGATTTGGGCAAATCTGCTGTTGGCGAACATAGCATCAGAAACAAACATACGACTATATTTGTTGAGACGAAAATCTTATCCCATGCATCTAACTACTGGGATTCTATCGTCGAAGAAGCCGCTCAGATCAAAATGTCATCAACAGCTATACTGGGACAGCAGTTACACCACTGGTGGTGCACGGAAACGTGCGCTTGACGCTTAAATCTACAGAGAAATGCACTGACTTATATACCGTCAAACGGAATCAGCACCACTGCTAATGTTCCTGCATCATAAACATCGGTATATCCTTTGCTAGGCCGGCCGGTGTGGCCAGGCGGTTCTAGGCACTTCAGTCTGGAATCGCGCGACCGCTACGGTCGCAGGTTCGAATCCTGCCTCGGGCATGGATGTGTGTGATGTCCTTAGGCTAGTTAGGTTTAAGTAGTTCTAAGTTCTAGGGGAATGATGACCTCAGAAGTTAAGTCCCATAGTGCTCAGAGCCATTTGAACCATTTTTTTTCCTTTGCTAGCGTATAGAAGTTCCGTGACTTCGAGACGTCGTCACGACATAATTCGACCAACTATTCACCAAACTACACCACACACACCCTATTAGCAGGTCAGTTAAAAATGGTTCAAATGGCTCTGAGCGCTATGGGACTTAACTTCTGAGGTCATCAGTCCCCTAGAACTTAGAAATACTTAAACCTAACTAACCTAAGGACATCACACACATCCATGCCCGAGGCAGGATTCGAACCTGCGACCGTAGCGGTCGCGTGGTTCCAGACTGTAGCGCCTAGAACCGCTCGGCCACTACGACCGGCTAGGTCAGTTAACATTTGACTGTGAGACGGAGGAAGTTGTTGTAACTTGCGTAGACAGACAAATACAACGCGACAAGGACTCCTAGAAACATTTACACAAAGGGCAGTTTCGAGTTAAAATTCACAGTATTTCATATAGAAGTATAGAACGTTTTAATTTACCATCATATAGCTCATTTAAACTGTTTCCGTCATAGAGGGTGCCCAAGAAATAAATACATGATTTTCTCGATTTTTGATTTAGTAGGCCCGTCTTATCGTTACGACAGGATGAAAGCTCTATTCTTAACAGGCATTATACTGTCACCCACAACCTTCGTTCAGAGTAGCCGTCTGTCCTCATTTGCAAGAGATGGTAGCCATTTCTTTGGAAAAGACAATACGTTATTCACCTTGGCCGTCGCTATGGTAACAATGGGATCATAAACAAGACGTTTGGCAGTGAGCTACAGCCACAGAAAACCAGCCATATTTCAGCGACGGCGGGCGAGTGATGAAATCGAGAAAGTACAGGGTGCGGCAGAACCGACTAAGCAGTTTCTATCGATTACCGCTGGGGCTGTATTCGGGGTAGGCAGTTGCACGTGGTCTGCCTTTGTTCAGTCGTTGACCCCATTTCAGTAGCCAACATGGTCTGGACCGGCGTACATCATGGTTTTGCCGTTCGCGCTTTATTATGAAAACAACAGATCTGTGATCGCTACACAACGCGCTTTTCGGCGACAGTTCAACATTCCACGCAACAATGTTAACACAATTCGGTCCGGGGTTCGGCAGTTGGAGGAAACTGGTAGCACACTAAGAATAGATACACCTGACCCACGCAGATCCATCAGAATGCCAGAAAATGTGTAGCGGGTGAGAACAGCAATTCAACAATAGCCGCAACGTTCTGGTCGACGACATGCTGTTGCATTGGGGATTTCAGACCGCAGTTTGAGAAGGATTATGCAATACAATTTGAAGTTTCATCCTTTCAAAATAACGAATGCTCAACCATTACGCCCAGCAGACTACGCCAACCGCCAAAATCTGTGTGAGCAAATGTTTGCTCAGATCCCCCCGAAAGCAGCTTTCTTCAGTAGTGACGAGGCACATTTTCATCTTAGTGGGTGCGTCAATAAGCATAACTTTCGCTACTGGGCTGAAAATAGCCCCAGAATTCTGTACAAGTTATAGATAATCTTTCGCCCCCTGTGTGTTAACCCTGATACCTTCAGAACTTCATAGAATGTATTCCAGCCGACGATGTTAATAGCTTTCCCTAAATCTGCAATTGCTATAATCACTAGATGGTGTAATATCCAAGCATATATTTTATTCAAAAAATATTTACATCACTGTGTATGGAATCTGAATGAACATTCTCGTGATATTAATAAAAAGGACTTCATGGTTACTAAAATAATAAATATTTATCGTCAGCGACAATTTAATATTCTGTAAAAACCTGTATCTCATGCAAAACTTACGGAAAAAGATAGAGAAAATCTCCATCTTTTGTTATCTATGAGTCTTCTAGAACAGTTCTTCTTGTCGTTCGAACTGTAGTACTGTCGGATATGATTGATGTCTCGTAGGACAGAGGTCTGTAAAAACCTGTATTATGTTGTTAAGTAATATTTGAAAAATAGAGTTTCTGTGTCATTGAAATCAACCCTTTCGTTTGAACTTTTATTCCAATATGATTCTCATCCTATATAAGTGTTAAGTATTCTGATCAGCTACCAAGGAGCGGAACCATTAGCGCTATTGATTACAGCGCGGTTTATTGATAAATGCTGAAGAATAAGCGAATAACATTGAGAAATACTTTTAAATGTTAATGCATATAACAAAGGCACAGAAAAGATTTAATATATACTGTTTGTTATTAGTAAAACAGTGCCTGAAGGAGAATCGATAAGTGATTGTCTTACGATAGCCGCCATCTTAGTGAAATATTGCAGCGGCAGTTTTAAATTGAATTTTTAAACAGACATAAATCTTGATAGTAATAAATTCCACTTAGGTTGTGAATAATATTTAACTATAGTGCAAACAGCATCTTACGTGATAAAAGTTGTTCTCTGCTGATATATGAAGCCTGGATATTTCGTAACAACTTTTATGAAATATTTTTAACAGGGGACAATACATTAGTGTTGTGCGCGTGGGATAATTGTGTCGAAACTGTTCATTTTGCTTAAAGAAAAGTGTTGCCACGTCGAATAAGAGGTCCGCAGCTCGTGGTCTCGCGGTCGCTTTCCCGTTTCCAGAGCCCGGGTTTCCGGGTTCGATTCCCGGCGGCGTCAAGGATTTTCACCTCCCTCGAGATGACTGGGTGTTTGTGTTGTCATCATCATTCATGAAAGTAACGAGATTGTACTGAGCAAAGGTTGGGAATTTGTAATTGCGCTGATAACTGCGCAGTTGAGCGCCCCACAAACCAAACATCATCATCATCAAATAAGAGTAGCGGTAAATTGGATAGACGATTTGTAACTAGTAATGAGACTATTATGCAATAGCACTGAAGATTGCTAAAATCCTTACTCTTGTATAGTTGAGATTACTTAACATGCATTTAGCTTTTTTGCTGGTTGTATAAGATCACTTTTGTGCATGAACATAGTGCCATTTACACTGCGTGACAGAAAACATTGCTAGATATTTCCAGGTAGAGATTTCTTTAAGAAAATAACGATCATTAGCCGGGAAAAGCAGTGATTAAATAAATCCTCATGTTACGCTAGTAATAAGTAACTGGCTTTGTTGTAATCCTGCCCAAATTGTACAACACCAATCTACCACGCACGCCACAATGGCCTTTCTTCCAAGATAAGTCGTAGGGTCATATTGCCTCGCTTGTTCCTTCATTTCACACACGTACTCCACAAGCCATCGTACGATACGTGGCGGAGGTACTATATACCACTACTAGTCATTTCCTTTCCTGTTACACTAGTAAATAGAGTGAGGGAAAAGCAAGTGTCTGCACGTCTGCGTACGAGCCCCAATTTCTCATGTTCGTGGTCCTTACGCGAAATGTATATTGGTGGCAGCAGACTCATTCTACAGTCAGCTTCAAACGGCGCTTCCCTAAATTTTCTCAACAGTGTTTCTCTAAAAGAACGTCGCCTTCCCGCCAGGAATTCCTATCTGATTTCCCGAAGCATCTCCGTAATACTTGCGTGTTGTTCGAAGTTACCGGTGACAAATCTACCAGCCTGTCTCTGAAATGCTTCGATGTCTCCCTTGTCTGGTGTGAGACGTTCCCTGGAGGATCCACCGGGGGCCGAACCGCACAGTAACCCTGGGTTCGGTGTGGGGCGGCGGAGGGGTGAAGTGGACTGCGGTAGTCGTCGTGGGGTTTTGGACCACTGAGGCTGCGGCGGGGACGGGGCCTCTCCGTCGTTTCTAGGTCCCCGGTTAAACTTACAACATACATACGTACATTATTGATACCTCCTGGTAACTGTTTTATTTTGAGTAGGAATTAGTAGAGGATACTTTGCCGCATGCTAAGAGGAATAATTTTCTTTTGGTTTGTCCTCCCAGGTATCCCGATAATTCGGAGAGAATATCACCCATTCCAGGGTACTTCTTTCGACTTATAGACATAGCTATGTGCACAAAAAATTTAAAAGTTTCTCCTCTATTTATTAACTCTTGCACGTAGTTCAAACGTAGCATTTGATGTACTGAACAGAATTCATTGCGTTTTTTGTCTTTTTATTCTTAACTGCGAAAATGTTTAAAGGAAACAATTTTAACACACATGCATCATTTAAAAATCAAGTGTTTCCCGTACAGCAGTTGGGAACGAACCAAAGACACAAAGGAATAACAGAATTTCATCACTTTCACCACCTCGCGAATTTATGTACATTTGAGACACAGCCTGGTTCTAGAGCATTGCACCGGTTTGCCGCCAGACACTGCAGCCTCGCCGAGGAATTCCCTGGCCTTCGAAGTATGTCCGTTCACTTTCCACTGGCTCTGGCGTCCGTCCGCTGTCGCAACAGCCAGCGTAATAGCGTGGCTGGCACGCCGGCCTTACAGAGTGCAGGACGAGGCTACACCGTAGAGCCACTGCCGGCCTTGTCTGGTTTCCCCTTAAAAATGACCATTGCAGATATGCTAGCGCCACCATCTAAAATTAATGCACAAGGTCGTACTGTAAAAGTGAGCCAAAATTTACTTGAAAATAGGCAAGACCCTGCTGGTCTTTTCAGGTAGGGAATGTATCTTCGAAACCGATATGTGAGAATACATACATTACTGGCCATTAAAATTGGTACACCAAGAAGAAATGCAGATGATAAACAGGTATTCATTGGACAAATATATTATACTAGAACTGATTACATTTTCACGCGATTTGGGTGCATAGATCCTGAGAAAACAGTACCCAGAACAACCACCTCCGGCCGTAATAACGGCCTTGATACGCCTGGGCATTGAGTCAAACAGAGCTTGAATGGCGTGTACAGTTACAGCTGCCGATGCAACTTCAACACGATACCACAGTTCATCTAGAGTAGTGACTGGCGTATTGTGACGAGCCAGTTGCTCGACCACCATTGACTAGACGTTTTCCATTGGTGAGAGATACGGAGAATGTGCTGGCCAGAACAGCAATCGAACATTTTCTGTATCCAGAAAGGCCCGTACAGGACCTGCAACATGCGGTCGTGCTTTATCCTGCTGAAATGTAGGGTTTCGCAGGGATCGAATGAAGGGTAGAGCCACGGGTCGTAACACATCTCAAATGTAACGTCCACTGTTCAAAGTGCCGTCAATGCGAACAAGAGGTGACTGAGACGTGTAACCAATGGCACCCCATACCATCACGACGGGTGATACCCCAGTATGGAGATGACGAATACATGCTTCCAATGTGCGTTCACCACGATGTCGCCAAACACGCATGCGACCATCATGATGCTGTAAACAGAACCTGGATTCATCCGAAAAAATGACGTTTTGCCAACCGTGCACCCAGGTTCGTCGTTGAGTACACCATCGCAGGCGCTCCTGTCTGTGATGCAGCGTCAAGGGTAACCGCAGCCATGGTCTCCGAGCTGATAGTCCATGCTGCTACAAACGTCGTCGAACTGTTCGTTCTGATGGTTGTTGTCTTGCAAACGTCCCCATCTGTTGACTCAGGGATCGAGACGTGACTGCACGATCCGTTACAGCCATGCGGATAAGATGCCTGTCATCTCGCCTGCTAGTGATACGAGGCCGTTGGGATACAGCACGGCGTTCAGTATTACCCTCCTGAACCCACCGATTGCATATTCTGCTAACAGTCATTGGATCTCGACCAACGCGAGCAGCAATGTCTCGATACGACAAACCGCAATCGTGATACGATACAATCCGACCTTTGTCAAAGTCGGAAACATAATGGTACGCATTTCTCTTCCTTACACGAGGCAACACAACAACGTTCCACGAGGCAACGCCGGTCAACTGCTGTTTGTGTATGAGAAATCGGTTGGAAGCTTTCCTCATGTCAGCACGTTGTAGGTGTCGCCACCGGCGCCCAACCTTGTGTGAATGCTCTGAAAAGCTAATCATTTGCATATCACAGCATCTTCTTCCTGTCGGTTAAATTTCGCGTCTGTAGCACGTCATCTTTGTGGTGCAGCAATTTTAATGGCCAGTAGTGTATTTAAATAGGCCTGCCAGCTATGCAGACTGGTAGCCAAATTATTTAATTTACTTTAATTTCGTTTCTTTATTTTTAGGTACGGTCTTTGACATAAAACTTGGCCACTGACCAGGCGCCATAACTAAGTGCGAGTCCTTTCATTGCGGTGTCAATGAAACCCCTCAGAATTCTAATCTGACCAGCTGCTCGAGCTGGAGAAGTTCTGTCTTCATTAGAGCTGTTATTGTGCTGTAGCTGCACGTGGTCCAAAGGTAATCGTCGCGCAATGTAGACGCAAAGTCGCGAGTTCGAGTCCACTACTTTCCTTACTTTTTAAACCGCATTTCGTCTGCCTGCTAAAATTACAAGTCTGATAGGATCAACGAAGATAATTTGCTTCACTTTGTAACACACCAGTAATAGAAAAACCTTTCAGAAACCTTGCTGCAGAAGAGCTCGTCGGTGCAACAAGATCAGAACAGTTTGTGATTTCCTCGCCATGCAGCGGCCGCCGAACACCGGTCACACCCCACCATTCTCTAGTGGTCTGCGCCAGCCGACGCCTGCCCAGGTGATTGCAGTGCTGCACATCTTAGGCACGTCTCTGCTCTCATACTGCAAAGCATAAAATTATTTATTATTATACGAGGGTTATTCGGAAAGTAAGGAACGATCGGTCGTTAAATGGAAACCACAGTGAAAATCCGATGAAGTTTTGCACAGGCGTGTTGGGCAGTGCCTCTAGTATGTCCGTCGATCGCATTACGTCGTTCTTTTTAGTTCTGGGCACACAGGGAGCACACAAAGATACCTAGAACAATAGTGTCTGCCGCCAAGTACGAGTGCCTGTCGAGAAATTTCGCCTGAAGCTATGCAGCCAACATTACATAACTGTTGTGCATTTTCTTCTTCAAGACAAATCTCAGCCGCATTCTGCAGGGGCAATGGAGATGCTCCTGCACCGTTTTCAGTTGGAAATATTTGATTACCCACAATACAGCCCGTAATTGTCTCCCTCTGAGTTTCATCTCTGCTCACATGAACCGCTGGCTATGAAGACAACATTTTGGCACAGACAACGAGCTGTAGGCCAGCGTAGAGAATTGGCAGAAAGCGCTGGCGGCTGCCTTCTATAACGAGGGTATTGGAAAGTTGGTACAACGTTACGACAAACGTCTAAGTCGGATAGGCGACTATGGAGATAAGTAGCTGGAAGTTGTAGCTAACTGTTGCAAATAAAACAGTTTTGATTTTCACTGTGGTTTCCATTTCGCGACCTATCGTTCCTTACTTTACGAACAGCCCTCGTAGTTTGATTTTCCCAGTAAAATAACTTCGATAAACCGAGTCAACACAGTGCAATAACACAAAATGAGTAGGTTGCTATGAGTGTATTTATCAATTGTCGTATTTTTATTTGAAGTTCTAGTATTAGTCTTGCAGTCACGTATTAGATTTTGTATACTGGAATCTTATCAATGTTGTTTAAGCGTTATAGAATAGAGTCGCAAAGTGGGAAAGGTCAGAAGCACACTTCCGTCATATCGTCGCTTTGGGTGCAATAGAGGGATGAAGGCAGCAGAGGCAGCTCGAAACATTTGTATTGTGTTGAGGGCGAGTGATATCGGACAAATCACGTCAGAAACGTTTGTTTCAAGAAAAATCGTTCTGGCACGAATGATTTTTCACATTCTAGAGGTATTGATAATTGATGTACGTAATGAACTGCGACCATTTAACCTTAACTATTACTGGTGTGTTAGAAAGCAAAGCAGATTACGTTTGTGGTTCCGTCAGACAGATACATTTAGTAGGCAGACGAAATTGAGTTCAGAAAATAAAGTAAGGAGTGGACACAGACTCACGATTTTGCATTTACATTACGCGACGTTCCCCATTGAATCACGAACAGATACAGCACAATAACAAGTCTAACAGAAGACAACACTTCCTCGAGAAACTCTGCATCCTACAATGCTCCCAGATAGCGCAGCTGGGCGGGTTCAGAATTCAGAGGCCAGTTTTATTGGCACCTTTTGTGAACGACTTAGACTGCGGTGGTTAGTCAGCTGTCACGTTCAAGTCAAAGACTGTACAGCCGCATGCTTCTTTTATTTACATTTATAATCGCAAAATGGCTGTTCGAAAATACTTCTTTGATCAACCATGAGAAGATACCACTCTGGTTGAAACAGATCATTTCTAAGAATGTAACGACAGGTGTAACAAAGAGTATTTATATACTTTGTCTGTTAATTGTGGCAGCGCTTTTACATTCATTAGCATCGGACGCTATAAACGCCTGTACTTTGACACGTGATCGTAGCTATAAGTGAGGCAAGAGTCCGCCCGTGTATGACAGAATTTTCTCGTGGCGTTTAAGGCCCCTTTTCACACTAGCCCTTACGATCGTTCAACTATGATTTTTGTTTTTTACGGCTAGATGACTGTCTTGCTTTGCTTCCAATCGACACGCAACAGTTGTGCACTTTCGTACACCGCTTTTCTACCATCTACATTTCCACCGTATGTCAACATATCCAAATGTTAGGATAATTTTATTTCATTTACCGTTCACTTTACTCATTGCGGAAAGGGCTACGGATCCTTTCTTTTGTCTGCAGCAGAAAGTTAATGAGCTGGTTATCCCTAATCTGCTTAAAGTAGGATGACAATGGGATACGTTAGTGATCCACGGCTATCGACACAGGCTACGATAATCAACCAGTCGTTAATGATTTTTATTAGCAAGTGCTGAAGATGGAGAATTTGTTTTCCAGAAAGGAAGGGAGATTGGTGTTTAACATCCCGTCGTTGACCAGGTCATTAAAAACGGAACGCAAGATCGGACTGAGGGTGGTATGGGAACGGAATTAGGTCGTGTTCTTTTAAAAGCAACAATGCCTGCAGTGTCCTGAAGGAAATTAGAGAAACAAGGGAATAACTACATCTGAATGGTCACAAGGGGATATGAACTGTCGTGACGTCCTTCTCGAATGCCAGTCCAGTTTGCTAACCGCTGCGTAACCTCGTTCGGTGCCTATTTGGATCGTGACCTATTAGCCAGGTGGAGGAGGTGTTGATAAGAACTTGGCGATATTAAGTCACCCTTTTTTGGGGAGTTGGGGGTGGGGGTGGCGGAGGGCTGTGTTGACTATTAGCGGTGTACGTACTCTAGCTCATTTGTCGGATTTAGAAATCATTCTGAGTACGGTTAGATTGACACAGGGCAATTATCATTCATGCTTGAGTTGTGACTACTGTAATCTTGTCTCGAGGTTGGTTGGTTGGTTGTCTGGGGGAAGAGACCAAACAGCGAGGTCATCGGTCTCATCGGATTAGGGAAGGATGGGGAAGGAAGTCGGCCGTGCCCTTTCAAAGGAACCATCCCGGCATTTGCCTGGAGAGGTTTAGGGAAATCACGGAAAACCTAAATCAGGATGGCCGGACGCGGGATTGAACCGTCGTCCTTCCGAATGCGAGTCCAGTGTGCTAACCACTGCGCCACCTCGCTCGGTCTTGTCTCGAGGGTCAAAGCAATTTTAGAGACTATTATTAGTACTGTTCTACATCCGAAAAAGTGCCGAGAATTGTTTTGGGTCCTCCGATGACAGTTTCACTCGTCTCGGTAACCGAGGTCGCTAACGCAACCTAATTCGGTGAGGCTTGACTCGGAGGTAAGCCGGTTCGAATACTGGCGATGAAAAATTTTCACTGCCTGTATTGGCCCGCTAAAGGGAGGGGAGGTGGCGGCGTAAAGTATCTGGTCCCTACGGTGAGTGACAATGTCCTGGATTAAATTCGAAACCTTTCTTCAGTGTCTCATGAAGTGAGGGCATGTGACACTTGATAGTGAGTGGCCCATCCGTCGGATGGGGACGTTAAGCTTGGACGATCCCCTTGGTGCTACTCGACAGCAGTAGGCTAGTGCCGGGACTGGGGTTCACCCTCGCCCTTCTCTTCATTCATAACAGCACAAGCCCAACACTACAGCATACAAGTACTCATCACAGTAATCCACACGACACAGATACACATGTGTCACTTCAGAAAGGGTCGGAGGAAGACATCGGTAAACCATCTCCACTAAGATGTTGCCTACAACGGAGCTGCAGGATTCCTACAGTTTGGAACCACTCGGACTTGACTCGATAACCGTTTCCTTTTCTAGGTCAATAAGTCGCGTAGTTTGTCTCGTGCGTAGCACATCGCTAGGAGATCGTGGATTTCGGTCACGGACGCGTGTGAGACTACGCGCGACGCCACTGCGTTACGGGGGACTAGGGATCGACAGAGATGGAGCTCCGACTTTGGTGCTACGTTTCCACGGCAACAGAATAGAAGAAGCGGCACTGTCTCTTGTCTTGTCAGATCACGCTATCCAAATTCAAATTTCTCATCCTTTCTTTTTTCTTCTTTGTTACAGCAGATCATTTCCTGTGTCACCTCCCTGCAATGCTGCAAACACTAACATAGTGGCACAGAGAAAAGCGGTGAAAACTATCTGGGTGGTGATTTTCCCTAGTTGGTGGGATGAATGAAATACAGAAAGTGCTAATTAGGAGTTGGATGACGCCGCACTACAGAAGTGTAATGATAATATAAGAGGGCGTGCTGAAAAGTAATACCTCCGAATTTTTTTATGTAAAAACTCTTACAGCTTTTTAAATAAAACAGATTATACTAACGTTCTACGTCTACATATTCGTTTGTCAACATAGTCTCGCAGGCGACGATCACACTTCTCTCACCAAGAGACCAGTTTGTTGATACTGTCATTGTAGAAGATTTGATTTTGTTGACGGAGCCACATCCTCACCTCTGCCTGCATCGTTTCATCACTATCAAGGTGAAGTTCTCAAAGGTGTTCTTTAAGTTTTTGAAGCAGATAAAAAACGAATGGGGGCAAGTCCTGACTGTACGGATGATGTTCGCTGACAGTGAACCCAAGGCTTCGTATTGATGATGCCGCAGCGCTCGTGTGTTGTCTAGCATTGTCATGCTGAAGGTGGGGGTGCTTCATGTGCGGACGAATGTTACTGGTTTCCCATGCACCAACATAGGTACTTTATACACCGCCATGTTACACGCTACAGTTCGTAGCCTTCTAGCAGCAAAAGGGTTGCCAATTGCGTCAAAAGCGGGGAAGTCGGCCGAGTAATCTGGATGACATGTAGTACCTCAACCGATATTGAGAACAGAATAAAAAATTCGGAGACATTACTTTCAATACTCCTTCGTAAAAGACAAATTACCGAGGTTGACCAATGTAGAGACGCACAGATTAAAAGACGAGGATCAGTGCATGGGGGCTTAATTAAATATGATTGAAAATACTTTTAGTTTTTTAGTAGCTGTATGTCCGATTACGCTGTGTCTCGTAAACGGTTGGCCCTGACTAGTATTATTACGCTATCTGACTGCAAAGAACAACAACAAAGAATGAAATGAAAATTTTCGTTAACACAATTAATTAATTAAGTCCCCAGCAACTATGAAACCTATGAAACCCAAGCACAAATGTAATTGTTCTGCGTGTGGGAGTGTGACTCAACGTACACATCTGGCACGGTTCTTCTTCAACAAGACAAGAAATTTCAAATACCATTTATACTGACGTGATAAAAGAAAATTACAAATACTATAATTGCGTAAGGAAAGCAGAATTAAACTCTAATACAAGAACACACGCCAGATGCTTTGTTGACTGAACCTGTAATGACGCATTATTTAGGACACTGAAATAAAAAGAAACAGAGTTTATTACCTCATTTATATTGATGAAAATCACTCTAATCCTTACATTGTATCTCACACCGACTCTCTACTATCACATCTCAACCAGAACTCTCCAATATCACATCTCAGCAAGCACTGCCTAATAACACATCTCAACAAACACTCTCTGCTACAACATCTCAGCACAGACTACCCCGAGTCCTCGACAGGTACTGACTACCCCGAGTCCTCGACAGGCACTGACTACCACGAGCTCTCGACAAGCACTGTGGAGGTGGCTTAATAATACTCTTTGGCGCAATCTCTGGCGCAGTGGCTCAGTGTAGCCACCTTTCATATGCCCCTCCTCCACAGGCCAGAATTTGATGGTATTTTTGCCAGCATTGGTGGTGAAAATACCACCAAATTCGTCCACAAAAATACAGACAAAAATAAAAGATAATATTAATACCTAAATATCACATAATTAGTTAAAATTTTGGCTTTGCACTGACCTTTCAATAACCTAATATATGAAATACAGTAAGCAATACAACTTCTTTTCATACATGTGACTTTACATAAGAGTTCACACAATACACAAAAAATCAGTTTATACAAATGTTCACATAAAATGCTTTCAATGATTAGTTTATACAAAAAAAAGACACCAACAGGTGACATCATTTCCATAGAAGTAGCTTCATCTGTGCACCCAGTAATGTTGAGCAGGTGCAGACAGCAGTCCATAACATTCACTATCACTGATCACACTGTTCATCAGTTTTTATAAGCAGAAATTAAACATGTCCTAGTGGCACCAATCATGTAGAAAAAGTACAAGTAACAGTCCATAATATTCACTATCACTGATCACACAGTTCATCAGCAGAAATTAAACATGTCCTAGTGGCACCAATTATGTAGAAAAAGTACAAGTAACAGTCCATAATATTCACTATCACTGATCACACAGTTCAGGCATGAACAATAGTTTGAATGCACATACAAATGCTTTTACACTAAACATACAAATCATAACAAACACACAAATGATATCAGATAATTGTCATATTAACTATTACAAATACTCAAATATCAGTAAACCTATAATATTTATGGGTGTCAGTGCAATCCACTACAAACAAAAAAAATAATATTTAGGAGATAGGTGGGTAGGATTAGGAAAGGAAAACACACAAAACACACTCACTCATCTTTCATCCACATTAAGTACTACTGTGTAATTGAATAGTGTTAACTGTGTAAATGCAATTCTGTCAAAATCTGATGTTCATCATGTGTATCAAGTAGTAGTGGCAGCAATGTATAACAGTCAATAATAGTTAAGTCAACGTCATAGTCATCATGTCAAGACCAATGTTTGCCAAGTCAGATCAAATGTACTGTTGTTGAACAACTGTCAGTGAGCCAAGATATGCAAATACTTCCTCTCTTCAAAAAAAAGTATATACTGCTTAGTGATTTAACAAAGTGTGTGTATAGACTATCTTCCTTCTACTTTAGTGTTCTAGTCTGCTATCTTCATCCTCTTTGTTCCATAAGACCAACAAAAAAAATATACTCCTCACTTACTTTACCTCTTATATACCAAAACTCCAATAATCATCAGCATCACATAATCTCAATAATACCTCAATAATACCTCAATAATACCTCTTACGTCGATACATATAAATCTTATCATCAATATCATTTACTTTACCTCTTGTCCACAAAAACTCCAATAATCATCAACTTCACACAATCTCAATAATACCTCAATAATACCTCTTCAATACATCGATACATATAAACCTTATTACCAATATCATTTCACTTCCATAACAACTCTTTCCTCTAGTCAGTCTCCTCGAACAAGTACAGATAAAATCCTAATGCAAACCTCATCATCCTATACAATCCGAAGACACACTGTCAACACACAACCTCTGTGTAATCCATCTGACCCAAATCTTCTACTCATTATGAATTATAAACAAAGAAATGCATACATGACCTCTAACAGACTTAGTTCGAATAACTCTCAGTAATTAAGTACGATTACGGAGTGTGAATGATCATAATATTTCACAGTGTGTACACCACTTCAAGAATTATGGCAAACAGAAGCAAACATGTGGAGTATTTCTTGTGTCAAGTGTCACTTCCTATTTCAATTGCTCACGAAAAATGCAGTGTAATAACTGTTAATGGTCTAAACCTAGTAATGGTATGTCATGTCGTTAGCTTCCTTCCTATTAGCATAAAGTTATACAGCTTCCATAAAACCTCCAGCTCATGTGACTTCAACGAAGTTCTTTGTACCAATGCCGTTCGTCGAATTATAGCAGTTCATTTTCTTATCTTAAAAATGTAAGGCACTGAGCGTAAGCAAAACATGCAATAGCGAGTAAATATACCAGTAGAGAACAGAATGTCAAAAAGTGAATGCAGCACAAATCCTACAACGAGGCTCTGCCAATCGAACAATCTATAATTAATCCAATAGTGTGACCTAAACTCTCTGTTTGTACACAGTATATCAGCATTTCTATACACCAAATTAAAGAGTAGTTATGACAACAACAGATATATATAAATATGCAATCCATACACATAGCAGCAAACATATTTTATCTAACATAATAAACAGGTCATTAGCATCATATCAGCATAAGCAAATAAATGTTCATATGTAATCTTAATAAGTAAACATGAAGGCGCAAGCAGATAAATCACAAAGTATAACTTACATACATATCAGCACAACTAATCAGGTGACAATTATAATTTAAATAAATAAGCACAGCAGGCACATAATTAAAAAAATATGACATCAATGAAAAAGCAGTGCAGCCAAGCGATGCATAATATACACAAGTTACAACCCAGTTCATTAATAATCATTGTCAAAATCAGTTAACGTACACAAGCACGTCGCTTCACAAGTAAATTCATAGAACATGAAATTAGCACAAAGTATGAATCACGTAATCGCGAGCAGCAAATTACGTCCAAAGTACGTACCTAAGTGGAAATATGTTACCTGAAAAATGAACTCAATTAATAGTTACCCTTTTTAGTTTATTAGTTTCTTCTTGGAAATTACATTCTTCCTAAAATTTTCTCGATAGCAAGTCCTCTTAACGTCGGAGACACACAGAATTTACCTGAAGTTCTTAAATATTTTATAGAACCGTATCCTGAAAAATACTGAATGTTAATAACATAATTCATCAAGTCACTATAGCTTTATACTGAATTTAATCGGAGAAATTAAACTGTGTATTTGTTTACGGCTGTCAGTGCATTCGCACTGAGCGCTCGATCAGCTGTAGGCGCGTGACGTAGGAAGCTATTGTTTGCGGTCAACGACTGCCTTGTGCGGCGCGCAGACTTGACTGTTGCTTTGAGAATGTGCCGCCGCCAAAACACAGCGCGGTATCCTTGTATTCTCTGCAAGTTTACATGTAGCTGTTGGTTTCTCTAAAGTATGTCATTCCACAAAAATTTTAACGTTTTATATATGATGTATTCTCTTAGAGCGCCGAGATTTAAGAGTTTCTACTTCGACAGTGTTATCATGAATAATTTTACGAATTCTATATGGACCGTTATAAAGCAGAAAAAATTTGCGACACAAGCCTTTTCCTTTATGCGACAAACGATGAGACCTAATTAACACCTTTTGACCAACTGACAAGATTTTTGAACGACCAGGACACTTAGCTGATTTCTCTCTTCTAGCTTTGCCGGTGCTTTGGTTTTTAATATCAGTAACGGCGGTAAAGAAGTTGAATCATTAGGGAGTTCATTCAGAATGTTTTGAAAAATATGAAGATACTGATCCCAAGTTCTGTGATTCTGATGACAACAGAGACGACACAATTTATTGATTTCCTTCATCCATCTCTCTGAAGCGTTAGATTGAGGGTGAAAAAGTGAAATGAAGATTGGTTTAATTTTACGACGCTGTAGAGTACGAAGCCAAATTTTAGAACGAAACTGTGATCCATTATCTGATATAACCTTATCAACATGACCAACTTCTTTAAGAAAATGTTTGATGAAAGCATTAGATACTGAACGAGCTGTTGCTTTGCGTAACGGTGTAAAACACACATATTTTGATGTCAACTCCACTGCTACGAAAATGTACGCAAAACCATTAGTAGAACGAACCACTGGACCGAACAAATCGACTGCAGCCATCTCCTTTAATTTCGCTGGAATGATAGGAAACAACGGTGCTCTGTGAGAAACTGTTAGCGGCTTAGCCTTTTGACATAATTTGCATTTGGCCAGAACAGATCGAATACGTTTTTCCATATTACTGAAGTAGCAATTTTCTCGTAATTTATGTAACCATTGTCACGAAGATAAACAGGTAAAATTTCATTTAAGCTACGAATGAATGCTGCTGAAGATACAGTAAGTCCAAACGGTAATTTCCGAAACTGGTAACAGTTACCAAAGGCTAAAAAGGCAGTATATTTTCTACAATCAGGGTGGAGTTCTATCTGCCAAAAACTTGCGCGCATATCAATCATGGATAAAACTTTAATTCCATGAAAATGTTGTAGAAGTTCATCTAAATTTTGTGGACGGTCAGTTTCCGGAATGATGATATTATTTATCTGTCTGGAATCCAGAACCAAACGAATTGACCCATCCTTTTTAAGAACAACGTGTAATGGGCTAGTATAAGGACTGACTGCAGGCTCAATAATGCCCTGAACTAACATGTACTGAAGTTCATTCTTAACCTTGTCTCTGTAAGCCAAAGGAATAGCGTACGTTTTCCCCCGAAATGGTGTGTGTTCTTTTACTTTAAATAAATATTGTAGGCCTTGTATAGTTCCTGTATGATGACTAAATACTGTAGCATGTGAAGTCAAAATGTGGTGCAGCTCTTCTCTTGCAACGTCATCTGGCACTTCAGCTTTCTTAACCTTTTCATTAATTAATTCTTCGCTATTAATTATATCATCCATCGCGTCCCTGTATCTATTGTCATTGTCGTGAATGAACACATTGTCGTCATAATGCTCAACGAAAACATCAGAAGTAAGAAACCTTAAACATTTTGTATGTGACTCAGATCTTGTTAAACACTCGAAAAATTTCAAACATTTCGGCATTCCGGCAACAGTCAAATTCACACTTCCTTCTTTAAAGTTCAAAATTGCCTTATGTGCGTTAAGAAACTCCATACCTAATATAATTTGTGTACTGAGTAATGGAACAATAACAAAATTAGCAGACAATTCGTATCCTTGACAAATGAAATTTAAGTTAGTCTGTTGTTTAACTTCCACACTTTTTCCAGAAATAGCGCCTCGAATTGTAGTTTTAGAAATAGGTAACACAGGACAGGCAATAGTTCTCTCACATATACGAAAAACTGATTCACTAATGACATTCAATGGGCTCCCAGAATCTAAAACTGCAGTGAACTTATTCTTACCCACACATACTTCAATAACAGGGTGTAAAAATGCGTCTACATTATTTTCCTTTTCGTCTAACAAAATGTCTCTCATGTCTTCCAGGCGTACGTAGTGTAAAGTCGTAGTGTCATTACTTCCTGAACCGTCTATATTGCTGCCAGAAGCCGAAGCTGCAAGTCATTGTCGATTGTTTGCGTCACGTCTTTGAGTATTCGCGTCATTTCGCGGATCAATTTCTACGATTTGCACTTGTCTCTCTGAAGTTCTGTCACGTGGAGGATGCCAGTTAGGTCCTTCCTGTCTGTTAGATGCAAATTCTTGGCTGTGTCTGTTATTAAAATTTCTGTTTTCCTGTCTGTCTGCATAACTACTTCTTGTGTAATTTCGACTGTCACTTCTGAAATTATTGTTGTATCTGCTACCCTGGTTATTTCTGTAGTAAGAATTTCTATTACTGTATGAATAATTTCTGTCCTGATGATACCGATTACTGTTTCCGTATGATTGATCATTCCGGTACGAATTACCGCTATTATAATTGTCTGTGTAATTTCTGTTAGAACGTCTGTTATTGTCATAGGGCTGGTATCTATTGTCCTGTCTGTCACGTCTGTCATTCTCAACATTACCCATATAACGCCCGTTCCGATCACTGTCCCTTTTCTCTGAGAATCTATTGTAATTACTGTTACTGAAAAAATTACAGGAAGTCCCTTCGTCGTTGTCATACTCGAGTTCTTGCAACAAAGTCTTAAAAGTCTCAATGTCGTCTTTACATCTTCCGGCTAAAGCAATTTGTCTTATGGATTGCGGCAGCTTAGTTAAACAAATGCGAATTAATTCAGTCGGGCTGTAAGGGTTGGAAAGGAACTGATTCTTTCGAATCATGTCTTCAAAATATTCTGCTGGCGTGCGGAACTCAGACTGTTTGAAATTACGCTGCATAATAGGACTGTGTTTAACTCTGTCCTGCGTGTTTTCGGACCAATATGCCGATAGAAATGCATGATAAAAATCATTCAGATTATTACAATCTCTAATGTGTGCGCGCATCCGCGTCGCCGGTTCGTTTTCTAAATATCCACACATAAATTCCAGTTTGTGACTTAGTGGCCAATTTGGTGGAAGTGCGTACATAAATTGATCTAACCATGCACATGGATGTATGTCATTCTTAGAGTTGCGGAAGATCTTAAATTTCCGAACAGTCAAAAAAAAGTGTTTATAGTCAAAGTTTTCGCCTCGTGGCGACAAAGACCTACCGCGTCTGTCCCAGTCCCAATGACGATTATTGTCAAGTTCGCGCGCCTGGCGCTCTCTTGTCGCATCCCGTAAATGAAACAAATTATTTTCTTCAAACCCCTCTGCTATCTGTGATTCCAAATTTCTTTTGCTGTCTTTTCCTACCATTTCGCCTTCGATCTGTTTGACTTGCTTTTGTAATGCCTTAACTTCTCTTTTAACGCGTTCATTAAATTTTCCCTGATTTTCAACATGCTTATTTATGTTCTGGTACTCTTCAGTTTCTGCAAATGGCAATGGTGCTGTATCATCTGAATCTCTGTCCCCATTTAAACTAAGACTTGTCAATTTATCTGAAATCTCCTCAACTCTTTCCGATAAATCACCTATTTGTTCTTTCTGTTTATTTACGTTTTCCGTAAGTGTCGCGACTCGGGTTTCAGTATTAACACATTTAGTAGTTAACTGTTCATACTGTTGTGTTAGGTTATTTAATCTGTCATTTGGTACGGATTCCTCGATTCTCTCAAATATTTCTTCCTTATCTTTTGCACGTTGTAAATTTAACTCTGAAAATTTCTGTACTATCACGCGATCTCTTTCTTCCTGTTCTCTATCCTGTTCCCTTTGTCTAATCTCTACTGCAACTAATCTATTATTGTGAGCATTCAAAATCGGTTGGACTTCTTCTCTGATTTCTTTCTTTAATTCATCTTTCATATTTTTGAAACATGTCCCTATTCGTGAATCTATCCGTGTTTCCAAAGTTCCCATCTCTGTTTTAATTGTTCCTATCTCTGTTTTTAATTCAGATCCTAACTGTGATCCAAGTGAGTCTAACCGTGTTTCCATTGTTCCCATACCAGTTGTAATTGTTCCTATCTGAGTTTTAATTGTTCCTATCTCTGTTTTAAATTCAGATCGTAACTGTGATCCCACATTTAATATAGCACTCATCAACCTCTCCATGTTAACTGTTTCAAGATTCTTTTCGCCCCTAACATTTCCCGCAAAACCAGCTTCCTTCGTCATAGCTGTAAAGCTATCTGTGTTCGATACTATTTCAGAATCTTCTATCGTTAATCTCGTATGCTGTGAATTTTATGATTGAGAAAAATTTTGAAATGGTTCCGGACTATTTTCCCGACTTATTACATTGTTTTCCACTTCATTATCCATCATACTGTTTTCCTCTGTTGGCGAGTTCGCCATGTCAACAATTTCATCATTCTTACTATTCATCATTTTCGCCTTTTTCATAGATCGCTTAATCATTTACAAAACATACAAAAAATTCGTCACTGTACGAAAATTACACACAATGACTCTTTATCTCCAACAATACCATTCACATGAAATGTTTCCCTCAAACACGATTAACAAACAATTGACATAATTGCACTAGATTGTCAAACGCGTAAACAAGACAACAAATCAAATTCTGAGAAAAAATACCATTAGAAGAATGACAATTACCAAATCTACACATGCAAAATAGACTACAATTACAAAACTACAAATTACTACAACAATATTACTGTCTACTATTTTTACAATCAGAAGAATCCTAGGGACGATCCGAAGCAGCGGTCGCCACGTGCATGGGGGTTTAATTAAATATGATTGAAAATACTTTTAGTTTTTTAGTAGCTGTATGTCCGATTACGCTGTGTCTCGTAAACGGTTGGCCCTGACTAGTATTATTACGCTATCTGACTGCAAAGAACAACAACAATGAATAAAATGAAAATTTTCGTTAACACAATTAATTAATTAAGTCCCCAGCAACTATGAAACCTACGAAACCAAAGCACAAATGTAATTGTTCTGTGTGTGGGAGTGTGACTCAACGACACATCTGGCACGGTTCTTCTTCAACAAGACAAGAAATTTCAAATACCATTTATACTGACGTGATAAAAGAAAATTACAAATACTATAATTGCGTAAGGAAAGCAGAATTAAACTCTAATACAAGAACACACGCCAGATGCTTTGTTGACTGAACCTGTAATGACGCATTATTTAGGACACTGAAATAAAAAGAAACGGAGTTTATTACCTCATTTATATTGATGAAAATCACTCTAATCCTTACATTGTATCTCATACCGACTCTCTACTATCACATCTCAACCAGAACTCTCCAATATCACATCTCAGCAAGCACTGCCTAATAACACATCTCAACAAACACTCTCTGCTACAACATCTCAGCACAGACTACCCCGAGTCCTCGACAGGCACTGACTACCACGAGCTCTCGACAAGCACTGTGGAGGCGGCTTAATAATACTCTTTGGCGCAATCTCTGGCGCAGTGGCTCAGTGTAGCCACCTTTCATCAGTTATGCAGATGTGGAGAACGGCATTAAAGCAATCGAAAGACTAAGCACATGTTTGAGGCCTCTCCCCACTTATCGTTTCCATTTTGCATATTACTTAATCGATTTTTACACTGTATGTTTGTGATAGTTGTCTCAGATGATCTGAGCAATAATGTTGGTGCGCTCGCCATCGTTTATACGGTAGTTTCTCAGGGTATTGTCTACCAGTCCATTTCGTTCGAGGTCCATAGTTCACTGGTATTCACCACCGACCAAGATGGACGACGCAATTGCTGAACGGTTAGTTAGCTCCACTCATGGCAAAAGAGTAGGCCACGTGGAGAGCGCTTACTGTTCTACTGTGAGAAAGATTATATCGGATATGACATTTGTCACTAAAACTTGACTGTGGAACCGGTTGCAGTTGAGAGGACTACAGTCCACAGCAGTCGTGGATGATAACCCACGTCTTCTACTAGAGATATGCTAGCAGTTTACCAGTAAAGTGCTCCAAAATGCGTAGTTGAATATCGTCCTGAAGTATTAGCACCGATGGTTATAAATGACATATGAGTACGAGCTATGATGTTCAGCTCTTTTAGGAGAAATGTAATGTATGTTTGGTTATAATGAAATCACAGGCTTTAGAAATGTCCTATGTTTCTGTGTACACTTTGAAACTTTTCCTGCTGAAGTTATAGAACACCAAGAAATGTATTCGCAAACTGCGAATACGGTACTATCACAGCTACAACAGAACTTTATGGGAGCAGCTGCCTTAACCGCTTCAGCTATCCTAGCACGTTTCACGGACTGACCCAAACTTCCATATGCCCGTTGTTTGCTTCCCATAGTGCTCGCACAATTATGTGCCAGAAAGTCTTATTGTAAGGTTCCCGTGGCTTTGGCACGGGGACACATTCGTCTACGTAACTTATTTAAATGGTTAACATTGCAAGATCGTAAGGCTTTGTAAATGTGAAACGCTGTTACACTAATAACAGGTGTAACTACCAGACATATGAATGTAAACATGCAAACGTGCATGCATTGTGTCGTACATGTGCCGAATGTCAGTTTGTGGGATGGAATGCCATGTCTGTTGCATTTGCTCGGTCAGTACGGAGACCGTTAATGTTGTTTATGAATGACGCCGGAGTTGTCCCACGATGATGTCCCATGTGTTCTCGACTGGAGATAGATCTGGTGATCGAGCAGGTCAAGGAAATATGTCGACGCTCTTAGAGCATGTTCGGTTACAGCGACGGTATTTGGGCGAGTGTTATCGTGTTGGGAAACACCCTCTGGAATGTTGTTCATGAGCGGCAGCATCACAGGTCGAATCGCAAGACTGACGTACAGATTTGTAGTAAAGGTGCGTGGGACAACAACGAGACTGTCATACGAAATCACAGCCCAAAACATAACCCCAGGTGTACGTCCATTGTGTCTGTCCAGCAAGCAGACAGGTTTGACAGGTTGGTGCAGCCCTCAACTGGCCTCCTTGTTACCAACACACGGCCATCGCTAGCACAGAGGTAGAACCAGCTTTCGTCAGAAAACACAACAGACCTCCATCCCACCCTCCAATGAGATCTCCTTGATACCACTAAAGTCGCTAATGGCGGTGGTTTGGGGTCGGTGGAATGCACGCTACAGGGCGTCTGATTCGGGGCTGTCCTTGAAATAATCGATTTGTAACAGTTCGTTGTGTCACTGTGGTGTCAACTGCTGCTCAGCTTGCTGCTGTAGACGCAGTACGATACGACACAGCCATACCAAACACGATGGTCTTCCCTCTCGGTAGTGCCACGTGGCCGGCCGGAGGCCCGCCTTTTTGCGACTGCGCTTTCTCGTGGCCACAGTTGCCAGCATCCATGTACAGTGACTGCCAAGTCTTTCTACAATATCGCATCCAGCTTCTCGTAGTCCAATGTCACGGCCTCGTTCAAAACTCAGTGAGGTATTGATATTGGTGTCTTCGTCTCCTTAAAGGCATTTTTGACTCACATCAGTTCACCACGTCCAATCTCAAAAGGCAACTAACGCTCACGACCGTTACAGCATGTATTTAAAGCACATCTGATTTCCACCCTCACAGAGGCGCTACTAGTACCACTCTGATGCGACTGGTGCGAAATTTGAACAGACAACATCTTGCAGATTTAGAAACACCAATACAAACTTTCATTTATGTCGCACAAATACTCCTGGGCGCTGCGATTTTCTTTTCCGTCAGTGCTCATTAGTGCAATGTTTGTATTTGACAGTGTCTACGAAGTTCGATGCAATGCGCCTTTGATCATGCAACTGCGCTAACGTAATACGACGTCGGTTAGAAAAGAATGGTATTTAATCACTTAACACGTTCATTTAGTCATCAACCGAAGGGATGCAGTTCTCCAATACTATGGCTTGCCAGTTGTCCGCTGCATTTCAGCGCGATTGCTGTGTCCCAGACCATCATCGATCTGTCTTATTTACTTACATGTAAGCGTGCGCCTGCGGTTCTTTCCTGCCACCATCTCCTCAACTACAGTTCTCAATAACGACCCAGTCGTCGTAAGTGCTTAACCAATCAATCTCTTCAGTTTATCATACTTTTAATCAGGCAGTTTTTTCTCTTTGAGTCGTAGCAGGACATGTTCCCTCCTTTCTTGATCAATCCATGTGATGAAAGTGGCTGGCAGATTAAAACTGTGCGCCGGAGCGGGACTCGAACCCAAGACATTAGCCTCAAGCGGACAAATGCTTTACCGACGGAGCTACACATGTACGGCTCACGACCCGTCCTTAAAGCTTTACTTCCGACAGTAGGTACTGGCGTAAGCAAGCTGTGAGAACGGGTCATGAGTTGTACTTGGGTAGCTCCGTCGGTAAAGCACTTGTCCGCTTGAGGCTAAGATCCTAGGTTCGAGTCTCGGTCTGGTCACAGTTTCATATCAGCGCACACTCCGCTGTAGTGTGAAAATTGATTCTAAATACATCTGATCGTCGACAGGCTCCTCTAATACTACACTCAAAATGTTTCTTATCGTTTCATTTCCCATTGTTCACGTTCCGTTTTCATTCAGATCTGTGCTCCAAATATAGCTTTCCACTAACCTTTTCCTGGTTTATATTTTTGGTTGTTAGCAGCTGCTCTTATTGTTTCGTGCAACGATTACGACTACGTCATTCTTGCACCTTCCTTCCTTATGTAATCCACTTCGGAAATACTCGTGATAAAATTCAACCATGTCTTCAAGTATTCCTTACGTAAGTTTAACACTAAGCCATTCAAATGTCCACCTGCTGAGGCTTGCGAAGACAGGCAGCCCTTGTTATCTAACACACTCTGAAAATGGCTTTTGCTGCACTGGCGTTACATCATCACTCAGGGCCCGTTACAGCTTTGCAGTGACCGTCCGGCCTTCAGTGCAGAAAGTGCCGCCCTCCGTCTCAGTACGACAGCGCCCAGAATGTTCAGTTTTATTTTCGTTTGTGTCCATATTATAGAAACCAGCTATCACACGTTCCATTTCATTAAAAATCCAATTCAGTATCTGTTTGCTTTCGGCGACTAATGCTGTTTCATCAGTGAACTGTACGACGCAGATTTTCCATCCATGACAAACTACCCACAACAAGACAGCCCTTTGCTTTTCTCTTTCGTTCTTCAATATACAAATCAAATATCGACAATGAGAAAGAGCAACCTAGCCCTTCAGGTTAATCTGCAACTACTGTGCAAAAGTCACTGCGAATTCGGATTGAAAGAGCTTTCACATAATTATTCAAAAAGAAATCCTACTTCGTTGGTTATTAGTCCCTGCAAAAGAACTCTGCATTGCAACTATGAGTGACATTTTCCTTTTTTGATTGTGATACAGATTTGTCTAAGACTTTAAACATTTTTTGCTGCGAACAGTAGTCTCGTGTTATATAAATCGTATCGTCTTCTACTTGCTTTGTACAACTACGTTGGCTGTACCACTGACTAACGAGTTCAGCGTTCCTGAGGAATCGCTATCTTTGCTCCAGTACATACATATCTAGCTTTGAAGAGCCCCAGCACTGAACGAGCTTTGACTTTCCAGTGGTACTGCTGTGCTAACAAGTGGTTCCAACGTCTCCTTCTTCAACACAGCGTCTGACCGAGAGTTGAAACAGACATACATGAAAGTAATGAGGAATCGTTCTGACGCTTGCAAAGGCAGGCAGCCCTTGTTATCTAATACACACTGAAAATGACTTTTGCTGCAGTGGCGTTACATCATCACTCAGTGCCTGGTACACCGTTGCAGTGACCGCGTGTCCTTCAGTGCTGGAAATGCCGCCCTCCGACTCAGCGCGCCAGCGTCCAGTTACTGCAGGGAGAAAGATGGCAGCTGCCCTTCACGTATTCAAATTAGTCACGGCTTGCAGCAGATCAGACCCTTATTCCCGTTTTCTTTCTGACATTGCAATATGTATTTATTAACAACGATATAAACGAAAAACCGCCGGAAATAAGTATCAGGAGAAATACTGAGGGAAAATACCACAATCGTTAAAACCCTGGGCTCGTATGAATTAGGCATGGAACTCAAACACCCGTTTCACTGTACTCATTTCCGTAGCTTCAGTAACTCATTTCAAACAAATGGGTCCTCCAAGAAGATCGCTTCCGACTCCTTCCTCCGACGAGATAGTACTCCTCCCTGATGACCACGAATGATTGTTAAGGCGTGAGGCAGGCTCTAGATTTTCTTCCTAACCAAGACACTGCGGTAGTCGCTTCAGTCTCAACCTGTGCACTGTTCGTAGGCCGTATTAAATGACGTATACCGTACAGTCTACGCATAAAGTATCTCCCAATATGCTTGAAATATGGTTCCACTGCGTGGGCTATCTTGCGTCCAACCATAATATGGCATACACTTCGCATCCGCTTATCAGACTTCAGTTTTGCAAAGCTTCTGCTTAAAATGACAGTTACTATCGCCTTTACTCCTGGAAACCATTAACTAATCATTCTCCTGGAATCCATTCACTAATAATTCTACTGGATCTATTCTGTTCGGTTTCTTCACCAATAAGCGTTTTTAAAATAAAAGAAAAAGAGTGTCGCCGTTTGCCTTCTGTTATGACAAAAAGTTATACATTTTGTATGTGGGAGAATTACACTCAAGCGTCAAAGAAAGTGGTGTAGGCATGCGTATTCAAATACAGAGATATGTAAACAGACAGAATACGGCGCTGCGATCGGCAATGCCTATATAAGACAACAAGTGTTTGGCGCAGTTGTCAGATCGATTATTGCTGCTACAATGGCATGTTATCAAGATTTAATTGAGTTTGAACGTAGTGTTACAGTCGGCGCACGAGCGATGGGACACAGCAACTCCGAAGTCGCACTCGGAAGGACGACGGTTCAATCCCGCGTCCGGCCATCCTGATTTAGGTTTTCCGTGATTTCCCTAAATCGCTCCAGGCAAATGCCGGGATGGTTCCTTTCAAAGGGCGCGGCCGACTTCCTACCCCGTCCTTCCCTAATCCGATGAGACCGATGACCTCGCTGTCTGGTCTCGTTCCCCAACCAACCAACCAACTCCGAAGGCGGTGAAGTGGGGATTTTCCGGTACGAGCATTTCACGAGAGTATCTTGAATATAACCATCATGGAGCCACTACCAGCATGCATAGTGCTTTGTTGACAACTTGGGTCCATGGCTTCGTGAGGACTGCGACACACTCGATACCCACCACCAGGATACACTCGATACCCACCATCAGCTCTTACCAATTGAAATCAAGACTCATCTAACCATGCCACAGTTTCACAATCGTCTAGGGTCCAACCGATATGATCACGAGCCTAGGAGACGTGCTGCAGACGACGTCGTGCTGTTAACAAAGGCACTCGTGTCGGTCGTCTGCTGCCACCGCCCATTAACGCCAATTTCGCCGCACTGTCATAACGGATACGTTCATCGGACACCCCACATTGATTTCTGCGGTTATTTCACGCAGTGTTGCCTGTCTTTTAGCTCTTCACTCTCGCTCTGTCGGTCGTTAAGTGAAGGCCGTCGGCCACCGGGTTGTCCATGGTGAGTGGTAGTGTTTGCAATTTGGTATTCCCTGCACACTCT
This sequence comes from Schistocerca serialis cubense, assembly GCF_023864345.2. NCBI lineage: Eukaryota > Metazoa > Arthropoda > Insecta > Orthoptera > Acrididae > Schistocerca > Schistocerca serialis. The sequence continues at coordinate 826,714,364 of NC_064639.1, read as the reverse complement.
TGACACTGTGGATCTCGATTTGCGAAATGGAATGTCCGTGCTTGTAGCTCCGACTACGATTCCGCGTTCAAAGTCTGTTGATTCCCGTTGTGCGGCTAGAATGCTGTCGGAAAGCTTTTCACACGAATCAGCTGAGTACAAATGACAGCTCCGCCAATGTACTGCTGCTTTATACCTTGTGTATGCGATACTACCTCCATCTGTATACGTGCATTCGCTATCCAATGTTTGAGTGCCTAGTAAAAATATTTGAAATAAGAGCTGTATGAACAACATGCACGAAACGCTTGTGCTGTATGTCTGAAGATACCGGATGATGTACTGGGCTGGTGATGTAAGAGTCACTGAGAAAGTTCGTTCGTTTTCTGGGTGTCGGCAGTAGCAGTGCCCTTTCGCACAGAGACGGCAGCCGGCCAACACGTAAGACGTGACGGGAAGCGAGGAGGCTCCCACGCACGCCAGCCAGTGCAGAACGTAGTCCCATCACGTCGGCCAATCAGCGCTCTCAGCGTGACGCGGCGTCTGCGCACGTCCGTTTCTGCTGCGTCACAGTGACGGGCGGCGCGCACGCCTCCAGAATCACGGCATGACATCGTACGCAGCGAGGCAGTAGTGCTACATGGCACCCAGCCTCGCTGCAGAGGCACATCGTTTGGACAGTATTAGGGCAGAAACTGCTAGTTCCCTGTTCCGACTGTAAAGAGTGGACCTTTACGTGGGATGTTAATTCTTCTTCTTCTTTCGATTTCGGCCATCTTTGGACCACGTTCAACAATTCACTTGCCCGGCTTTTTGATCTTTTTTTCTCTCTTCCCAATATTTCCTCATCATTTTCGAGTGGTTCCTCCTCCGCTCTTCCGACCATTTCCTGTTATTATTCTTTAGTTTCGTTTCTTCTGGAAAACACTTAATTTCGTTCACTATTTGTCTAAACTTTTCCCTGTCCCTGATTGACTCACGGGTGACATTAAAATAGGCCAAATCCTTTTTCACCATCTGTATCCATTTATTGTTGGTTTTTTCGTTCCTGTTACTATGTTCAAACACTTTTCTTGTTAGTCTGTTTCCATCCATCCTCGACAGGTGACCATAAAACGTTAGTCTGCGTTTACGCATTGCCTCACTCACTTTCTCAATAGTTTTGTATATTTCCTTATTACTCTTTAGCTTGTACTCTTCTCCAATCTTTCTCGGTCCTAATATTTTTCTCAAAATTTTCCTTTCTTTCTTTTCCATGTTTTCTATTTCCCCCTTTTTGTTAAGAGTTAGGCACTCCGATGCATACAGGCATTCTGGTCTAATGACAGTTTTATAATGTCTTAATTTAGCTTGAATCGAAATGTTTTTTTTGTTATATATGTCTTTGGTTTTTTGAAAAGCAAATTCCATTTTCCTTGCTCTCGCCTGGTTTGCACTCTTGTCTAAACCATTCACTTGAATTATTTCACCTAAATACTTAAATTTTTCTACTCTCTTAATATTGCCGTATTTAGTAATAAGATTTTTCTTGTTATTTCTATGATTAGACATATACACGGTTTTTTCAAATGAAATCTGCAGTCCAGCTCTGGCCGAAACTTCTTGTAGTTTCTCCAGGTAGTTCTGAGCTATTTCTTCGTTTTCTGTAATTATTGCCAGATCGTCTGCAAAAGCTAAACAGTCCACTTCTATTTTTTCTTTTTTTGTTCCAATTCTGATGTCATTCTTGGTGCCTTTGAGTTCTTCTTTCCATATTCTCAATATCTTTTCCAGTACGCAGTTGAAGAGGATTGGGGATAAACCATCACCTTGTCTAACACCTGTTTTAATTTCGAACTTCCTTGAAATTTCACCCATAAATTTAACTTTGGCCTTACTGTTTGTTAGCGTCTGTTTGATAATTTGAATTGTTTTCGTATCGACCCCAAATTCTTCCAATACTTTCAGTAATGTTTCTCTATCTACCGAGTCGTATGCTTTTTTGAAATCTACAAATACTATTGCAAATCTCTGGCCTCTTGAGATTCTGTAACGAATTAGTGTTTTCAGGTTAAATATTTGTTCAACACAGGATCTACCTTGTCTAAAACCTGCTTGATATTCACCTATTTTTTTATCCAGAACTGGCTCCACGATTTGAAGTAATTTCCTTGACAAAATTTTGTATCCTACTGGTAGTAGCGAGATCCCTCTATAATTATTAACATTCATCTTATCCCCCTTTTTGTGTAGTGGGTGTATCAGGGCACACTGCCAGTCTTCAGGAATTCTTTCTTCGTCCCAGATCTTCTTAAACATATGTTCCAAAACTTGTGGGAGGTTGGTATCCATTATTTTTAGGATTTCTGGTACTATGGAGTCTTCACCTGGGGCTTTATTGTTTTTTAGACTGTGTATTATGTGTTTTATTTCTTCAGCGTCTGGAGGTTTTGACTCGGTATTAGTATTTCGGTGGTTTTCAAAACTCATTTTATCTTTGGGTGGTTCACAATTTAGTAGATTCTCGAAATATTTTGCTAATATTTCACAATTAGTCTTGTTTGTCAAACCTAGCTTGTTCTCTTCATCTTTAAAACATAAATTTGGGGACTGGTATTTGGTTAGCTGTTTTCTAAAAGTTTTGTAGAAATCTCTAGAATTATTTCTTTTAAAGTCTTCCTCAATCTGTTCTAGGTTATCCTGAAATTGTCTTCTTTTTTTATTACGGAAAAGCTTAGCTGTTTCTCTTCTCTGGATTTTAAAATTGTCAAGATCTTGAGGATCTTTTGTGGAGTTCCATTTCTGCCACAATTTCTGTCTCTTCTCCAGGTTCTCATCACATTCATTGTCCCACCATGGATGTCTTCTTACTCTTTTCACGAGACAATTTTCTTTTGCTATTTCAACTATTTCGTTTTTGATCTCCTCCCATCCCGCTTCCTTATTTATTGTGGATATGCCATCGCTATCTTTGTGCAATGCTCTTTGAATGTTAATTATGTATTTAATTATAATTTTTTATTTATTTGCAGCTATATGTATGGAATATTGGTACACGCGGAAATCCCTGCGCCGTAGTGCCGCAGGACGTCGATAGAAGAGCCAAAACAAAATGGCGCAGCCCTTTTCCAAAGTAGAGTATACTGCGGTAATTCGTTATATTTATATAATTAATTATAATATAATTATAATTAAAGTGCAGATACGAATGGCCAGTGCAGGCTGCAATTATCGTACGGCAGCGATACACTGTCGGTATTCTAATGCATCAATGAGGAACGAAATTACGCTGGAGAAAAATTAATTCCAATTTTGGCCACCAGATGCCCGCATCCCGTCCCCTAACCCATTACACATGGAAGCATTTATATGTCTTCCTTGCATTCACACTGCCAGACTTGCACCTGGAGGACAAAATTGGAACTAATTTTTTTTCCAGCATTAGAATATCTACTAAATTTCGCTCTCATATGATAATTACAGCCTGCAGCGGATCCCTGCGAATATCTGCAGTTTAATTGGATGTGTAAGGCCAATTCAAACGACTAAAGTAGTCATACATATTGGCTTGACACGGCTGCACGTTTCCTGTCAAGAACAAACTACCCACTTCGCCATAGCGAGGCGCCGTTTAATTGACTCCTCTAGCGACGTGTTATGGTACAACGTAGCTGAGATTTCAGCGTGTACCAGGACTGCAAACATACAAAAAAATTAGTAAACTGTGGAGATATTCTTGCTAATTTGTTCACGTATTGCCTGTTGCTTTTGTTTCGGGATCTTTGATCGCCAATGGTTTGATTTTTCTGTCATTTGGTGAAAGGTCAGAAAAATCCGAAGATCCCGAAACGAAACCAAACATCCAATATGTGAACAAAAATATTGTTTTTAGAGGTGATAATTAAGCCTTCATTATTACCCCTTGTAACTGTTACTCGCACTGTGAAAATCAGCGCTCCTACGCTATGGAATTTATAACGGCATTAACGTACTCCTTTTTTTACAATCTTAATGGAAATTGGCAATGTCTAATATTTCCGGTACATTTTTGTGCTCAATGTTCCAGAGAAAACGCGGTTACTGTAGGTGGAAGACTTGCCATTTCTAATTAATGATAACGAATTCTCGGCTCTTTTAAGGAAACTATCTCTCTATTGAAACTTTTTGGCAGACTAAAACTGTAGCAGACCGGAACTCAAACCTACGCCTTGCCTTCTGCCATATAGTTTTAATGTGCCAGAAAGTTCCAAAACACTCTATTCCAGAGTGAAAGATTCAAGATTCATTCGGGAAACGATACCCAATATGCGGCTAAGCCGTTTCTCCACAGTATCATTTCCTCAACGGGTATTAGTCCAGCAACGTATGCTGGAACACTTCTGTAAGTTTGGAAAGTAGGTGGGGAGCGGGGGGGGGGGGGGGGGGGGGGGAGCAACGTATGCTGGAACACTTCTGTAAGTTTGGAAAGTAGGTGGGGAGCGGGGGGGGGGGGGGGAACGTGAAGTACTATCAAAGGTGAAGCTGTGATGGTGGAGGAGCAGTCGTTTTTGGATAGCTCAGTCGGTAGCCGCACTTATCTAACAGCGCATACTCCGCTACAGAGTCGACGGTTAACTCTGCCCCGCTGTTATTACCTTGAAGCGATCTAGGGAAACTTGAATCACTACAATACAGCTTCGGACGATAAGATAAAACCGTTCGATGAATCCGTTTCACGATTTTTTTTTAACGTCGTAGGAAAATCGTTAGGAACCTATGACTTGGTTGCCGATCATGATTTTGTACCAGCATCCTCCAGTTGTTCGGTATTGCATTGGAAACATATCTCACAATCGGAATCAGCAAACAAAATGTTTATCAGTAGCAAGTGAGATCAACACTAGGTAACAAGACCTTTGACGGACAAACCTTATTGCAATGGTTGTTACAATCACAAACTTCGATGTGACACTGGTATTCATTCTGGTAGTGTAGACACTGAATTACTATATAATGATATCCTCATTAGTTAAATTTTTCTGATAGAAAACAAATGAGAAGCTCTCACGGAGGTAAGACGTATATATGCCTACCTCCAGAGCTGAACGCACTTATCTTCACCATCAGAATATTACCTGCCTTAAACGGCTAATATACGCTTCAATTTGAGGTTTAGAAAAATGATGGTGAAACGCACTTTGCCCACAACTATATACTTCAGTCTACGAGCGAAAAAAATATTCACACAGCTACTACATGTTATTTATTTGAATAAGTGTGTCAGAGCATGTCTCCATTTTCAAAGTAACTAAAAAGAGACAAAAATAGTGATTGTTATTAAGCTCAAACATCAGAAAGTTGAAGAATGTATGTGTATAAAAGAACCACGAAGTTTAATATTTGCAAGCACCTTACACAATCTGTTTCAGCCATAGGGGACGCAGGGACTGTTGTGATTAATCCACGGACAGATTAACCGCCATACATCACGTGTTATTTGATTTACCAACTAGTTTCGCTTATCAAACGCGAGCATTCTCAGATATTCATTGCTCTGGTTTAAAGCACCACCCGCCACCATCGTCAGTACTAAATGGCGTGAGTTGGGTTTACTCATCTGACCTAGTATAAGAGGTGATATCACATCGTGTGAGAAAACAGCCCATCGGCAGTCAAAAGAAAAAGCGTACAAAGATTCCCCTGTGCTGGTGCTGCTGCTGCTGCTCCTTGCAGGTTCGTCTCTCGGCACTTGCATTTGAATGTTGGTTTCATGTATATATTCATGGTTATGTCATACACAGCCCGCCAAAAAAATTGATGTGGAAGACAAAACGCTATGAGACTTGACGATTTGAGAGAATATGTGATGTTATTTCAGAGATTAAAAAGAAATTGGCGGTATGAGCCCACTTAGCGTGACCGCTACGGTCGCAATTTCGAATCCTGCCTCGGGCATGGATGTGTGTGATGTCCTTAGGTTAGTTAGGTTTAAGTAGTTCTAAGTTCTAGGGGACTGATGACCTCAGATGTTAAGTCCCATAGTGCTCAGAGCCCTTTTGAACCATTTTTTAAGTCCACTTATCAGTATGACATTGGACCCAGTATGGACTGGATGCATGCACTGATTCGATTGGGAAGGCTGTAGGAAAGCCATTGCATCCTCTTCACGGGAATTCTGGCCCACAATTGTTGTGGGAGGAGGGGATCAGTGTTTAATGTCCCGTCGACAACAAGCTTATGTTAGGGAAGGACAGGGAAGGAAAGTGGCTGTTCCCTTTCGAAGGAACCATCCCAGCATTTGCCTTAAGCGGTCTAGGGAAATCACGGAGAACCTAAATCAGGATGGCCAGAGGCGGGTTTGAACCGCCGTCCTCCCGAATGTGGGTCCAGCGTGCTAACCACTGCGCTATCCCTCTCAGTCACAACTGTTCTAAATGGTCTTCGATATCCTGGATGCTGACTCTGGTACAGAGTTAACGTCGGAGCTTATCCCTAACAAGTTCTATCAGGCACAGATCTGTGGATCTGGGTGGTCACTTGAGTACCTCAACATCATGTAAATAGTTCATAGAGGCACATGCCACTTGTGGACGAGCCTTATCCTGTTGAAACATTGAACAATGTATGTATGTATCAAACCAGGGACTTAGAAACGACGGAGAGGCTTCGTCCCGCCATAACCCTCAGTGGTTCACAACCCCACAACAGGCCACAGCAGTCCAACCACCCCACTGCCGCCCCACAGCGAACCCAGGGTTATTGTGCGGTTCGGCCTCCAGTGCATCTCCCGGGAACGTCTCATACCAGACACGTGTAACCCCAATGTTTGTGTCGTAGAATAATTACGGTGTGAGCGTACGTGGAAACGGCGTTTGCGCAGCAACCGCTGACACAGTGTGACTGAGACGGAATGATGGGAACCAGCGAGGATTCGCCGAGGTAGATGGAAAACCGCCTTAAAAACCATCCAAGGCTGGCCAACACACCGGACCTCGACACAGATCCGTCGGGCGGATTCGTGCCGGGGACCGGCACGCCTTCCCGCTGCGGAAGCAGCGCGTTAGACGGCGCGGCTAGCTGGGCGGGCTTGAACCACGATACTGTCGCATGAAAGGTAACACAAGAGAACGCAGAAAGCCCGAGAGCCACCGTTGTGCATCACAGTTCCCTCAATCACCGCCAGCCGTAAACTGAAATCGTGTCCGATGGCTCCCTATACCATGACACCAAGAGTAACACCGCTGTGCCTGTCAACTTCTGATGTGACACGTCAGACATCAACTACGTCCGATAACAACTAGCTTAATTCATTTTGCAGTTCATATATCTCTCTAGAGCCTCCATCCGGATCAGGTGGCCAAACCCGAAGCAGGCCTTCGGCGGAACACTCCCTGCCATTATCAAGTGGCGACTGCCGTCCCAGAGCATTAGAAGAATGGGACCTCTCCCTAGGTCGCCGGCATACTCACCGACGATGATCATCCGGGACAATGGCCAGCAGCGATGAATCGCTCAACCCAACGTGACGCCATCCTTCTCTGTCACAGAACACCCCAGACGCAGCAGTCTGTGCTGTGGTGTTAATGTCGGCCTACGCAATTCCCTACTCCGGGTGCTGCTAGTCTCCGACCGTCGGCGTGCGATGGCACAGGAACTTGCAGGGAGTCAATTACTTGTTCTAGGATGGCGAGCACAGATGTGCAGGGGTTACAATGTGCTTGATGCTCCATACCGCACATGTCACACCAATATTCAAGAAAGGTAGAAGGATTAATCCACTAATTTACAGGCCCATATCATTAACGTTGATATGCAGCAAGATTTTGGAAAATACATTGTATTCGAACATTACGAATTACCTCGAAGAGAACGGTCTATTGACACACAGTCAGCATGGATTTAGAAAACATGGTTCTTGTGAAACACAACTAGCTCTTTACTCACAGGTAGTGTTGAGTGCTATTGCCAGCGGATTTCAAATTGATTCCGTACTTCTAGAAGGCTTCTGACACTGTACCACACAAGCGGCTTGTAGTGAAATTACTTGGTTATGGAATATCATCTCAGTTATGTGACTGGATTCGTGATTTCCTGTCAGAGAGTTCAAGGCTCGTAGTAACTGACGGAAAGTCATTGAGTAAAACATAAGTGATTTCTGGCATTCCCCAAGATAAGGTTATAGGCCCTCTGCTGTTCCTTATCTATATAAACGATTTAGGAGACAAACTGAGCACTCATATTAGGTTGTTTGCACATGATACTGTCGTTTATCGTCTGCTAAACTCATCAGAAGATCAAAACAAATGGCAAAGCTATTTAGAAAAGATATCTGAACGGTGCGTAAATTGACAATTGACCTAAAATAATGAGAAGTGTGAGGCTGTCCACATGAGTGCTAAAAGGAATCCGTTAAACTTCGGTTACACGATAAATCAGTCAAATCTAAAGGCCGTAAATTCAACTAAATACCTCGGAATTAAAATTACGAACAACTTAAATTGGAAGGAGCACAAAGAAAATGTTGTGGGTGAGGCAAATCAAAGACTGCGTTTTATTGGCAGAACACTTAGAAATTTTAACAGATCTACGAAAGAGACTGCCTACACTACTCTTGTCCGTCCTCTTTTGGAGTACTGCTGCTCGGTCTGGTATCCTTACCAGATACGATTAAAGGAGCACATCCAGAAAGTTCAGAGAAGGGCAGCACATTTTATACTATCGACAAATAGGGTACAGAGTGTTACTAACATGATACAGGATTTGCCATGAACACCACCAAAACAAAGGCGTTTTTCACTGCGGCGGAATCTTCTCACGAAATTTCAATCGCCAACTTTCGCCTCCGAATGCGAAAATCTTTTGTTGACGCCGACCTACATAGGGAGAAAAGATCATGATAATAAAATAAGGGTAATCATAGCTCGCACATAAAGATATAAGTGTTCGTTTTTTCCACCCGCTGCTCCAGAATGGAATAATAGGGAATTATTGTGAAAGTGGTTCGATGAACCCTCTGTGAGGCACTTAAGTGTGGTTTGCCGAGTATCCATGTACATGTAGACGTACCGCGATCCTCCCTTGTGGTGGTCAGATATGGTCGACCAGAATTTTGACGATGGGTGTGCCATGCTCCGGAGTTTCCATGCCGTTCTACATATAGGGTTAGATCATATCTGAATGTCCCAGAGATCTGGATACTGCACGATTTGGTCATATGGAGACCCACACTGAGCCCTTTTCAGATTCTTTCAGGTGCTGATAACGCTGTCTAACACGTGTGCGCGGCATTACCGCGGCCTTCACAGTCATCAATCAACAACTGACGCCGTTCAAAACCATCATATACTGTACGAGGCCTTGGTACAAGACTAAACACGACCAATATTAAGGGACTCTGGAAGCCATTCTGCCCGTCACAGAGAATTGTAACATGCCCGCCGACGGCGTGTACGTTTACTAAATTACACTGGCATCTGACATTGTCCTCTGGGGCCTCACTTTTTTTTTGTCAGGAAGTGTATGTAAAAAATACAGTACAGTTCATAACCGACGTCACCTTCGAACTTGATGGGAGAGAAACAAGTACAAAAAATACATGTGATTGAAATGAACTTTCAATTACACAATAGGTGCAGTGCGGTATATAAGAAACTAGGAATTCAGAATTGTTCTGGATGTCAGACTCCTAGCATACAGTAGAGTATTAAACTTTCTATTTTGCAATCATAGTTTCTAAAAGTCGTGACATGGAATCAGAAAGAAATTGGACGTATAAATGGAGAATTCACATTTATATGACAGTCGAGAAACTACAACAGGAACTATTTATGTCGATAATTATTACTTTGGAACTTTGTAATCACAAGTGAACAAAACATTTTTTTTGGCTTACGAGTTTCGCTTCTACTATTTTCAAGGGATCTTTAGTTTCCTGGAATATATACATATTTGTGTCTAATGTATTTTGTTTTACATCAACACAAACTCTCTGCTAAAATGATACCGTATTAAAACACACACACACACACACACACACACACACACATGGGGTAGGTCACTGATACCATAAAGACACATTCAACAGTTTATTATAACATTCCAGAGTTGGCAACACCATCCGAAACATAACATCAAGTAAAAAAATAGTCATTTCCTAGTGCTGTGAAAACGAAATTTCGTAAGGCAGAAAGCAGAAGAAAAACAACTGAATACAGGGAAACGAACACTTACAGACCAGCATCTATGAAATCTGTAATTTGAAATTTATACTATCATTACTTTATAGATAAACGGCAAGTGTTGGAACTGTCTGTAACGCCAATATTCAATGTCCAAAATGTTGTGTTTGTACTTTTGGTTTAGGGATACTCACTACTGAGGTTCCCAGTGCCCATCGAAAATGGAAAGGAAAACAGTTTAGACACAAATATGTAAATGTTTTAGGCTAATGAAATACCTTGCAAATAATAAAGGTTAAATGCTCGTGGCAAGAAAACATTGTTTTGTTCAGTTTTGATTAGGCGATTCAAAAGTAATAATTATCAACATATTGCACACAACAGGACAAAAATAATTAACGATGTTACAACAGATCGTGCTTGAGGACCGCGGTGATCAAGGTGCCGAGCAACACATCCCAGACATGGTGATGGGTGACGAAGACAGTTCAACGTGCTGGCAGCAGGAGCAGTGGTATCCGTCGTCTTTCTTCAAAGAAGGCTTACACTTTCGTTATCCTATGTGACCCAGTGTTGTCCTTCAGAGAGACGGAGTACGAAGTCGCCTGATGGAGGGACAGTACCTCTGAGTGTAAAGGCCCCCGTGCGCTGTCAGCAGGCATGCCAGTTAGGCCTCGACGGTCCGCTGCAAGACCGGCAGCCGGAGCGTGTGTAGGGTCCCGGCTGGTCGGAATACAGCCCGGTTGATCCGGCGGCCAGAAAACGAACCAGAGCACGTCTGTCCATGTGGCGGAACTGAATGTCACATGTGCACACCGGAGTGTTTGTGAGCTGAGACTACAGTCCGGCGGCTGCCGACATTCTGTTCGAGACTGTCATTGAGTCGGTGTGCTTCCTGCATCGACAGTGTCACAGATGAAAAAAATGAATGCTTGGAAAAGTTTACCAGCGTATATCAAAGTGAAAGTTGTCTATACAAACTGGACTCTCTTGAGTGCTTCTCATGGTTGGGTTTCACAGTCATATAATATTTCTTATATGACATAATAGTCGCCTTTGACTGTATAAAATATTTATTGTTACTATTGCATTTTCGGCCTCATGGCCATTTTCAGGTAAACTGCAAAACTTACCTAAACACAAAAATACAAAAGTGAAGCACAGGGTGTATATACATAATTAAGCAAACGTTTCGTTAAGAAAGTAGCTCAATTATAAAAATTGGAGATAAATGTACATTACTTACATTTTGTCAGAATATAAAACTATCTGACATGATTACTCGTCGGATCTTGTGGGACTCTCACATTCAAAAGGCTGCATTTTGACGACGACATGTACTCATGTCAGATAGTTTTATATTCTGACAAAATGTAAGTAATATACATTTATCTCCAATTTTTATAATTGAGCTACTTTCTTAATGAAACGTTTGCTTAATTATGTATATACACCCTGTGCTTCACTTTTGTATTTTTGTGTTTAGGTAATCTAGCAGTTTACTTGAAAATGGCCATGAGGCCGAAATTGCAATAGTAACAATAAATATTTTATACAGTCAACGGCGACTACGGTGTCTTTTAAGAAATCTCTTGAGTGCCTCTGAGATGTGCCAGTAACAAGCCATTTCCCTTTACATTATCGTTTCAGGACAATTTATTACGAAATTCCTGAAGTTGAGGAAAAGCATAAATTATTGTATAATAGGATGTAAGATATGCAACAGGAAATTTCCAATTTATAGTTGCAATCCACATCTATACCCAACGCTTATATTCGTGCGGAACAACTACTGCCAGAATATTCGGCCGTTTATTTCTTGACCAAACAGTATTTTTACTGACAGACTATTTTGTGTCTCCCCCACTTCAGAGACAGGGCTGAGTCCTTCTACTGAGGCCAAGGTGTAGCTCTTCAAACTGCGTCTTATTTTTTAGTTTCGCTAGAAGTATACCTAGGCCAACCTTCTAGAACATTCATGTTTTGTACGTTGCTCCTGACTTGTAGAAGTCGACGCAAAGTTAAGAGATAGGGGAATAAGTTACCCCCCCCCCCCAATCAGGTGAGGAGGGACGAGACATATTCCAGGCTCATGGTAAAATGGAAAGAAACTGGACCGAACAAAAGGAAGGTCAGTGTTAGGCGTCCCGTCAAGAACGGTTCATTACAGACGATGCACAAGCTGTAATTGGAGACGGATGGTGAAAGAAATGGGCCGTGGCCTTTCAAAGGAACTACCTCGGCATTTACGTTAAGCGATTTAAGGGAAATCACCGAAGACCTAAATTTGGATGGCCGGCCGGGGATTTGAACCGTCGTCCTCCCGAATGTGAGACCAATGTGCTCAGTAAATTAGACCAGGTTGCATTCTCATCACCGTATTTTTTCTCCCAATTAATGGTGCTAGCGTTGATAACAGTTGTAGATATGTACTTTTATCCTTTCTATGCTGGATAATTGTGAACCAAGGACAATCACACCTAAAATACTTATACATACTTTATAGAGCGTTCAAGCAGAAAAATGTTGATGTTAAAATGAGTAAAACTGGTGAACATATAGGTAAATGAAAGCTCGGTAGTTCACTATAGCAGTATGAATTGAAGTTTTTGTTGATAGGCATTAGCGGTTTCGCAACTTTTCAATTACATCTTGTGATGCATCTCTGTATAAAAATTACCAGTACTATTATACTAGCGAATACGTAATTACATAGCCGCAATAAATCATTTGTGGGTTAACTAATTTAAGAAGCATATGTAATTGGATATGGACTAACCAGAGCACCAATCTGCTTAATATTAAACGTGAAGCAGTTACGTTATCAGCCTCTATAAGAGGCAAGTTTTGCCTATTGATTTTGAACATATATTGGCGTCTTGCGCACCTACTTACATTGCTGTTACGTAGCTATTGTAGTTTACGTTTGACGAGGTGTAATGGTCGACCCTCCGCCGGGACCAGCCGCACAGTCCATGATTGCAGCGCCCCTGACCGCTCGGCTAATCCCGCGCGGCGTTTCATCATGTGAATGGCGCTGTAATAAAACTTTTATTGTAAGATGATAACCATAACGGATAATGTGCTGTCCAAGACTTGGAGCAGGATTAATATAGCAACCATTATAAACATACAGAACTGAACTGACTGCCGGTGCTGTGGTCAGAGTCGATTACACCTCTTTAATCCATAAAAACGCGACTACTGTCCCATAATATCAATATGCAGACAAAATCAGACTAGCAGCCTGCTGTGTGGGCGCAGCATCGTGTACCAGCAGCGATAATTGAGCAGACTGACCAATGGCTTAGAAGAGCGCTATGTGCAACGTGCTGAAGGATTGCGGCGACAACCCGAACCATTATACCAAGTTTCCTGTGTTACACGATCGATTAATTGACAAAGTAAACTAAATACAATATAATTAAAGCAGCGTTCATCACTTTTACCATTTTAACACTGGATTTTATTGCTTGAAAGTACTGTAAACTATGCATTCAAAGGTAATTGCGCCAGTCTTTTGGAGCCAGCATCAGTTCCTTGAGCAAATTAGCGTTTAAGCACGTTTGTCTCTTCAGCAAGCACACCTTACGTTTTTTCCTCTGCTCTTTTCTTACTTTCTAACAGCGCAATAAAAGCAGGAATTGAGATTGTACCATAACGTTTGCCTGCCAGCATGGGCCCAACTGAAGGCACAGTCCATCCGGCCGCTGCTCTTACGGCTGACTCTTCAGGCCTTGTAACTTACAGGACCACCGGAGCAGTCATATATACAGGTTGTTACAAAAAGGTACGGCCAAACTTTCAGGAAACATTCCTCACACACAAAGAAAGAATGTGGACATGTGTCCGGAAACGCTTACTTTCCATGTTAGAGCTCATTTTATTACTTCTCTTCAAATCACACTAATCATGGAATGGAAACACACAGCAACAGAACGTACCAGCGTGACTTCAAACACTTTGTTACAGAAAATGTTCAAAATGTCCTCCGTTAGCGAGGATACATGCATCCACCCTCCGTCGCATGGAATCCCTGATGCGCTGATGCAGCCCTGGAGAATGGCGTATTGTATCACAGCCGTCCACAATACGAGCACGAAGAGTCTCTACATTTGGTACCGGGGTTGCGTAGACAAGAGCTTTCAAATGCCCCCATAAATGAAAGTCAAGAGGGTTGAGGTCAGGAGAGCGCGGAGGCCATGGAATTGGTCCGCCTCTACCAATCCATCGGTCACCGAATCTGTTGTTGAGAAGCGTACGAACACTTCGACTGAAATTTGCAGGAGCTCCATCGTGCATGAACCACATGTTGTGTCGTACTTGTAAAGGCACATGTTCTAGCAGCACAGGTAGAGTATCCCGTGTGAAATCGTGATAACGTGCTCCATTGAGCGTAGGTGGAAGAACATGGGGCCCAATCAAGACATCACCAACAACGCCTGCACAAACGTTCACAGAAAATCTGTGTTGATGACGTGATTGCACAATTCAACATTACCTTCCTTTAATTGGGCCAACTGGCGGTGAATCGAAGAAGTACAGTACACACTGACGAAACTAAAATGAGCTCTAACATAGAAATTAAGCGTTTCCGGACACATGTCCACATAACATCTTTTCTTTATTTGTGTGTGAGGAATGTTTCCTGAAAGTTTGGCCGTACCTTTTTGTAACACCCTGTATAGTGGACTTCCACGCGAGAGGCTTAAAGGTTTGGTTTCTGGTCGGTGTGGCCGTCGTGTGGCTTGTCCAATGGATCACCGCTACAGTCAGCCGAATTCCTCCAGTCGCTTGCGTCACTGCTTATCGCCTTCCGTGCGCATTTTCGGCACACACTGCCGAGCCAGCAGCTCCATTGTTTCTGGCCATCGCCCAGCGCTGATCATAAGCGTTACAGTACGCCAATTTAAGGTCAAAGCTTGGGATAAAATATGTAGAATTTGTAATAGCGATTTTGGTACCTTGCCACCAATAGAAAAGAGTCACTTGACTACTGTCTATCCATTATCAAACATGAGGAACAGCACTTACAAAAACAACGTTTGTCTCGGCCTACTCAAGTAACGGAAAGCACGTCGGACCTTTTTTCCATTCTGAGCATTTGAAAAATTGATTTTCCTATGTTCTAAACAGATGCAATGCCCCCGATAACTATAAATTTGTAAAATTTTTTTGATCAAGTCTCAGGCTGTTCGTTGATTGGCAGTTACATTCATAATAAAAATATTTGTTGCAACTGTAAAAAAGTTTTCCATATTTTTACAACAAAGAAATTTACTTGATACTCACCTCAAAGTTCCAGGTACCTTCCTTCCACACTTACATGTTTATTCACGCTGTTTACCAGTCGAAAGAGTGGTGTCAGTATTGTACATAAGACAAATTGAAAAAATTTATTAGCGTGAGCTCGAAGTGTCTCGTGCAGGCTTAATCGAGAACTTCACTGCTTGATAATTGCTAAGACCAGATACATTGTTGGACTTGAATAATCAGAGGCAATAATGGACGATGTGAAACACAGTACATGCGTCATTCAGGTGGAGTGGTATATTCACCGCTCAAACTCCCAACATAAAGACTGATATCGGACTCTTAGTAAAGAAGATGCTCTCCCCGGGTACTAATGCTCATTTTTCACCTGTCATGTACATCTACATCTACGTGATTACTCTGCTATTCACAATAAAGTGCCTGGCAGAGGGTTCAATGAACCACTTCAAGCTGTCTCTCTATCGATCCACTCCCGAACGGCGCTCGGGAAAAACGATAACTTAAATTTTTTTATATGAGCCCTGATTTCTCTTATTTTATCGTGATGATCATTTCTCCCTATGTAGTTGGGTGCCAACAGAAAGTTTTCGCAATCGGAGGAGATAACTGGTGATTGAAATTTCATGGAAAGATCCCGTCGCAACGAAAAACGCCTTTGTTTTAATGATTTTGCCACTCCACTTATCATGTCTGTGGCACTATCTCCCCTATTTCGAGAAAATACAAAACGAGGTGCCCTTCATTGAACTTTTTCGATGTCATCCGTCAGTGACACCTTGTGCGGATTCCACATCGCAGAGCAGTACTCCAGAATAGGGTGAACAATATTGGTGTAAGCAGTCTCTTTAGTACACCTGTTGTATCTTTTAAGTGTTCTGCCAATGAATCGCAGTCCTTGGTTTGCCCGACCACAACATTATCTATGTGTTCGTTCCAATTTAGGTTATTTGTAATTGTAATCCCTAAGTATTTAGTTGAATTTACTGCCTTCAGGTTTGTGTGACTTATCGCGTAATCGGAATTTAGCGGATTTCTTTTAGTACTCATGTGCATAACTTCACAATTCTCTTTATTCAGGATCATTTGCCACTTTTCGTACCACACAGATATCTTATCTAAATCATTTTGCAATTCGTTTTGGTCATCTGATGACTTTACAAGATCGCAAATGACAGCATCATCAGCAAACAATCTAAGAGGGCTACTCAGATTGTCTCCTGTGTCGTTAATACAGATCAGGAACAATAGAGGACCTATAACACTTCCTTGGGGAACGCCGGATATTACTTTTGTTTTACTCGATTACTTTCCGTCTATTACTACGAACTGTGACCTTTCTGACAGTAAATGACGAATCCAGTCGCACAACTGAGGCGATAGTCCTTAGGCAGCCAGTTTGGTTAGAAGACGCTTGTGAGGAACGGTGTCGAAAGCCTTCTGGAAACCTAAAAATATGGAATCAGTTTGACACCCCATGCCGATAGCACTCATTACTTCGTGAGAATAAATAGTGTTTCACAAGAATGATATTTTCAGAATCTGTGCTGACTCTTTGTCAATAAAACGTTTTCTTCGAGGTAATTCATAATGTTCGAACACAGTATATGTTCCAAAACTCTACTGCAAATCGACGTTAGTAATATGGGCCTGTAATTCAGCGGATTACTTCTATTTCCATTTTTGGGTATTGGTGTGACTTGAGCAATTCTCCAATCTTTAGTTGCGGATCTTTCTGTGAGAGAGCAGTTGTATATAATTGATAAATATGGACCTATTTTATCAGCAAACTCTGAAAAGAACCTGACTGGTATACAATCTGGTCCGGAGGCCTTGCCTTTATTAAGTGATTTAAGCTGCTTTGCTACATCGAGGATATCTACTTCTATATTTCTCGTCTTCGCAGTTGTTCTTTGTTGGAACTCGGGAATATTTACTTCGTCTTCTCTGGGGAAGGAGTTTCGGAAAACCGTGTTTAATAACTCTGCTTTGGTGGCACTGTCATCAGTAACTTCACCGTCGTTATAGAGCCTTGAAGGTACTGATTGCGTCTTGCACTGGTGTGCTTAATGTATGACTATAATCTCTTTGGGTTTTCTGCCAGATTCCGAGACAGAGTTTCGTTGCGGAAATTATCATAAGCATCTCGCATTGAAGTACGCGCTATCTTCCGAACTTCGGCAAAACTTTGCCAATCTTCGGGATTTTGTGTTCTTTTACATTTGGCTTGCTTTTTCCATTGCTTCTGCAACAGCGATCTGGTCTGTTTTGTGTACGATGGGGGATCAGTACCATCACTTATTAATTTATATGGTATATACTCTCAATTGCCGTCGATACTCTCTTGGAAATCATTCCACATCTTTTCTGCGCTTACGTGATTAGATCGGAAGGAGTGGAGACTGTCTCTTAAAAAGGCGTTAAGAGCATTTTTATCAGATTTTTTAAATAGATATACTTTGGGTTTCTTTCTGATGGTTGTAGGTGTTACGGTATTCAGCCTAGCAGCAACTGTCTTGTGATCGCTAATCCCTGTATTTTTCATGATACTCTTTATTTGTCCAGGATTATTTGTTGCTAAGGGATCGAGTATGCTTTCGCAACCATTTGCGCTTCGAGTGGGCCCATGAACTAATTGTTCAAAATAATTTTCTGAGAAAGCATTCAGTACAATTTCGGACGACGTTTTATGCCTGTCGCCGGCTTTAAACGTCTAATTTTTCCAGCATATCGAGGGTAGGTTGAAGTCACCACCGACTATAATTGTATGTTTGGGGAACCTATTTGAAATGAGACTCAAGTTTTCCTTGAACTGTTCAGCAACTATATCTTCTGAGTCGGGGAGTTGGTAAAAAGATCCCATTAATAGTTTAGTCCGATTGTCAAGTATAACCTCTACCCATACTGTTTCGCAGGAACTATCTACTTCAATTTCACTACAGGGTAAACTACTTCTGGCAGCAATAAATACTCCACTACCAACTGTATTTAATCTATCCTTTCTGAACACCGTTAGGTCATTTGAAAAACTTTCGGCTGAACTTATTTCCGGCTTTAGCAAGCTTTCCGTACCTATAACTATTTGAGCTTCAGTGCTTTCTATTAGGGCTTGGAGCTCTGGTTCTTTCCTAACACAGCTATGACAATTTACAACTACAATACCGATAGTTTCTACAACTACCTTACTGTGTTTTACCTGGCCCCTTTTAGGCGGACGCCCTTTCTGCGGTTTCCTCAGACCCTCTAACCTAAAAAAAAAAGCACAGTCCCTTCCACACAGGTCCCTCTACCCTTGTAGCCGCTTCCTGTGTGTAGTGAACTCTTGACCTATTAAGCGGAACCTGGAAACCCACCACCCGATGGCGCAAGTCAAGGAATCCGCAGTCTACACGGTCACAGAACCGCCTGAACCTCTGACTCAGACCCTCCACTCGGCTCTGCACCAAAGGACCGCAGTCAGTTCTATCGACGATGCTCCAGATGCTGGGTTCTATCGACGATGCTGCAGATGGTGAGCTCCGCCTTAATCTCGCAAGTAAGACTGGCAGACTTTATCATTTCCGCTAGCCGCCCGTAACCAGAGAATCTCCTCCGATCCAAAGCGACACACGTCGTTGGTAGCGACAAGAGCCACCACATGCAGTTGGCTGCACCCGGTACTCTTCATTCATGCTGGCTGCCGAACTGTTGAGAAGTCCTTGGGGGATATTTCCCACTCCTCTCTCTGGGTGGTTTTCGACTTTACATGAGTCGGGTAGGGGGTGTTCGTTGAGAAAGACGTCTGTTAAGAGCAGCCCAGGTACGCTCTATAGAGTTTATTTTCAGGGGGTACGCAGGCTATTCCATACATTCATTATCTTCATTTTCCAGTGTGTCCGACACCTCAGCTGTCCTGTGTTGGCGGACTTTGTCGTCCATGTACAGAAATTCGGGGCCTACAACATCCCTAAACAGACGGAAATGATCCAGCATAATCTCCCTGCAATAGCGCTAAGTTCTAACGATACCTCGCGCTAAGACATGCAACGGTGTTCGGCCATTGTGCATAATACCCGCCCCCATCATAACGCCTTGGCCAAAATAATGGAGTTCATGAACATTCTGTGGTGTGTGATATGTTTCCCTCTCTTTCTACGCTAACTGGTGGTCAGAATCACTTGCCACAGAGAAACGCGATTCGTCGGAGACATAACTCTGGACCACTGTTGCGGACCCCAACCAACGTGCTCCCTACACCAACGAACTCTTTCTCGTCGATGGCGTGGTTGAAGTGGGATGCATTTAACAGGTTTCGGAGCGTACAAATCAGCCCGATGTAATCCCCGCGAAATGGTTCTGGCAGAGACACATGTGCAGATATCGGATGCCAGGTCTGTAGCGATCTTACTTCACTGTCCAAAAGTTTAGGGTCAAAGTATGAATATTACACACTTCCTACTGCTTAGTCAAACGGAGAAAATCGGTTAGCATATTTTGTGTTTGGTGTGGTCTACGGTGGGCTTGACGGGACTTATGAAGGCATCATTAGATCATGGGCGGTTCCTCAGAAAACCTCAAAAAAGGTTTTTTTTATTATACTTTCGCCGCCACCAGTGGACCAAAATCCAGCCGTGGTTTCCAAGACAGTCAAGTAAATGAAATAGCTGAAATTTTTACTATATATTCCAAAGATCACGATCTCGAACAGCCTTGAAAATTTTCTTGAAATTTTCATCCATTTCCCAGATACAAGAGTTAAAGTTACTCTACTCCTACACGTAAAACCCGGTATGAAGCGAAAGCTAAATGATAAGTAACCGCAGCAAGTTGCACAAATTTCAGAGGTATACTCTGTAGGCATTTATCTACAAGAGGCATCTTCCCGTTTTCAAAAACTTTCATCCACTATCGAGAAACACTCCAAAAACTTGATTTATTAGTACCAAAACCCAACCGCGGTTTTCCAGTCTGTTATACACAACAAATGGCTGTAATTTTTACAATGTATTCCTAAGATCTCGATCTCGAACCACCTCGAAAATTTTCTTAATATCCTTATCCGTATCCGAGATGCAGAGGTTCAAAATTACCCTACTTGTACACGTAAAATACGCATGTAAAATCTGATGTGAGGCGAAAACGTAGCTTATTAAGTCACGTATCGTGGAGAAATATGCAGTAGAGTGTCTTCGTTATCATCTAGGAACACCGTGTTGTAGTACTGAAGCACATGTAAAAACGTTTACACGTAAAATTCGGTCTGAGGTGTAAAATCAATTATGCGTCATTTCAATTTCACACAAATAAACTAAATTTTACTGACCAATACATTCCTTTTCATACGAGTTACATACCCTGTCGCAGCACGGAAAAGAAGGGAACCGGTTGAGGAAGGTAGAATGAAACAGCTGGTACCTAACTTTTCAGTCAGACAGGGTGTTCGCAGTTTTCTGCTTCAATACGAACAGTTTTGTGCTGGTACCAAAATACTCGGAAAGTATCCCTGAACAACCTCCGAAATTGTATCGGTAGAGTTCGGACTTACTCTATATGGAAACTGAAAATGCATGTTTTATCTAATCAAGCCCCGAACCATCCTATTTAGCGTTTGCTTGCCATAGTGCTCACAGATGCCGATTGGCTGACTGCGATCGCCATTTTAGCGTCTGAAACATGATGGCAGTTTCTGTGAACGGACGGAAGCCGGACTCGATCGAAAACATTTCACAATTCAGCGAGCAAGCGAAGGTATTCACATTCACATCTTGACAATGAAAGCCGACACAATAGCATTTGCGCCACCTTTTCAGCCCACAGCAGATCAGCTTAAAGCGTCGACGCAGTGAGGTGTACATCAGATGCAGTGTTCGAGCACAGAGCCAGTACTGCGAAAGAACCTACACAGCCTGCTACGGTCACGTGGTCGAGACAGAGGCTACCTTGTGCTGTAGTCGCATTGTGTGGTTCGGAGCACGCTCGTAACTGCATAGGACTGCACTCTATCCATCGGTTACACAGTGGCATAAACTCGTCAGACTGTCACACTATGAGAAACACATTTCCTGGAGACCATCTTTTCTGGCCCGCATGATCTTCTTCCAAGTTGAAATTGCGCCCTTACTTTTACTGGTTACATCTCTTGACTGGTGATGCTTGAAATGGATTTCTTCTTTGATGAGATAGATGCGTATGGCTAGAGTCAATGTTTATACGGACGTGGCGACTTTTATGTTGCGATATGACAAGTAACACTGCCATACTTTCATGTACCGTTTTTAATGCCTCTGAAATAAAGATTGTCCATGGCAGTTCTCGCTTCATTAGTTTTTTAATTACCCTCATTTTGTGAGGATTGATAAATAAAATAGTGAAGACAGAACTGTGAAAGACCTGCATATATTTGCCTCGAAAGCTTTGTGTGTTCATTACATCCACTTAACATAATTAAATGATATTCTAGCGCCTGTGTAGTGAGAAATGAAACTGTTTCGTTAAATATTCAATCAACGTTTACGAATCACTTGTAAAAAGGCTTTAACGAAAAGAGCGAGATGTTAACTACTTAATCGTTGTGCTCTCTAATACAGCACGCATACACCGACTAAGTTAAATGTGGTTCAAAAACAAATCCTGTCACAGAAGATAGTTGCACAGTGCAAGTTGATAGCAGAGAAATAGCTCCCTACGAATCATTTCTTTGTCTTCTCTTGTCCATCACATTATATTTCAAGAATCATACGTCTCTTCGTCTTATCACAAGTTGTTCTCTTTTCATAAAAAGTGACGCAAGTGTGCACACTTTTGTAATATTGCTAGTTGCATATTGTGAACTGTTTTCCAAAATTCCGAAAGCGTATGTGAACTCCTTTGCCTCTTAATGCGTTTGTGATTGTACTGTATGGCTGTTATAATTTTTTTTTTTTCAAGAGACCTGCGAACGAAGTTTCATCTTGTTCTAAAGTTAAGAACTGCGCCAACAAGCAACTGTGGCTTTTGAAGATCTTTTGGATTTCTATATTAGATATACGAAAATTATTATGAAAAATTTCTCACGTGCAAGATATAATAATTTGCATGTGTACCTGAATCAGCATCTTCTGTGTTACTGTCAGTGAATAATCGGTCATTGCTCGGATAGTAGTGAAACGTATAATACTTCGTGATATATTTATGATATTACGCCCAAAACTACTTTTGTGACAAGGAGAAAAATATTTGTAACTGTCTTACGTTCACGTGTTTAATGCATGTGGCAGAATCTAGCATCGGAGGTTTTGAACTAAACGTTCTGAAGCTTATGTTAATATTTCTGCAAATGCCGAAGCTAGAAAAACCGTTTAAAAACAAATATGGCCAAAAATCGGATTCCCTTGAGGCAAGCTATTTTACTAAGAATCGGAAAACAGCTACGTTGCTCCAAAATGAGGTAACATAGGAACATAAAGAGTAAAGTCTGTGACGCAAGCCCCTGACTGGGTTACCGAGACGGCTACAGGCAGAATGCAGCTTTTCCTCGCAACGGAACTAGAAGTGGGAGGGTAGTTAGCCATTGCCCCAGCTGCCTCTTACCGCCGCTACTCCATTAATAGCGTACTAAGTGTAGCTGGGCCCGTCCTTGATGGACTGGAACGAGGAAAAATTCCTGCCCCCCCCCCCCTATCCGAGACTGAACAAAGCAAAAAATTGGAATTAAAAAGATACAACTAATTCAGCGTAACAGAAATTTTGAGAAAATAATCCCGAACAAAGTTCAATGGATGTACCTAATCCATTAACACCGAAATATGTTATCAGTGGAACAATCAGTATCATGTACAAGAAAACAACGTTATAGATGGAGAACACAAAAACTAATGTACAAATAAAATATCACCTTTAGTGTGTGATTACGTAGCACATTGTTCTAAACAAGAAAATAGAGCCAGAGGAGGAAGTAGCGTCTCGTGGACGTCACGAAAGCGTGATGCGACTGTTAGTGTTAACGTCATTCAGTGATAAGTCAAAACATTATGGGCACTATTCTAAAGCAAGGCTGAACGCCTCCCAGTGGCGTTGCAGGAACGTCGTGTGGTAAGGGAATTGCTAAGCGGAGCAAAAACGAATGGTTAATCATTCATTTTATTGATCTGTTTATCATTTTGCTTTGAGCAGCAAAGACAATACAGCCAACAATAGTTACAAACGTGTCATATTAACAGCATTGCATTTCCACAGAAGAACAATAAAAAAATTCGATGAACAAACGTTAAGTTCTTAATGCAAAATAAAAAACACTAGAAGACGAACACTAGACAGCCAGCAGGAATTACAGCAGTCCCAAGTTAACATTAATGCAGTTTTCACAATAGAACAACAATAAGAATGTGAAGTGCAAAGATAAGTTCGTTACATAAATTAAATAACACAAAATTACGAACCAGGGTTCGAACCTGGCGGTTCCAGAGGAGAATGACATCCACAGCAATTTATAATTGAAACCTCGCGTCGTTTACAAAGATAAGTTCTTAAGGCAAAGTGAAAACACCAACAAATATCCCAGTTTTTGAACTGGGCTGGTTCCTTGGGAGGACAAGATCCACAAAACTTGTAGGTCAAAGTTGGATACCGGCATCTTTCAAATTGTTCGCGATAGGTGAAGTAAAGCAGCTACACTTGTAGGAAAGCCGTAGCCCCTCGCAAACAATTTTTATTTTTATTTATTTATTTATTTATATTTTGTTCAAGACCACCTGTACCGCCCAGTACTTGTTCCACGCCAATATGACGTGGTTCACATCCGCCACCGCCGTTGTGATCTGATCACAGTGTCCAGACGAGATGACTTCCAAAACTTCCAACTGGGTATAGGTGGGCAGGGTAACACCCGTGTGCCAGTCTCACGATGGCGTCTGAAATCCTTATATGGGATTAGTGTTGGGTAGAACTGTCCTTCCGTGATGCTCTTCTTTACGAAGCGGTCAACAGTTTCATTATTCAGAATGCCTTGATGCTCTTTTATGCAAATTAAGCGGACGTCACTGCCCAATGTCTGAGCATCTGTTATGGCCTCCAAGACATCCAAGACACATCTGTTACTCTGTTTATCAACCGCCGGATGTTGTAGTGTCTGAGACACACTTTGGAAGTTCGTGTCAGTACGAGCCACAAAGTCTGCGTGCCCTAATAAATAGCCTCCCTGAAGGCCAGTAACTCAGCCGAGAAGATAGGTGATTCAGGCGCAGTGCTAGAGGGAGGGTAATCATTATTCTAAAGATGATTCGGACCTGAAATGGGGAAATTTACTGACATAAGCACCGAGCGAGGTGCTTAATGAACTCGCACTCGAGAGGACAACAGTTCAAATCCCCGTCCGGCCATCATGCTTTAGGTTATCCGTGATTTCCCTAAACCGCTTAAGGCAAATGCCAGGATGGTTTCCTTGACAGAGTGCGGCCGTTTTCCTTCCCCCTCCTTCCCGAATCGAAGCTAGTGCTCCGTTTCTAATGACACGTCGACGGGATGTTAAACACTAATTTTCCATTTTTTCTCACCACATAAGTTGTAAGTAGGTTGTTTAGGTTTTTATGTTGGTAACGCCACGTAGCGCTCTGTATGAAAATCACTGACTGTGCTGTGTGCAGTCTGTGGCTGGTTGCCACTGTTGTAATATTCGCTATTGTAGTGTTGGACAGTTGGCTGTTAACAGCGCGTAGCGTTGCGCAGTTGGAGATGAGCCGCCAGCAGTGGTGGATGTGGAGAGAGAGATGGCGGAGTTTTGAGAGCGGACGATCTGGACGTGTGTCCATCAGAGACAGTAAATATGTAAGACTGGATGCCATGAACTGCTATACATATTATGACTTTTGAACAGTACTGAGGTAAATACATTGTTTGTTCTCTATCAAAATCTTTCATTTGCTAACTATGCCTATCAGTAGTTAGTGCCTTCAGTAGTTTGAATCTTTTATTTAGCTAGCAGTAGTGGCGCTCGTTGTATTGCAGTAGTTCGAGTAACGAAGTTTTTTGTGAGGTAAGTGATTTGTGAAAGGTATAGGTTAATGTTAGTCAGGGCCATTATTTTATAGGGATTATTCAAAGTCAGACTGCGTTGCGCTAAAAATATTGTGTGTTAGTTTAAGCACAGTCATTTATAATTTTTCTAAGGGGACGTTTCATTTGTCGACCCTTAGCCGAGGATACCTCACTAGAATCTTCTGATTTTTTCTTGTAGTTTGTGTAATTATTGTAGCTTTTGTTTATTGCTAGCGCGTAACTGTAGAGAGAATCTCCTTTGTAGTTGCAGTCTTTCATTGTTGTACAGTAAAAGAGTTGTGGCATGCATGTAGATTTGCACAAAAAATATTTTGCAGCTTCGCTTGCAATTAACGTGATATTATTTTCAATGCTATGTTAATGTGTTTTCTTATTTTGCTCTTCAAATTGTGCTTTTCTGTGTTATCGTGTGAAATATTGTGACAATAATGGCGTGTGAAAAACGTAATACTAGGCTCCAAAGTAAACTGAGAAATGACAGTGAAGACGAAAGCAGAGTATTAGCGCCACCGTATGCTGAATTAACTAATGTTCAAAGTAGTAATTTGGTAATTGTGCAAAGGGAAATGGAGCGGGCTGCAAATAATGGTGTAGACAGTGAAATAATTAGTGAACAGGGAAGCATTATCGATCGATCGGTCGGCAACAGCTTGCCTCAGGAATCCGAAATGACAGGACACAATCTCGCAAATACTGTAGATTCAGGTTTTGGGTCCTCACCGTTTTCTCAAATAAGTCAAGACACATTTTCTGCTTTTCAAAATGCGAATATTGCCGGTTCAAATGCACTGCCGAATAGCATTGCGGAATATGTTTCAGCCACCAGTGCATTGTTATTACAATTAGTGCAACAAATGGGACAAAAGCTTCAAACGTTAGACACAATGGAACAAAATCAGAGACAAACGCAGCAGCAGTTTCAAAAGTTAGACACCATGCTTGAACAAACGCGTGAAGGTTTAACTGCTGAGTTACTTAAAATTGAATCTAAATGTCAAAAAGTTTGTAATGACGTAAAAACACAAATTTGTGAGCATTTTGAACCTATTTTTTCGCGTCATGAAAATGCATTACAGAATCACGAAGCAGCCATAAAAGAACTGCAAACTATTGTTCATGAAAATCACGACACCTTGCAAGCTAAAATTGACTCAGTTGCATCTACTGATTCGGTTAAGCAACTTGCAAAAACTCAGGAAAACTTAAAGGACACAGCAGATACGATTTCAACACAGATGGACACTCTGAAACTTGGTTCAGAAAAACACAATGAGGAAATTAGTTCACTATCAAAGAAAGTAGCCGAACTTTCGGATCAGTTCACTAACTTATCTAGAAAGGTGGATAATGATCTGAATGACACAAGACCTGTAGCATTCACTGACACAGAAGAGTATGAACAAATTAAGAAATTCAAACAAAATCAGAATCAAATTAATACGCAACACCAAAGAGAAATCCGGGAAGTACAAGATCAGATGACGCAAGTAAAACAAGAATTACATATTTCAGAGGAGACTCGCGCTCCAACACGGGAAGAGTGACATCGAAATACGGGACAGCGACAAAATAATAACACAGGGCAGTTCGGAAATTATGAAAGAAATTGGTAAGGTACGCCGAATTTTGAGATGGAACCGCCGAAACGTAGTAACAATGACCGATATGCGACTCTCCGACATGATGATTTTGACTATAAGCTGTTCATTACTACACGTAAATTCAAAACATTTAAGAATTCTGGCAACGACATTCATCCACAAGCGTGGCTCCATCAATTCTCTCATTGTTTTCCTCCCAACTGGTCATTGGAGCACAGGTTAGAATTTATGTGTGGCTACTTAGAGAATGAACCAGCTAAAAGAATGCGATCGGTCATTCACGACTGTCACAGTGAAGGAGAATTTTTTCATGCCTTCCTCTCAGCATATTGGTCGCAAGCTACACAAGACCGAGTAAAACGTAGCATCATAATGATGAAACATTTCGAACAATCTGAATTTTCCAGTCTTGTCAAATATTTCGAAGACATGTTACATAAGAATCAGTATCTTTCAAACCCATACAGCCCCTCAGAACTCATCCGCATTTGCTTAATCAAATTGCCTGAACATTTACGACATATTATTTTGGCAGGACGTTGCAAAGACGACATTGAAGCTTTTCAGGGACTCTTACAAGAACTGGAAATTGACACTGACAATCGCGGGACGCAAAAACAGGAACACAACAATTACAGGTCACATCTGTCACAATTCTGCGGTGAAAGAAATAATAACTGGACACGACAACGCTATTCTTACAACGCAAATCGTGAACAAAACAGACACCACCCATATGACAACCACTGGCAGAGTAATAGTTACAGAGAAAGATCGCATTTCCGAAGTAATGAATATGACAGAGACAATCATAGAAACAGACAATATGGCAACCAGAACTATTATTATCACGGGAGACAGAATAACATTAGACGCAACGGTCCACCGTGCAGTGATAATTCAGGGAGAAATTCTCCACCACTTAACCGACAAGAAAGAAACTACAGGAACTACCGACATGACAACAGACGATATAATCATAACGACAGACCTGAATTTCATCAGAACTGGCGGGATTCAAACAGGGCTGAACCCTCTCGGCAAGGTGAATTTGTAGAAGTTAGGTCTCCTACTCCCAATAACGACGCACGCCAACAAAGAGATATCAGACAATGACTCGCCCCATAGGCAGCCACGTGCGCTGGGTGGCTCAGAGAAAAATAACATAGACGCTGACCCTGAGAAAAATTTGAGCATTCTTTATCGATGTATCATATACCACATGATAATTGCGTTGAAGTTGAAACTTCGCGTACTAGGAAGAGTAAAGGTTTACACCACATTTCACATGTAAAACCGTTTATTGAAAGATAATCTGCTTTTTAACTTTGTCTTTGCCACAAAACTTTTCACTTCACGTTACTAGTATGCTTTGTCAGACTTAGAAACTGTTAACATGCAACAAGGTTTGAAGTTAAATATCCAGTCAAGAACCAAGAGAACTTACTTAAACATAAATAACGAATGCATTGTTATAGTGAACAGACGACACAGTGTTGTTATTTGTACATTCTTGCATGTTAGTTGCAAGATTACGTAACGAATATACAGCTTACATACTTAGAACATATACTGCTAAGGAGATTTTAATGCAACATTTTGGTTTGCTTGAAAAGACATTCTTTATTTGAAGTACTTTCTGTGAGATTAAAGATGACTTAGTATTTGGTTTGTTTGACAGCTACACGGTTATATCACGACGCTACTAATGTGTGACACAATTTAAATTGTTGCTTTCGTGCTGTATCTGCTTTATATCTGCACAGTTTTTCGGAATTCTTCTGGAAAGTAAAACATGTTTTAGTAGTAACTTCTGTGGTGTAGCTACAATGAGACAGCCTTTTTCGTAGCACAACAATACATTACAGTATAGTACTTTCTTGATCACGGTAATGTACGTAATAACTACGATATCTATACGCATAGAATTTCACTTTTGTTTATGATGAGGTAACTACATTGACTTCTGCAGAACTTAGCTTTCGGAGGACGATAACTACGACACTTCCACAGAATTATCTTACAGCAAGACGCACATTTAGCGCTAGAGGACACGTATTTGAGTGATTAATTTGGTACTTAAAACATTTATTTTTAAAGATTTTTGAATTACAGTGATACAAAGGTTTTCCGTGATACATTTCTTTCGATTGCTGTAATCTGTAACACCTGAGGGTATAATTACATTAATCCTCAGGGGGTACAAGCTTACTTTGTGTACCATGTGTCTGGCAAGCACAAGGAGCCCTAGCAAATATGGTATTTGCTTATACAACTTTACATATCGGTACCATATTTCTCTAACACATAATTACACAGCTATCTGATCATTTAACTGAGAGAGACAAACATTTATTTTACTACATCAGTGACAGATGTTTACGTAATTACACAGCTGGATAACTTCACACTTATGAAATTGTATTTTGTCTGTACTTTGTGAACTCTTCATATTTTTTTGGAACCATTGTGATACTATGAGAGCTTTGAACGATGTATTTGGTATGGGATCATTATTTTTAAAGTACGTTTGAGGTAGAAGACACTATTGAAACGAGCAGAGAATTTTTTTTTAGGTTTTGAAATTATTGCAGAAAGCTACGACGTTTTTGAGATTTGACTGAGGTGTTATGATGTTATTATTATGACAACGATGTGTATTATGTAGTTGAGGTATGTTTATGATCAATAAGCTGATGCTATATGAGGAATTTGATTATGCTATGTATTTATTATGATGAAATATTGAAGAAGTGTCGACGAATACGTATATGTGTAATAAGGTAAGGAATAAGGAGTAGTGGTTAGGGACTCTGATCTATGAAAAGGATGTTGAAAACCAAGAATCGTACTTTAAGAGTTAAAATGTGTGTAGATATGTAAATGTTAGTTACCACAACGCTGACAAAACTTTTTGGACACCATTATATATGAGATTTTGTTTCTACACACTTCTAATGTAAATTTCTTACCTTGGAATTTTTTTATTTCATATTAGACTGTCACTGTAGTGGAAACTGCTACCATAAATATTTCAGTAAAGAAGGTAGATGACCTTGACGTAGTGTGCTGTGGAGGCCCATCTGAGTGACAGTCACCTGGAAAAAAAGCCATTAGTGTGTACCTTTCAGAGGCACAGGAGGAGAAAAAAGGAGGCCATTATCCTCACTACTGACATTTCTTTGTAGAAAGCATTGCAAATACGACACGCTCAAACTTGAAAACATATGATCACACTGTGGAGCTCTTAATTTATGATATTTACTAAAATGCCTAATGAAATGATAAGAAACATTTTACATCTATTGTCTTTCTAGTTGAGAGATTGCTCAATTTGTTTAATATCTAGTTTCTAGCTGCACTGCAGCACTGGTTAAAATAAAATTTAATAGGGGTACTAATATGGATATTTTATGCCTACAGATCCAGTAAATAATAATTTTATGATCTACTTACGAAAAAAACGAGGGAGCACAAAAAGATATTTCCCTTTACAAGAATTGCACACATAATTTTGTCAGTGACTGGGTAACTTGTTTCATAGAGTTTAATTTATCGTGATGCATCACTCTAGTGTTAAGTTCTGATGTAGGTATTAGACATGGCCATCTTCACTGTAATATATTTTCTGCTTGAGCTTTGTCATGTTTAGATATAAGTTATAGCATTTGCTGCTGCTGTTTGCCAGGCATAGTGCTACTCAATTTCACTTTGTATTACTTTGTTAAGCCAGTTTTACTACTGATTTATTTTTCTTGTTTGCTGCACATTGCCTTATATTAGTTGTAATATTGCAATTGCTTTGCTAATTTATATTTATAGCTCCTTGCTTTGCCAATTCGAATTTTTTGTCATTGTTGTTTGCATTAATTGTTTTGTGCTGCTGCATTGCCTCATCCCTTAGTTTAGCATCTGAGCTCAGTAGATTTAAGTTAGCTTAAGAGGGGGTAGACTATATAAGAAACTAACTATGGAGAATAAGGAAAGAATGCATTGAGAAGTTAAATGAAAAAGATTTGGGCCAAAATGCGTATTGTACAATGAGAAATAATAAAGAGGATATGAACCAAACAGTAGGGTTTAGGGATGACAGGTTTAGGTAGGATTTTCTTGGAAATAAATAACGAGGTAAGATAGTGGAAAATAAATAATGAGGTAAGAAATAAGTGAACATATATATACAGAAAGCATGCTTGGATAGGATTATTTTGGTGGAAACAAATGTTGAAATAAGAGGAAAGATCTATGGAATGAAGTTTTGGGCTGGACTGCAGTATCAAATGTTACACTTAAAACGAACCCTATCCTTTCCTTTTGTGTTATTCTGCTATGTGTTTGTGTACCCTTGTGTATTTGTGGTTTTCCTGTCTATGTGTTTAGCTGATAAGATTTACGTTGTAGAATTTTTCTAGTACTAAGCTGCATTGACTATGATGAGGAATACTGTTATCCTCAAATATAATTTGCATTAATAATATGTTATTTTCTTTGTAAAGATGTTTATAGACATTATTAATTCCGTTCTGTTTCAATGCTCATGTGTGAAATTAATGTTTCGAAAACTATTCTCATTATTTTATTTATTTATGTTATAATTCCTGTAACACTGATGCACAGTTGCAACAGATGGCTGCTGGCCGTCTCTACAAGGACTGCAGTGGGTCTGCACCTTTGATGGCCCACCAATACCATACTCTCTACCAGGGTCTGCTCTGTGATGACCTGCCTACCAATAGTCTTCAAAACTTCGTCTGACTCTGTTGTGGGTTTGCTCTGTTGTGGCCCATTACCTATCTGCATGTCAAGAGTCAGCATTGTCTTTCCTTTGGAAGGACAACACTACTTCTTCGAGACTGCATGGAAATTCACGACTCCTGTGTGCATTTTCTTTTACTGCTCAGACTTTGAGAAAAACAACCTTCAATTACCACTGTGATGAATGATCAGGACTGTCTTTATGGACTGTGGGAAAATTTTAGCTTTTGACCAACATTGTATCGATAAGTGTGTGAATTTGATGTATGATATATTTGTTAGCGTTAATATAATTTTTTTAACAAATATGTATTGGCCACTGCCCAAAACAATTTGTAAAATTTTTTGTGGGGAGCATGGGGGCTATGTAAGTAGGCTGTTTAGGTTTTTATGTTGGTAACGCCACGTAGCGCTCTGTATGAAAATCACTGACTGTGCTGTGTGCAGTCTGTGGCTGGTTGCCATTGTTGTAATATTCGCTATTGTAGTGTTGAGCAGTTGGCTGTTAACAGCACGTAGCGTTGCGCAGTTGGAGGTGAGCCGCCAGCAGTGGTGGATGTGGGGAGAGAGATGGCGGAATTTTGAGAGCGGACGATCTGGACGTGTGTCCATCAGAAAGAGTAAATTGTTAATATTGGATATCATGAACCGATATATATATATATATATATATATATATATATATATATATATTATGATTTTTGAACACTATTAAAGTAAATACATTGTTTGTTCTCTATCAAAATCTTTCATTTGCTAACTATGCCTATCAGCAGTTAGTGCCTTCAGTAGTTTGAATCTTTTATTTAGCTAGCAGTAGTGGCGCTCGCTGTATTGCGGTAGTTCGAGTAACGATGATTTTTGTGAGGTAAGTGATTTGTGAAAGGTATAGGTTAATGTTAGTCAGGGCCATTATTTTGTAGGGATTATTGAAAGTCAGATTGCGTTGCGCTGAAAATATTGCGTGTCAGTTTAAGCACAGTCATTTATAATTTTTCTAAGGGGACGTTTCAAAGTGACTTTCACGAAGAGCAGGTTGTTATGACTCGTTACCTGGGGACCAGCATCTAGGAAAAGGCGAAGCTTGTTGGCTGTTCGCATGCTACTGTGCTGAGCATGTATAGAAAGTGGCTGAAGGTTGGTAAAAACACGAGTAGACGACAAGGCATGCCTCATCACAGAACTTGGAGGTCGGAAGTTTATCCACTCTGTAAAGCAGGTCAGGTGGTGACCTGTGGCAGATCTGACGAGTAAAATTGTGGTGGAGGCACAAAGGTTTCAGAACACATCGTTCAGCATACATTGTTGAACATGGCGCTTCACAGCAGATGGCCGCTATGTGTTCCTACATAGACCCAACGACATTGTTGGTTACAACTGAAGTGGACATGGGATCATTGAGACTACATAATGGATCAATGGAAACGTGTTACCTGATCGGATGAATCGTGAGTCTTGTTCCATCAGGTCGATAGTCGTGTACAGATACGGCGTAATCCAAGCGAGTGGCTGCTCGAAATGTGTTCCACGTCAGGGTCTTGGGCCAGTTGAGACGATATTGCTCTACAGGGAACATTCATCTGGGCTTCCATGGGATCTGTGGTAGTAATCGAAGGCACAGTTACTGCTGTCGACTACGTGAACATTATTGGCGACCACCTCCGTCCCTTGACGGTTGATGCAATGGCATCTTCTAGTAGGACATATGTCCGCGCCACAAGACCATAATCATGCTACATTGTTTTCAGGAGCAAGACAGAGAACTAATGTTGGTGGCTTGGCGCCACCAAATCCTCCTGATCTCAACTTAATGAAAGACTTCTGGGACGCTATCCGGAGCCAGCTCCGCGTCCAGAGCCCACTGGCCAGTATAGACATTTGGTGCCACACTTCCAGAAACCTACCAAGGACTTGCGAATCCATACCACATAGAATCGCTGCTATTTTGCGTTCCAAATGCAAGCCAACACACTGTTAAGCAGACGATGATAATGTGTTGGCTAATTAGTGTATGTGATTCACCTGGCAGATAATGTCTGTAGCTTTTCGAGACTGTTCTCGGCGGATACAGCTGGCTAAACGAAGAATGCAGCTTTGTAAAAAATCTGGAAGATCTACAGAAGATTAACACTATATGCAGAAACTGTCAACTTACTCTCAACAAAGCCAAATACAATCGAATGCTCGCAAACAAGCAAAACGACTTGATATTGTCTAATTACACCCTCATATGTTCCAGGGACTGCACACAAATTTGGAAAGACTGAGAGAAATGCGTGCTTGAACGTAAATAAGCTTTGAATTATAGGACGAGCTGCAAATGCTCGTAATAGGAAAACGTGGTGCCGAAGCCATAAAACCTGGACTGTGGAGCAATGGCAAAATGTCATTTGGGCGGATGAGTCTTGTTTCACACTGTTTCCATCTTCTTCCCGAGTTTATGTCCCAAGAGCGAACCAAAGTGTAATTTCGGTGAAGTTTTGGGCAATCTTATCGTGGTACTGCATGAGTTAGATGGCCTGCAAGGTCGCATTACTGCCGAGGATTATATGACACTTTTGCTGATCAAGTCCATCCTGTTGTTGTGGTCTTCAGTCCTGGGACTGGTTTGATGCAGCTCTCCATGCTACTCTACCCTGTGCAAGCTGCTTCATCTCCCAATACGTACTGCAGCCTACATCCTTCTGAACCTGCTTAGTATATTAATCTCTTGTTCTCCCTCTGCAATTTTTACCCTCCACGCTGTCCTCCAATACTAAATTGGTGATCCCTTGATGACTCAGAACATGTCATACCAACCGATCCCTTCTTCTAGTCAAGTTGTGCCACAAACTCCTCTTCTCCCCAATTCTATTCAGTACCTCCTCATTAGTTATGTGATCTACCCATCTAATCTTCAGCTTTCTTCTGTAGCACTACATTTCAAAAGCTTCTATTCTCTTCCTGTCCAAACTATTTATCGTCCATGTTACACTTCCATACATGGCTACACTCCATACAAATACTTTCAGAAACGACTTCCTGACACTGAAATCTATACTCGACGTTAACAAATTCCTCTTCTTCAGAAACGCTTTCCTTGCCATTGCCAGTCTACATTTTATATCCTCTCTACTTCGACCATCATCAGGTATTTCGCTCCCCAAATAGCAAAACTCCTTTACTACTTTAAGTGTCTCATTTCCTAGTCATATTCCCTCAGCATCGCCTGAGTTAATTCGGCTACATTCCATTATCCTCGTTTTGCTTTTGTTGATGTTCATCTTATATCCTCCTTTCAAGACACTGTCCATTCCGTTCAACTGCTCTTCCAAGTCCTTTACTGTCTCTGACAGAATTACAATGTCATCAGGAAACCTCAAAGTTTTTATTTCTTCTCCATGGATTTTAATACCTATTTCCAATTTTTCTTTTGTTTCCTTTACCGCTTGTTCAATATACAGATTGAATAACATAATCCCTGTCTCACTCCCTTCCCAACCACTGCTTCTCTTTCATGTCCCTCGACTCTTATAACTGCCATCTGGGCTTCCATGGGATCTGTGGTAGTAATCGAAGGCACAGTTACTGCTGTCGACTACGTGAACATTATTGGCGACCACCTCCGTCCCTTGACGGTTGATGCAATGGCACCTTCAGAATGGTTCAGAATTCCAAGATGACACGGCCCCTGTCACTCAACTCGCATCGTCGAGGACTGGATTTCTGACTCCAGGGATGAACTGTCCCTTCTCTCATCGCGACCACAGTCACCAGATGTCAATATGATTCGGTCTGTGTGATTTACTTTGAGCTATCCGGTGTGACCAAGCGGTTCTAGGCACTTCAGTCTGGAACTGCGAGAGCGCTACGGTCGCAGGTTCGAGTCCTGCCTCGGGCATGGATGTGTGTGATGTCATTAGGTTAGCTAGGTTTAAGTAGTTCTAAGTTCTAGGGGACTGATGACCTCAGAAGTTAAGTCCCATAGTGCTCAGAGCCATTTTGTGATGACACCGAGGTGAGAGGATGTACTGTGCCACTGATTTTGGGAGACGCACAGGTGTCATCCCTAGCGCCACTGTGCGGGGAATCAGCGAATATGACCTCAAATCGCCCTTGGTAGTGATTCAGGGAACTCTGATGACACAATACAGAATCATCCGATTTTTAAAAGTTCGTAACTGTTATGTTATCTGAGATATGTGCGTGAACAACTTACTGTTAGAAAGAGCAGACTCTCGAGTCTTACACGGTTCCCACTAAGTAGCATCAGTGCGTGCCCTCTTCAGTTCCAGTAAAAATGGCGTCGGGGCAAATGAAAGTGTTTTGTGTTCTACGTTTTTCGCAGTGCGGGTCAGTAATAACTGTTCAGCGTGACTTTCGTACTGGGTATGGTATGGATCCTCCTACAACACAGAGCATTAGAAGATGGCATGAACAATTCCGAGAAAGCACGGGGCCGTCCTTGAGTGTCTGACGCAGAAGTCGAACGCATCTGCCATAGTCTCACAAGGAGTCCGCAGAAATCCGTTCCCCATGCAGCTCGATAGCTCATTATGCCCCGATGTCCGTCTGGCGTGTGTTGCGACTATGTTTACACATGAAACCATACAAAACTCAGCTACTGCAAGCTCTTCATGAAAGCGACAAACAACAACGTATGGAGTTCTGTAATTTCGTTCTTGACAAGATGGAGGACGACAGTTTTCTGCCACGCTTAGTGACGAGGCAACATTCCATTTAAATGGAAAGGTGAACCGTCATAATGCGAGAATAAGGGGTACGGAATAACCACATGAAGTTGTACAACATGAGAGGGACTCTACAAAATTTAATGTGTTTTGCACAGTTTCACGGGAAAAGGTGTATAGTCCATTTTTCATTGCCTGGAATACTGTTACAGGAAGCACATACCTCGATACGCTTGAGAACTTTTTTTTCCCACGGTTGGAGACTAATTCGAACGACTTCATTTGCCAACAGGATGGGGCACCGCCACACTAGCATCTGGAAGTGCGGGAATGTAAAATCGAGGATTACTGAACGATGGATCGGCCGCACAGGACCAAATGATTCAGCCTTACATTACTGGCTACCAAGGTCACTGGACCTGACCGTACGTGATTATTTTTTCTGGTGGTTTATAAAAGACTCTGTTTATGTGCCTCCGTTACCAACAACAATGAATTAACTGAGACATCGCATAACAGCAGCTGTGGAAGCTGTAACTCAAAGACATGTCGCTGCAGTGTGGGAACAATTTGAATACCACATTGGTATATGCCGTGCATCTCAAAGGGGCATATTGAACAACTATGAAAAGGTATGAAAAAAACATTTTGAGTTTCCCATTCATCAGAAAACAAAATTCATTGTATATGTTTATTAGTTTCAGAAATATGACGTGCCAAATCGGTTGATTTTTTTTGATGCGCCCTGTAGTACCTCATAGGCATTATATGTCATCATATGTTAATCTCTTATGAGATTGTATACTGGTTCCATCTTTCAACTGGACAAAACTTCTCTCTATAGACTGCCTATGGACTACTAAAGTACTTAATGGAGTACAACGGACACATAAACTCTCAACCAGTGCCAACATCCAGCATATCGAGGACCAATTACAACAGTTCAGGGCTAACTTACCTCAGAAGAAGCTGTATCACACCCTTCACAACCAAATCAGCGCTTACAGCCAAGACCAAGAAGATGAAAAATCTTATTAACAGGGACCAAAAGTTTGTTCATAATGCTAGCTTCGTTGTTCATATAACTTGCTTTAGCAATCACTAAAATAAAACCACGTCAGCTCTTAACATGTAAATTGTCATTTCACTCCTTCCCTCTCTTCTAGGTGCTTGATTTTTTGGTCAATGAGTGTAGTATACAGTATGTCTAACACTGAAACGCTATACTGGGAACGATGCAAGCACAGCGAATACTAGCCAGAATGGTCATCCAAACAGCTTTTCCTTTAAAAACACTAGCTTCTCGTTCAAAAACACTAGCTTCTCGTTCAAAAACAAATTGCACTGTTGGCCATTAGAACTGCAACACCAGCTAAGATACAAAATAAAGCACTTTTAGTTATTGTGCTTGTACACTATCGTAATAAGAAAACGTGATGCAATTTGTATGTCGTTTGGGGATATACATTTCTGCACAGAGCTGCCACAACTAGCATCAACAATAGCTCTAACCCAGCTGGGCATCGAATCGAACTGAGGTTGGATGATAGACATGAATACGTCATTCTGTACTGCTTCAGCTGTATGCTAGATTTATTCATGACTGACGACATCCGCTACGGTTGTAATAAATTTTTTATTTTCTAATGAAAGGAAAGCACAACTAGGTTCCAGGAAAACAGTCCCTTCTTCAGGTGCATCTGATAAATTACAACGAAAATGTGACTACTTGCCAATTGTAAAACTGTGAAAACCAACAAAACTTGTAGTAATATTCTAAAGAGGATACCACGTATACATACAGAATATCCATATGAGTCAACTAACATGGGTTAATATTGCTATGTCGAGGCTTTGCACCTGCTCAGCCAACAGCCGACAACACAGATGGGTTATGTGGACACCGACTCGCATTGGACAGTTCTTCAGACGACAGACGAGGGAGAACTGTGCTTTGTCCAGCTACCAGATGGCAAAGCAAGCGCCGCCAAAGGTCACTGGCTCTACAGTCCTTTTTCTTCTCCGTTAAGCCATGTAACTTGAAGTATACTGACACCCGGACAGTATTTAGGCTGGTGCCTGGGCTATTCCCAGCATTTCGCTCCGAGTGAGTTTCCTGGGCCAGGCGCCGATTTCCAAAGCATTCCGGCAATCAGGATCTCTCTCTGCAGCCGTTGCTAGGACGACGCCGCCGTCCAGATATGTCTTCGCCTCCAGTAGCTGCCACCTATTGACCTACATCACTCGTGGCGTCTACAACGACACACCAAACATACGTGGCTTCTGATGCCATTCCAGTCATTAGACTGTAATATTTCTGTTTGCGTTCTTTTGGCAATAGGCCAGACTTAAAATTCTGTGTGTCCCTTTGGGACTTTAACTTTTTCTTATCCGCTTGGGACTTTAATTGGGCACGTCCCGTCTGGACTTTGATTACGGTACACTATGCATGGACATTGGATTTTGGAACTGCTAATTTACTGTGGCATTTTGAAGCTTTCAGCATTAAGATATTATTATTGTTCTTTCAATATTCTATAAATGACTTGTCTCAATTATTTATTGTGTTCCAAACTAACTCCCGCCAGAGAAGATTGTTTACGTGTGTTACAACAAACTTCATATTCGTTTTATACCGTGGTATTTTTCGTGTGCTCCCTTCGAAGGACATATCAAATGTATTGATTCTCTGGTGCATGGAATGCAAGCAAAAGATCCATCTCATGTATTCTGAAATGGGGCAGCTAGCAAAGAGCTGGAAGTGGTTAGGTGCTAGAATATGCAGTTAACGTTTGTACCAAAAAAGACATTTATTATTTTGAGGTACAAACATCTAATTTCATTATCAACAATATCATACAATTACCAGATTTTCAGTGATACCAGTTTCTTTACCAGTATCTTTTGAGTTTGGTAACTCAAAAGATACCTTACATTCTAAATTCTCTCAATTACTCAAGCATCTAAGAACTATAACAGAATATATAAACCCAAAAGATATCTTTCACTCTGAACCCTTTCAATTATACAAACACATAGGAACTGAAACAGGAGGAGAAAGGACATTAACAAATTTTCAAGAACACAACTAATGTGAATGGAAACCTAACAATTAGTTCATGTGTAATGGTGTAATGGTTAGCATTTCTGCCTAGCAAGCAAGAAGACCCAGGTTTGAGTCCCACACAGACTACAAATTTTAATTCATTTCTTCTGCTTCGAGCATTATCGTACAAAATGAGAAAGTTTCTCCTTGACAACTCCTATTCAGTAGAAGAATTTCTATTATTGTGATTTCCTCTCACAGAGGTCATAGTTCGTATTAATTGACGGAAAGTCATCGAGTAAAACAGAAGTGATTTCTGGCGTTCCCCAAGGTAGTGTTATAGGCCCTCTGCTGTTCCTTATCTGTATAGACGATTTTGGAGGCAATCTGAGCACCCGTCTTTGGTTGTTTTCAGATGACGCTGTCGTTTATCAACTAATAAAGTCATCAGAAGATCAAAACAAACTGCAAAACGACTTAGAAAAGATATCTGAATGGTGCGAAGAGTGGCAGTTGACCCTAAACAACGAAAAGTGTGAGTTAACGAATTCGTTAAACTTCGGTTACACGATAAGTCAGTCTAATGTAAAAGCCGTAAATTCAACTAAATACCTAGGTATTACAATTACGAACAACTTAAATTGGAAGGAACACATAGAAAATATTTTGGGGAAGGCTAACCAAAGACTGCGTTTTATTGGCAGGACCCTTAGAACATATAACAGTCCTACTAAGGAGACTGCCTACACTACGCTTGTCCGTCCTCTTTTAGAATACTGCTGCGCGGTGTGGGATCCTTACCAGATAGAACAGACAAAGTACGTCGAAAAAGCTCAAAGAAAGGCAGCAAGTTTTGTATTATCGAGAAATGTAGGAGAGAATGTCACAGAAATGATACAGGATTTGGGCTGGAAATCATTAAAAGAAAGGCGCTTTTCGTTGCGACGGAATCTTCTCACGAAATTCCAATCACCAACTTTCTCCTCCGAATCCGAAAATATTTTGTTGACACCGACCTACATAGGGAGGAACGATCAATACGATAAAATAAGGGAAATCAGAGCTCGTACGGAAAGACATAGGTATTTATTCTTTCAGCGCGCTATACGAGATTGAAATAATAGAGAATTGTGAAGGTGGTTCGATGAACCCTCTGCCAGGCATTTGAATGTGATTTGAAGAGTATCCATGTAGATGCAGATGTAGATGTCACGCAATTATAGATCACGAGAACAGTGGGCAAAAACGAACACATACATATTACAATCAAGCAACGACGTCCTCTTAATTGACCAACGCATACAACGGCAGTAACGATTTAACACCATATAATATGCCATTAGAGACTAATAGGCTCAAAATTCCACATGCGCACGCATCAGCAACCCGTCCTTTGCCGTGTCTTAACTTTTCAATCAATATCCTAAGAGGAAAGAGTCTTTGAACTCTGTGTACTTGATTCAAACTAAACGAAACACCACAGTGGGCACAATAAATATAGTTACAAGGAATCAGTTCTGGCCCCGAGGAGACATTACATTCTCACTCACTAATAATCGTGATTTAGGCGTAACATAAGGGGCTCACGCCCATAGGCGTTCTATAACCACACGCTGAATCCTAATACACGAATGTAGCCACGGGAAAGAAACACATTTTATCAAAGTGGACTTGCACCACAGGATACAAACGGCACTGTAGCAACGAATGCGATGCTCATGAGATAATTTCCCGTGTGTATACCGCTCTACCGTGCCGGCGTTGCTGCAGGTAACCGACCGCCTTGCGGCACTGCCGATGTGTTTATAGGCCAAGTTCCGCGATCTGGCTTTGCACTCTACACGCGGTCCTGTTCCAGAAGGCGTTAGTGAGTCGCAACCACACCTCCCCACCAAGAAATTGTCTTTTACTAACCGTAGGCACCGACTCGCCCTCAACGAACCTAGAG
Source organism: Schistocerca serialis cubense (assembly GCF_023864345.2). Classification (NCBI taxonomy): domain Eukaryota; kingdom Metazoa; phylum Arthropoda; class Insecta; order Orthoptera; family Acrididae; genus Schistocerca; species Schistocerca serialis. The sequence continues at coordinate 826,672,947 of NC_064639.1, read as the reverse complement.
AGACTTTAGGCTTGCTCAGCATAGAACACAAGTGCACCTCGCACCAGAGGTCGCGAGACCAGCGCTAAAGTAGTCACCTAGGACTTCGATGTATCGAAGGTGAGCACCGTTCAGTCCTCTCTCCCCCCCCCCCCCCCTCTCCCCCAAAAACTCAACCCTAGGGGAGAGGACTAGCTCTGCACTCATCCCCTAACGCACCACCTTCACCTGACTAATGTGGATCCTATGGGTTTTATCGGTGCTAAATTCTTTACCAACAGACTTGCTAGGATGGGTTTTATCGGTGGCTGCATTTTTTGCCAAGAGACTTACTAGGGTCGACGTATTCAGAATCTAACAGGGACCAAGAAAACGTGGCAAAAGTTCTGTAGCGACTTTGTCTGCGCTCTCGCTATCAGCCCAAAAATTATCAATTTGGACTAGATCGCCAACCTTAACGCCTACCGTTATTATATCTGCTAGCCTCTCACCTGAGTGCGAACCTAATGTTGTTAATTGCCTTGCTACAGTTCTTCCCAGTGATATTAGCATCTATTTTCACTGGCAAGAGGTCAGTGATCGACGACAGATTGGAAATCCGGGAATTCACTAGGTACACCAGCATTAATCTAACAGGGGCTGTCTTACTTGCTTCATGCACTGCGAAATTGAATGCGAAGTCAAGCCTGCTAATGTACCTATTCCAGCTACCCTGAGAGTGGCTATGATAAATAATCAGAGCAGATTTGAGATTGCGATTAACGCGCTCCACAAAAGACAGCTGGGGATAGTACAGCGTAGTAGTGATATGCGATATGGCATTACCAAAACAGAATTTTCTGAAATCCCTAAATGTGAAAGTCGGTACCTTATCGCTGACCAATGCCTACTTGGGACAAACCAGATGAAGTTGGTGAATGCATCCACCACAATCAATATACGAGTGTATTTATTGCCACTATTCGTACGTTGAAGTGGCCCTAAACAGTCTACGAACAATTTGTCCATGGGCCTCTCTTCCCGAGTAGAGTGAAGGAAACCTTGGCGAACACTGAGATTAGGCTTCGCTGAACAACGTTCGTGGCATTGCTGGACCAATTTTCTAACATCAAAATTCAGAGATGGCCACGTCTGGTGTTCCTTAATTTTCATGATGATCTTAAAGGACCAGTTGCTTAGGAAGACGAATCTTCAACTTTCCATCATGGCGCGTACTATAACAAAGAATTCCCCTGTTAATCTGATACCCTGCAACTTCCTTCCCACTAAGGAGCTGTTGTTTAACTTCCTTGAGCATCGAATCCTGTTGCTACTGCTACTCCAAGTTTCCAAACAGTGCAGGAATTTTTGTGAGTACAACTGCGCAAACATCGTAATCCTCGTCAAACTGCGTTTTCTCAGGGGGCTCCTGAGGCTCGGTGAACATTCCGCTCAATGAGTCTGCCAACCGATTGTCAGGGCCCTTAAGTGCTTCACTACAAGCTGAAATGAGGACTACCCATCAGGCTATCCTACCAGTTTTCCGAGTCCTCGCCAGCACCCAAGACAGAACTTGATTGTCAGTTTCCACTAGGAAATGACGGTGTTCCAAATAAAACTTACGTTTCTTCAGGCCAAATAGCACCGCCAAAGTCTCCAATTCATACGAGGAGTAATTTAGCCTTTGTCGCCGACAGAGCCCTCGAGACATAGACGACTGGAGTACGGTTCCCATCAAATTCCTGTGACAAAACAGCAGCCACTCAGGGAATGGTTGTTGGAGAATAAACTGACGCTGAAAATCAGGAATGGCTAACACGGGGGCATTTCTGAGTACTTGCTTCAAAGCATCAAAGGCAGATTTCTGGCTGTTAGACCATTTGAATGGTTCTCATTTACGATGCAGTCGATTCAAGGGAGAGACTAGATGGGCAAAACTCGGCACAAACTTACTAAAAAAGTTCATTATGCCAACAAACTGGGAAATTCTCTTCTCATCCTGAGGTGGTGGAAAATTATAAATAGCCTTAGTGCGGTCATGGTCGATCTTGACACCACTGGCGAAAACCAGATGACCCAAGAAAGATATCTCAGAAGGGCTAAATTAACCTTAGCAGATCTCACCGTTAATCCCTCCTTCCTAAAATAGTTAACAACTACGTAAGATGTTGAAGGTGTTCATCAAAGGTCTTGCTATAAACAACCATGTCGTCGAGATAATTACACACACAATTAAATTTCAGCTCCCCCACACTGTTATCCAGTAAACCTAATAGGACTCCTGAAGCAGTGAATAAGGAACCCTGATGAGCTCGTACAAGCTCCAATCAGAGCAGACAGCCGTCACTGATTTCGATTTTTCAGCCAGAGGTATTTGGTTGTAAGCCTGATTCAGTTTCAAAACTGTGAAATATCGTGCGCCTGTATTCTAACTGAAGCATGTGAGAAGGTCAGGCAAGGGAACCGACCCCACAACTACCTTCCCATTTAAAATTCTGTAGTCGACAACGGGCGTATACCCTTCGCTATGGCTTGGGGACTAAAAACATGGGTGAGCCATGCGGAGTAGTAGAGGGTCCAGTCACCCCTTCCGAGAGTAACTTTTCAAAAATCCTCCTCAGCTCTCGCATCGTGGGTGGTGACAAGCAGTAAGAAGAGTGTCGCACTGGGAACTGATCGATGAGTTGGATTCGGTACTCTATTCTGTCTGTTTCTCCCAACTGGTCCGTCAAAACGTCTGCAAATTGATCTGACAACTGTAATAACCACTGTGCTTCATACTACACGAAAAGTCCGTCATCGAATCTGAACTTCCCGTAATTCCTCCCCCAAACCTGTCTCTGACACCGTCACTTGCCACCACCTTCCCAGCGTACCGCCGGACATTGTCGGGCTCAGCGAAACTATTAGGTCTACAACTTTGCTTCCGCCGTTTTGCAGTAGACGGCAGTACGGCAAGTGGGATTCAGGTGGTTGGTCATAGTTGTAGTACAATAAGCTTAGGCATCTGTAAACATAATGCCATAAAAATATTAGTCGATTTGTGATTGCATCATAAGGTTATTCTCGATTAAGTACGTCAACTTATGTACCCATTTCTCGCCACTTGCGGGAAGTTTTAATTTTCTGCTTTAATATGACGAAATCTGCGGCTGTGGCTCTTAAAATGCTGGGTAAGGCCAATGGTAGGGGAACTACTAGTGGTTCAAAAAATGGCTCTAAGCACTATAGGACTTAACATCTGAGGTCAACAGTCCCCTAGACTTAGAACTACTTAAACCTAACTGACCTAAGGACATCACACACATCCATGCCCGAGGCAGAATTCGAACCTGCGACCGTAGCAGCAGCGCGGTTCCGGACTGAAGCTCCTAGAACCGCTCGACCAAAGCGGCCGGAAACTATTAATGGAATAACGCGCAAAGAATGTTTTCAACGCCTTAAGAACGATGATTTTGATGTCGAAGACCGGCATGGCGGTGGAAGACAGAATGTTTTCGTAGCTACTGAAACAGACGAAGACAGTCACAGGACATCATTATCGAAAGCAATTGATGCGTTCGAGCCCAGCACTGAAACACAAACGGCCACAATACAGCGATAGACACGTAAAGGTAATTTTGCAGCAGGTCAGTGATCGACCCCATGTCGCAAAACCCGTCAAAATATACATGGAAACATTGAAATGCGAAGTCGTATCCCTCCCGCCGCATTCTCCATACGTTGCTCTCTCTGACTACCACCTTTTTCGATCAGTGGCATACAGTCTGGCTGACCGCACTTCCGGTCAAATGAACAAGTACAAGAATCGATTCATGGATCCCAACAAAAGACGCCCAGTTTTTCCGCCACGGGATTCGTATGCTATCCGAAAGATGGGAGAAAGTAGTGGCCAGCGATGGGCAGTACTATTAATCATAATTTTTTTGTAAGTTTTTCACCATAAAGCCCCTAACTTCGAGAAAAAACGGCGGAGGCAAAGTTTTAGACCTGGTAATACTCTCTACACCTCGCTCCACCTGATATAGGTCACGAAAAGTACTTAGGCTGTTAGCAAAAACCGCCCATGAATGGTGTTCTGGCGGCATTCTCTCAATTATATCGCCAAAAATCTGAGATTCAATGAACCTGACACGCAACGCTAATTGAGTGCGTCTAATGTTGTGAATGTAATTCATGAAGCTTTCCTGTTGATCTAATAGCCTGGAATCATGCTTGTTGATTAACGCATTCCTCAATCCATCTAACAAACTTCGGTTAACAATCCGGTCGCTCAAAACACCCAAGGGTCCCCTTCCCGAATAACCCGATCAGTCATAGTAGCTAGCCCGCTGCTGGTCACCTGGTAAATGAACTGAAAAACTACAAGATCGGGAATACGAAAGGCAGTGGCCTGTTCTTGCAACTTAACTCACAAATACATAAAGTCTACCACTTTGTTACTCGTCTCCATCGACAACTTCGTAATTACTGGCAGAAGTAAAGCTGTGAGACCGGGCGTGAGTCGTGCTTCGGTAGCTCAGTTGGTAGAGCACTTGCCCGCGAAAGGCAAAGGTCCCGAGTTCGAGTCTCGGTCGGGCACACAGTTTTAATCTGCCAGGAAGTTTCAACTTCGTAATTCCTTGCATAATAGTCACCATGGTATAAGGTAAATGACTAAAATGGTTCCATGTCTCCATACCATACCCATGCCTTGAAATATACCCAGACCCTTGAGTACTGTCTAGCTGTGCCTCCTCGTCCGCACTTTCCACTCATAGCAGAAGATCAACTCTGCATTGAAGTCCCCTAAGATTTTCTTGCATTACTCCAGTCTCGGTCCTTTGCTTAGCATCTGTGTAAATCCTACGCTGATCCTGGACTCTGTTACTCAGATGGTCGAGATAAGCCTGCACGCGCATTAACTGAGAGCACGAGGGACTGGAACCCTGCAGCAAGTCAACGTTGTTCAGCTCACCGCCGAGCGACTCATTACACACAAGCGCGGCCTGACCTTCCACGCCAAGGGTAGCGGCGCTCAGTTGCAGACGGCACTCGAGGGCACCGTGGAGGTGCTGCGCCAATTCATTAACGCTGTCTTTCACCGGCTGGACACGAATCTTTAATTGATAACGTACCTGTTCCTTTTTTAAATGCTCGATGCCCAGTACTTATCTGGTTTCCGTGGTTGAGGAGGAGGCGGAGGAGGAGGGGGAGGAGGAGGAGAAGATTAGTGTTTAACGTCCCGTCGACAACGAGGTCATTACAGACGGAGCACGAGCTCGGATGAAGGAAGGATGGGGAAGGGAATCGGCCGTGCCATTTCAAAGGAGCCATCTCGGCATTTGGCTGAAGGGATTTAGGGAAATCACGGAAAACCTAAATGAAAATGGCCGGAGATGTGTTTGAACCGTCGTCCTCCCGAGTGCGAGTCCAGCGTGCTAACCACTGCGCCACCTCGCTTGGTGCGCCATGGTTGAAGACAGAGGGACCTGTGAATACAAACACTTGAACAGAATACAACACCAAGAGACTAAAACAGAGAAAAGGGATAAAAAGGAATTCTATAGCTACAAATTTAATGTTACATGCCTTTTCTTTGAACTCAGTACACCCCACACCTACAACCATGCTCTGCTACCTATGAAGTCTGGCAGCTAGCAAGAAGCTGGAAATGGTGAGGTGCTAGCAGATGAAGTTAATGTTTGTACCAGAAAAGACACTTATTTTTTTAAGATCCAAATACATAATTTTTATTATTAACAATGCCTTAAACGATTGTCAGAATTTCAGTGATACCAATTTGCAGCAAACTCAAAAGTAAGCTATCATTCTGAATTCTCTGAATTATGCAGACATCTAAGAACTATAACAGTATATACAAACACCAAAGAAATCTTTTAGTCTCAACGCTTTGAATTGTACAAACATATAAGAACTAAAACAAAAGGAAAAAGGGTCATTAACAACTTGCCAATAACACAACTAATGCGAATGGAAAACTAACGATTAGTTCAGGTCAGGTAAATTAGATATCTCGAGAACAGTGGGCAAAAACCAGCACATATACAGGGTGGTCCATTGATAGTGACCGGGCCAAATATCTCACGAAATAAGCGTCACACGAAAAAACTACAAAGAACGAAACTTGTCTGGCTTGAAGGGGGAAACCAGATGGCGCTATTGTTGGCCCGCTAGATGGTGCTGCCATAGGTCAAACGGATATCAACTGCGTTTCTGTAAATAGGAACCCCCATTTTTTTGTTACATATTCAAGTAGTACGTAAAGAAATATGAATGTTTTATTTGGACCACTTTTTTCGCTTTTTGATAGATGGCGCTGTAATAGTCACAGACATATGGCTCACAATTTTAGACGAAAATTTGTTAACAGGTAGGTTTTTTAAATTAAAATAGAGAACGTAGGTACTTTTGAACATTTTATTTCGGTTCTTCCAATGTGATACATGTACCTTTGTCAACTTATCATTTCTGAGAACGCATGCTGTTACAGCGTGATTGCCGGGCGAAGTGGCCGTGCGGTTAAAGGCGCTGCAGTCTGGAACCGCAGGACCGCTACGGTCGCAGGTTCGAATCCTGCCTCGAGCATGGATGTTTGTGATGTCCTTAGGTTAGTTAGGTTTAACTAGTTCTAAGTTCTAGGGGACAAATGAGCTCAGCAGTTGAGTCCCATAGTGCTCAGAGCCATTTGAACCATTTGAACAGCGTGATTACCTGCAAACACTACATAATGCAATAAATGCTCAAAATGATGTCCGTCAACCTCAATGCATTTGGCAATACGTGTAACGACATTCCTCTCAACAGCGAGTAGTTCACCTTCCATAATGTTCGCACTTGCAATGACAATGCGCTGACGCATGTTGTTAGTCGTTGTCGGTGGATCACGATAGCAAATATCCTTTAACTTTCCCCACAGAAGGAAATCCGGCGACGTCAGATCCGGTGAACGTGCGGGCCATGGACGACCAATCCACCTGTCATGAAATATGCTATTCAATATCTCTTCAACCGCACGCGAGCTATGTGCCGGACATCCATCATGTTGGAACTACATCGCCATTCTGTCATGCAGTGAAACATCTTGTAGTAACATCGGTAGAACATTACGTAGGAAATCACCATACATTGCACCATTTAGATTGCCATCGATAAAATGGGGACCAATTATCCTTCCTCCCATAATGCCGCACCATACATTACCCCGCCAAGGTCGCTGATGTCGCACTTGTCGCAGACATCGTGGACGTTACTGCTGTTGGTGAATGACGCTTCGTCGTTAAATAGAACGCGTGCAAAAAATCTGTAATCGTTCCGTAATTTCTCTTGAACCCAGTGGCAGAACTGTACATGACGTTCAAAGTCGTCGCCATGCATTTCCTGGTGCACAGAAATATGGTACGGATGAAATCGATGTTGATGTAGCATTCTCAATGTGGTGTCACCGCCAGACACCACACTTGCTAGGTGGTAGCTTTAAATCGGCCGCGGTCCATTAGTACATGTCGGACCCGCGTGTCGCCACTGTCAGGGATCGCAGACCGAGCGCCACCACAAGGCAGGTCTCGAGATACGGACTAGCACTCAACCCAGTTGTACTGACGACGTAGCTAGCGATGCACACTGTCGAAGCCTCGCTCATTTGCAGAGCGGATAGTTAGAATAGCCTTCAGCTAAGTCAATGGCTACGACCTAGCAAGGCGCCATTAGTAACATTGCATGTATCTAAAGAGTCTCACTTGTATCGCCACAATCTCCAGATGTACCAAAAGAATGAATTAAAGTTAAGTATTCCAGAAGCTACGTACTTTTCTTTATAGCATTCATTACGTATCCTGTTTCAGACCTCACGCCATCCTGCTTTAACTTAGCGCGTGCCTTTCGGCTTCCTCTCATTGTGTCTAGGCTGTCTTGTCTAGCCACAACACTCAACACCGACGTTTTTGCGATTCCCGATTCTCGCGCAATTTGTCTGATACTGATGTGCGAATTAGCCGCAACAGCAGCTAAAACACCTACTTGGGCATCATCATTTGTTGCAGGTCGTGGCTGACGTTTCACATGTGGCTGAACACTTGCTCTTTCCTTAAATAACGTAACTATACGGCGAACGGTCCGGACACTTGGATGATGTCGTCCAGGATACCGAGCAGAATACATAGCACACGCCCGTTGGGCATTTTGATCACAATAGCTATACATCAATACGATATCGACCTTTTCCGCAATTGGTAAACGGTCCATTTTAACACGGGTAATGTATCACGAAGCAAATACCGTCCGCACTGGCGGAATGTTACGTGATACCACGTACTTATACGCTTGTGACTATTACAGCGCCATCAATCACAAAGCGAGAAAAGTGGTCCAACTAAAACATTCATATTTCTTTACGTACTACGCGAATATACTCGTATAATAAAAATGGGGGTTCCTATTTTTAAAAAAACGCAGTTGGTACCCGTTTGACTTATGGCAGCGCCATCTAGCGGGCCAACCATAGCGCCGTCTGGTTTCCCCCTTCAAGCTAGACGAGTTTCGTTCTTTGTAGTTTTTTCGTTTGAAGCTTATTTCGTGGGTTATTTTGCCCGGTCACTATCAACGGTCCACCCTGTATATTACAATCAAGCAACGACACCCTCTTAATTGAACAACGCATATAACGGCAATAACGGTTTAATACCAATTTATCTGCCACTAGTGACTAATAGGCTCAAAATTTCACATGCGCACGCTTCAACAGGCAGTCTTGTACCGTGTCTTCACTTTCCAGTCAGTAGTTTAAGAGGAAAGAGTCTTTGAACCCTGTGTACTTAATTCGAACTAAACCGAACGCCCCAGTGGGCACACTTAATACAGTTAAAAGGAATCAGTTCTCGCCTTGAAAAGACATTACATTCTCAGTCAATAATAACCATGGTTTGTGCATACCACGCGAGGCCAGTGTTCACTGTCAGGCTGAATTTAAATTCACGAATGTAGCCACGGACAAAAGCCTATCTTATCAAAGGGGACTTGCACTGTATCCCCAGCTCCGCAGCACTGAATGCCGTGCTGAAGAGATACGTCCTCGGTTTGTGCCGCTCTGCCCTGCCGCCGTTGCTGCAGGTAACCTATCGCACGGGCAAGGAAAACCGCCTTACGGTACTGCTGACGTCTTTGTCGGCCAAGCGCCGCGACCTGGACTTCCGCTCTGGACGTGCTCCCGTCCCGGAAGGCGTTAGTGACTCGCAACCACACCTCCCCACCAAGCCGCTGCTCTTTCAGGAACTGTCTTCTACTAGATATAAGCACTGACTCCCCCTCAACCGAGAAAGACCTTACGCCAGCTCGGCAGGGCACACACGCGCGCTACCTCGCGCCAGACGTATCGAAGGTGCGCACGGTTCATATACCTAGGCTAGGCAGAAAACATGTCGAAGAGCAGGGCCGACATTACAAAAGACATTAGATTCCATATCCAAAAGAGCGCAAACCACCGGAAATGAAATCAAAAGACACACTATCAACGACCTCTCATCCTACACTACTGGCCACTAAAATTGCTACACCAGGAAGAAATGCAGATGATAAACGGGTATTCATTGGACAAATATACTATACTAGAACTGACATGTGATTACATTTTCACTCAATTTGGGTGCATAGATCCTGAGAAATCAGTACCCAGAACAACCACCTCTGGCCATAATAACGGCCTTGATACGCCTGAGTATTGAGTCAAACAGAGCTTGGATGGCGTGTACAGGTACAGTTGCCCATGCAGATTCAACACTATACCACAGATCATCAAGAGTAGTGACTGGCGTATTGTGACGAGCCAGTTGCTCGGCCACCATTGGCCAGACGTTGTCAATTGGTGAGAGATCTGGAGAATGTGCTGGCCAGAGCAGCAGTCGAACATTTTCTGTATCTGAAACTAGGAAAACACACGATACGTACCTCTGAACCTACAGGCGTCAGTGTGTACAAGGAAACGTCCCGTGGTGTAAAGATTCTGACTTAGCAGTAATGCACACACGTCCATCTAGTACCGTACCAACCACGCACCGATTTCAAAATACGAGGGGACGGGCCGTGTTGTCACCTAGTAAGCGTGAGCACTGCACACGCCGTCTCATGTCTAAGGTCCAGCCTATTATCCGCGTCATCGTCACCTCTTAAATCTCTAAAACAAACGAGTTGTAATTTTTCTGATGCGCTGAAGTTGGAACTGTTTTCCTGAGACCTGGTTGTTCTTTCCTTTTACTGGAAAATAGAAATTTATTACAACTGCAGCAGATGTTATCTAGCATGACTAATTAACGTGACAATTGCGAATGTCCTTCCAATCAAGAGAAACATGTATATCAGAGTTCACCATTCATAGTGCCTGGCGAGTTGTGGCGTAAAGATTGTTCAAATCATTCGGTTCTGATCACAGTTTCAGGGAGGCTCCCCTTGGCTATCAGGCGAATGCCGGAACTGTGAATCCCAACCTGAGTATTCCCTTATGGGAAAATCTTTGCAGTAGTTCTAGCTTTATAGGAAATTTGGATGAAAAGAATATAGTTTTTGGACATCTCGACTTGCTCTCAAGAGCAGGGAATCGACTATGCCTAAAAGAAAGTTGTTTTCGCTTTTCTCTTGGACGTGCGCACACCGGGTGAGTATGCTGAGCGGCTAGTAAACTGGATTCGGCTTCAGCAGGGACAGAGTTTAAGCCTAGACCAGGATTCTAGATTTTGATTTTCTGTTATTTCCTTAAATCGCTTAACACGAATGCTGGGATGATTCCTTTGAAAAGAATGCGGCCGAGTGCCTTGTCCGATCCGAGCTTGAGCTGCGTCTTTAATGACTCCCGTCATCGACGAGCGTTGACCTTAAATCTTCTTTTCCCCTTCCGTCGGCCAGGGCAAAGCTTAACAATTACTGCGGCGTCGTGTCCGTTGCCGAGATATGACGGTCTGAGTCCGATACGCAACAAGGACGAGTCGACAAGCTGAAATCGCGGACCTGCTAAGGGGTGCTCGAAAATTATGGACACCAGAGCATTTTTGGACAAGGAATCGACCCTTTCTAGGCTTGTAAGTAAATTCTGCTGTGCACTGCCGATCTTGGGACTGTAAACTCTTGTGTGATAAGCATTGTTTGTCGATATTAAAATAACAGAGAAATAAGAACTCGATATCCTCAGGCCTGTCAGCTTGTAACGCAGAGAAGTGTGTGTGTGTGGGGGGGGGGGGGGGGGGGGGGAAGGGCTTAACAGTTGTAGATCTACAATTTAGGAGAAGACAAACCCTTGCGTACAATGAGAAAGTTCAAATGGATGTAGCAAGCAGTAGTTATACAGAGATGAAGAGACTTCCGCATGATAAACTAGCGTAGAGAGCTGCATCAAACCAAGAAGATCACGAACTACATTTGTGGTGACTTGAGAGTGATCTTATCCGGATTTGCGTATCAGATTTCAGAACAGTGCGTTGCGACATCATGGTGCTTTGTAGCAGCAAGACCTATCTTAACATATCAACTGTTCATTTCGCCTGTCGTGAACACCCTTTAAGTTTGTTGCTAACATTAAGGCAGGCATCCATAACCTATTGGTACTGGAGTTCTCATACGGAAAGCTTATCAGAATAATGCTCGGTTAATAGAATCTGAGAGGTTGTACATATTCGTGTTATAGATAATTCTTGAGAAACGATGCCAAATCAACCAGGGCAGAAATAATTAGATTGATACGAATTTTGGTTAGAAGGGACTTTTTAAATGACGACAGAATTTCTAATAGAATGGAAGCAGAATTTCAAAATCAGAAAAATTAGACTGAAAGTTTTCTTGAATTCAAAATTCGCATTTTGCATTTTATTTCCCGATTTATTCGAAATTAATCAACTCTTGACAGTCGCCATTATGCACATCGGCACAATGCAATTCACTTCTTTAAGAGAAGGAGCTTGTCAACTGTATACTGTTCATTCATAGAAAAATCAGGTATCTCTGGAATGTGGTTTGGACGGGTAACACTCAATTTACAAGACTTTCTCCAAACGTAACGTCATTTTGACGTCACGCACAAGATCGCCAACTGCAAGTACTGCTATCGACTTTCCGACAAGGAAGAATATGAATGTTGCTGATCCTCATTTCACTCGCAGCAGTTTAAACCGTTCTCTCAGGTTCCTGCCTAACCACACACCGGGAAATCGCCATATATTCGGAAATAGAGAGCCAAATATTTGTGAGGAGGAGGAATACAAATTTTATTGTTGCACGTTTCAGTCAACGAATTAAAACTGTCCTCTTAGCTTTCTGCCTACTCATACACTGGGAAATCGCCTAATATTTATTTCATCTTTCGTTCTCTAATCAGATGGAGATGTAGATACCACCGAATATTGCAGAACATATTTGTATTACATTCGTAACAAAGTCCCAGAATGAATTACAGTAAAAAGGCTTAGATGAAGAAATATTCTTTTTCCAGCTAGCGAGATGCGAACCTATTTCCTTAAACTCCATACACCACGACATTATCCATTACGGTAACACTTCATCATGTGATTTTAGTCTCCTGACTTGGTTCTCATAATATGTCTTGAAGGCTTATATCGTTGGCGCATTGTTGATTGATACGCTCAATTTGTAAGTTATTGATGATAACAACTCACTCCTGAGAGAGCAATCTTGTAGAAGGCGATAACCGTCGATAAATCATTAGGTGACGTTTAATTATAACAATAATTGTAATACTTGAAGTCGTACTAAGAATGGCGTGTTTTTATAAATCTCAGATACGCGTGCATGAAGTCTTGTGAGAGGCCCGTATCAAAATGACGTCACGTTTGCAGAAAATCTAATGAAATGAGTGTTACCCCGTCTGAGCACAAGCCGTACGTTTGATGGAACGTGTGAAAATTTGGCAAGAATCGTAGAAAAATATGCTGTTAAATATCCTACTTAATACTGTTATCAGAATTTAAAAAAAAAGTGTATACTTTATTGCAGAGGCTTTTCAATCCGCTGAATGTATTGTGGGACGAGCTTTAGACACGTGGGAGGGGAGATTTTATGGTTGCAAAAAATAGAAGTTGGTACAACGCTCTTTGACGCTTATAGATGGCGTCGCGGAAAATCAAAATTGCGTTTCAGATACGGGACATTATTAAAATATTAAATTTCTGAAAATTTAATATTTATAAGATACCACCAGTTATTTCCATAATTCAAGGCTTTGAAATTAACAATGAATGTAATAGGTGATGTAAAAGGGATATATTTGCGTACTCACGGCCGAAAACAATTTGGTACCAACGGAAGCCACAATACCCAGATGCAGGTATTCATTAGTTAACGAGAGCTGGCTGATTGCCGTCAAATTTGCGTTGCCGATGACAATGAGACAAGAGGAGGAAGGCGAAACCCGTTACAATACATGACCTACTCAGATCGAATAGCATCAAGGATACCGCTGAGATTAGCTGACGCTGGAGATTAAGGCAGGCAGCACAGCTGCATACGCCCTCAGGTATTTTTCATATTGTTAAGCATACATTTAAAATTTGGTAGTATCCGCGCAAACGAAACCACATTAGAACCACACCATCTTAGAAAAAAAAAAAAAGAAAAAAAGAACGGGCTGAGCAGTTTCCAGCCGGCCGCGGTGACCGAGCGGTTTTAGGCGCTTTAGTCCGGAGCCGCGCGATTGCTACGGTCGCAGGTTCGAATCCTGCCTCGGGCACGGATGTGTGTGATGTCCTTAGGTTAGTTAGGTTTAAGTAGTTCTACATTCTAGGGGACTGATGACCTCAGATGTTAAGTCCCATAGTGCTCAGAGCCATTTGAACCATTTGAGCAGTTTCCGCCGTTGAGACTGAATTGCCATTATTTTCAGAACAGGCGGTGTTATTAAAAGGGGATGCCGTGAGGCTCTCGAGTTTTCATATGGTGGTTTGGTTTCTAAGCGGCGAAGCCAAACTCAAGTGGCAAAATAATAGTTTTTTTAATGAATTCGTGAGTGTGAGAAAGTTAATTCTGTTAAATAAAACGTCGGGATAAGGAGCTTGAGTGCGGTATCTTTAGTTGACAAAGGAAGTTTGAAGCTGTGGGGCTGCATTAAGCCTCCATAGGTGCTCCAATTTCTGTAATTTTATTGTCATGCTCATGTCGCTAGTAACGTGCACATCGACTCTCCTTACAATGTGGGTTCCCGTAATTTCAGCAATAAACCTCTTCGTGACGCACAACGCCTATCCCCTAGTATCAACAACGGAGGTGGGTGAGCATCTCAGTGGGTCTCTCGTGATTAGTAAACGAAGGGATAGTAAACTCTTCCTAGTTAATCACTGTCGCATCTCGCTCATGCCAGGCACGCTTGCGCTACAAGAGGAACGACTTACTTTACGCGTCTTGCCACGTTGATGACCCAGCTCATTTCTAATCTAGGCTCGTCAACAGAGGCAGCCCTACCCGATGATGCAAGGACTCCACCGCACCTGCGGGACAGCTCCAGACATAGTAGTAATAACAGGATTCAGGTTCTTGTGGAAAGGGTAAAGGATTTAAAATGGAAAGAGGGAGGACTTATCGCGCGAAGAAAAAAATGGTTCAAATGGCTCTGAGCTCTATGCGACTTAACGTCTGAGGTCATCAGTCGCCTAGAACTTAGAACTACTTAAACCTAACTAACCTAAGGACATCACACACATCCATGCCCGAGGCAGGATTCGAACCTGCGACCGTAGTGGTCGCCCGGCTCCAGGCTGTAGCGCCTAGAACCGCACGGCCACTCTGGCCGGCTCGCGCGAAGAAATGACGGAAGGTAGACAAAGAGTGGAGTTCCAGATGAACACGAATACCGCAAGGCAGACCATCAGACTGCTCGGATAAAGATCTGAAGAAAGTCGCAGGCTTCGGCTGGCAGAGGACAGCAGGAGATGAAGGCATGGAAACAGCAATTGAAAGTATATTTGTTAGCCTTTGTCACGTCATTTTAATCATCATATTAACTTTATTATTTATCTCATTTTTCTCTTCCTTTTACTATCGTTTAATTTGGAATCTTTGCTAATGTGATTCTCAATATTATTATTGATTTACTTTCATTAAGTTTCTGGTGTAACTCGTCCGTAATAAAAGAAAAGGAGAGTTTCTTAATCTTGATTATTCGGAAGTCAGGATGAGTCACAGTGGCCACCGCAGGAATCAAATATACCTTGATAGAAAAATGATTGCCCAAAAAATGGTTAATGTAGAGTAATGAAATTTCTGGAATACATTTGTCTAGGTAACATATTTAAGTGATTAATATTGCAAGATCACAGGTCAATGTAAGAGCGAGATAATCCATGGCAAATGTGAAATGCTGGTACATTAAGAAACGAATATCCGCCATAATGTTGAATGCAAGCATGCAAACGTGCATACGTTGTGTTGTTCAGGTGTCGGATGTCAGTTTGTGGGATGGAGTTCCCTGCCTGTCGCACTTGATCGGTCAATACAGGGACGCTAAATGTGGTTGTGGATGACGCTGGAGTTATCATCCGACGGTGTCCCATATGTATTCGACTGGAAACAGATATAGTGATCGAGCAGGCCAAGGCAACGTGTCTACACTCTGTAGAACAATATGAGTTACAACAGTAGTACGTGGGCGAGCGTTATCCTGTTGGAGGCTTCTGTAATGCTTTCCACGAATGGCAGAACAGCTCGAATCACCAGACTGACGCACAATTTTGCAGTCAGGGTGCTGGGGTAGCCACGATATGGCTACTGCTGTCTACAAAATTGCACGTCAGACCATAACTCGAGGTGTAGGTCCAGTGTGTGTAGCACGTAGACAAGTTGGTTGCAGACCCTCAACTAGCGTCCTTCTAACCAACAGACGGCCATTACTGGCACCGAGGCAGGGACCGCTTTCATCAGAAAACATAACAGACCTCAACCCTGCCCTCCACTGAGCTCTCGCTTGACACCACTGAAGCCGCAAATGTCCGTGGTTTTGGTGTCAGTGAAATGCATGCTACAGGCCGTCTAGCTCGGAGCTCTCCTTGAACTAACCGACTTGTAACAGTTCGTTGTGTCACTGTGGTGCCAACTGCTGCTCAAATTGCTGCTGCAGCTAGAGTGCGATGCGCCAGAGCCATACGCCGAACACTACGGTCTTCCCTCTTGGAAAAGCCATGTGATTGTCCAGAGCCTCCTCCTCTTCCGACCATACACTTTCGTGACCACCGCTGCCAGCAATCACGTTGAGTGGTTACATTCCTGCCCAGTCTTTCTGCAGTGTCGCAGAAGGAACATCCAACTTCTCGTGGTCCTATTAATCGACCTCTTTCAGACTCAGTGAGGAGCTGATATCAGCGTCTTTGTCGCCTAAACCTGCGTTCTTACGTAACATCAACTCACCACGTCCAGCAAGCCCTTATTAGCATCCTCATAGTGGCGTTACTATCGCCACTTTTATGCGACTGTTGTTATGGTCTTCAGTCCTGAGACTGGTGTGATGCAGCTCTCCATGCTACTCTATCCTGCACAAGCTAATTCATCTCCCAGTACCTACTGCAACCTTCATCCTTCTGAATCTGCTTAGTGTATTCATCTCTTGATCTCCCTCTACGATTTTTACCCTCCATGCTGCCCTCCAATACTAGATTGGTGATCCCTTGATGCCTCAGAACATGTCCTACCAACCGATCCCTTCTTCTAGTCAAGTTGTGCCACAAGCTCCTCTTCTCCCCAATTCTATTCAATACCTCGTCATTAGTTATGTGATCTGCCCATCTAATCTTCAGCATTCTTCTGTAGCACCACATTTCGAAAGCTTCTATTCTCTTCTTGTCTAAACTATTTATCGTCCACGCCCGCTTCCATACATGCCTACATCGCCACACTCCATACAAATAGTTTCAGAAACGACTTCCTGGCACTTACCCTATACTCGATGTTAACAAATTTCTATTCTTCAAAAATGCTTTCCTTGCATTGCCAGTCTACATTTTATATCCTCCCTACTTCGAGCATCACCGGTTATTTTGCTCCCAAAGAGCAAAACTCATTTACTACTCATTTCCTAATCTAATTCCCTCAGCATCACCGAATTTAATTCGACTACATTCCTTTATCCTCGTTTTGCTTTTCTTGATGATCGTCTTATATCCTTCTTTCAAGACACTGTCCATTCCGTTCAGCTGCTCTTCCAGGTCCTTTGCTGTCTCTGACAGAATTACAATGTCATCGGCGAACCTCAAAGTTTTTATTTCTTCTCCATGTATTTTAATACCTACTCCGAATTTTTCTTTTGTTTCGTTTACTGCTTGCTCAGTATACGGATTGAATAACATCGGGGATAGGATACAACCCGGTCTCATTCCCTTCATAACCATTTCTTCCCTTTCATGCCCTTCGACTCTTCTAACTGCCATCTGGTTTCTGCACAATTGTAAATAGCCCTTCGCTCCCTGTATTTTACCCCTGCCACCTTCAGAATTTGAAAGAGAGTATTCCAGTCAACATTGTCAACAATGCGACTATATAGTGCGAAATTTGAATAGACATGTTTCAGATGTAAAAACACGCCTACCAGTTTTCGTTTCCGTAGCATTATTACTTCTTGTGTGTTGTGATTGTTTTTCCGTCAATGTTTAAGTCAGAGTAAATTAAGCAATGCTGATACATTATTATTTCTACTGTGAATGGTCTGTTTTGTTAGTTCTTTTACCGAATTTGCTTGTAATCAGGTGTCGAACTATTATTGGCAAGTAGCTAAGTTTGGTAACTGTTGACCGTGTTTGTACTACACGTGATGCAATAAATAATTTTGCTTTACGTGGAATACACCGATGACCACTGCGCATTGCGAGGTTGTATGCTGCCTAGTGGCGCTGAAGGTCACGTGACGAGATAAGAGAAGTAAATGAGCGGGGCAAATACGAACGTGGAATCATTCTAGGGACGATAAGTGGCACAAATGGGAAATTCGCCGATTTAAACAACTTTGACAAAAGCCAGATTTTTGTAGCCCAGTGCCTGGGAGCGAGCATCTCGCAAACGGCGAATATGACCGGCTGTTCGCGTGCTACTGCTGTGAGCACCTATGGAAAGTGGTTGAAGAATGCTGAAACCGCGAGTAGGTGACAAGAAGTTGGACGCCCATACTTCATCACAGAACATGGGGATACGAGGTTTGCCCGCTCTATATAGCAGGATAGCCGGCGGTCTGTGGCAGGTCTGACGACAAGAGTACAGTGCTGCCGTAGGCACAAACGTTTTGGAGCACATCGTTCAGCACACAGTGTTGATAATGGTGTTCGGCAGCAGAGGACCCCTACGTGTTCCCAAGTTTACCCAATAAGATCGGCAATTGTGGTGACAGCGGGCACGTGATCATCGAGATTAGACTGCGGACCAGGTCGACGGTCGTTTCCAGACACGCCATCATACAGGCGAACGACTGCTCGAAACATGCAGGGCACCAAGCATGCAGGTTAGTGGGAAGAATATTACACTACTGGCTATTAAAATTGCTACACCACGAAAATGACGTGCTACAGACGCGAAATGAAACCTACAGGAAGAAGATGCTGTGATATGATTAGCTATTCAGAGCATTCACACAAGGTTGGCGCCGGTGGCGACATTTACAACGTGCTCACATGAGCATAGTTTCCAACTGATTTCTCATACACAAACAGCAGTTCACCGGCGTTGCCTGGTGAAACGTTGTTGTGATGCCTCCTGTAAGGAGGAGAAATGCGTACCATCGCGTTTCCGACTTTGATAAAGGTCGGATTGTAGCCTTTCGCGATTGCGGTTTATCGTATCGCGACATTGCTGCTCGCGTTGGTCGAGATCCAATGACTGTTGGCAGAATATGGAATCAGTGGGTTCAGGAGGGTAATACGGAACGCCGTGCTGGATCCCAACGGCCTCGTATCACTAGCAGTCGAGATGACAGGCATCTTATCCGCATGGCTGTAACGGATCGTGCAGCCACGTCTCAAACCATGAGTCAACAGATGGGGACGTTTGCAAGACAACAACCATCTGCACGAACAGTTTGACGACTCTTGCAACAGCATTGACTATCAGCTCGGAGACCATGGCTGCGGTTACCCTTGAGGCTGCATCACAGACAGGAGCGCCGGCGAAGGTGTACTCAACGACGAACCCGGGAGTAGGAATGGCAAAACGTCATTTTTTCGGATGAATCCAGGTTCTGTTTTCAGCATCATGATGGTCGCATCCGTATTTGGCGACATCGCGGTGAAGGCACATTGCAAGCGTGTATTCGTCATCTCCATACTGGGGTATCACCCGTCGTGATGGTATGGGGTGCCATTGGTTACACGTCTCAGTCATCTCTTGTTCGCATTGACGGCACCTTGAACAGTGGACGTTACATTTGAGATGTGTTACGACCCGTGGCTCTGCCCTTCATTCGATCCCTGCGAAACCCTACATTTCAGCAGGATTATGCACGACAGCATGTTGCAGGTCCTGTACGGGCCTTTCTGGATACAGAAAATGTTCGACTGCTGCCCTGGCCAGCACATTCTCCAGATCTCTCACAATTGAAAACGTCTGGTCAATTGTGACCGAGCAACTGCCCCGTCACAATACGCCAGTCACTACTCTTGATGAACTGTGGTATCGTGTTTAAGGTGCATGGGCAGCTGTACCTGTACACGCTATCCGAGCTCTGTTTGACTCAATGCCCAGGCGTATCAAGGCCGTTATTACGGCCAGAGGTGGTTGTTCTGGGTACGGATTTCTCAGGATCTAAGCACCCATTTTGCGTGAAAATGTAATGACATGTCAGTTCTAGTATAATATATTTGTCCAATGAATACCCGTTTGTCATCTGCATTTCTTCTTGGTGTAGCAATTTTAATGGCCAGTAGTGTATGTTATCAGGGACATTCACCTGGGCTTCCTGGGCGGTAGTAATCGATGCGCCGTGACAGCTGTGGACTGTGTGAACATTATTAGGGACCACCTGTAACACCTTATGCTTGATGCCTTCCCCAGCAGCGACGACATTTTCCAGCAGGATAACTGTGCATCTCACAAGGCCAGAAATGTGCTGTAACGGTTTGAGGAGCATCATACTGAACTCTCGTTGATGTCTTGGCCATCAAATTCGGCTTATTTGCACCCTATGAAACCCAACTGGGAAGCTATCGGGCGCCAGTTCCACGCCTACAAACCACCCGCCCGTAAATTATTGGAAGTGTGTCACCTGTGCCAAAGCAGCTGGTGCCACAAACCTCTGGAAACGTACCGAGTATTTATGGAACCCATGGCACGCAAAATTATTGCTGAATTGCGTTCCAGAGGTGGACCAACATGCTGTTAAGTAGCTGGTCATATTGTTTTGGCTCATCATTGTAGAATAGATCGGACATAACGATGGAAATTTACATTTCATAGGTTCGGCTTTTCCGAGATGTGCAAATCTGCACGTAATGGTGAGTGATTATCATGCAGTACTCCGTACAATTTCAATTACACTCAAAAATAGAAATCTTGTTTTCATTAGTGCCGAGGATTAGCAGCCACGCGCTTAAAATGGAGCGTAGACAAAAGTACAGAATCCAATTATAATTATTATTGAACTCCTTGACTGCTAGTATAAGGGTGCTTACACGCTGAGCTGCTGCGAACATGAAGGCTGACCAAGAAGAAGTAATGACAGAAGATAGGGAGTGAATCGTGCCTCACTTAGCAAAAGAATGTCGTAATTCCCAGTAGCGAATGCTGTACAAATATACAGCAATATCTGTGTTTAACATCGAAATAGTTACTTACACTGCCCCCCCCCCCCCCCCCCCCCACTATGAGTGGCTGATGACATTACTGACATCTGCAAGGAAGCACCCACTCAACAGAAATCTGTTGGGGGTTTACTTTCAGGTAACGTGGTACACATAATTTTAGTGTTCGTTGCATTGGAACATTTCATTCAGTAGGAAGTTACACCATCTTTTATGTTTCTTATATTAAAATGAAAGATCTGTAACAAATGATACAGATAGTACAATAGTTTTCGTTAAATAATTGCTTTCGAGACAGTCGTTATTATGTACAGTTTAGCGTTTCCATCAGTAATACATCAAGTACTTAGTACTTGCCTTAGCGACTAGAATACAATATGCTCCTGATAGTTTGAACCAGTAGTGGCTGAAGATTTATAGTTTTTGGAAGAAGTTGTGGTTTGAATAAAGCTCACTAATTTTAACATTCCTTGTGAATGTCGTATCACATCGTTGCCGATAACAAACATGACAACATATGATAAGTTTAATTCTTGATTTACAAATCTGAGGTCGAACAGTTCACGTGTGGCTGTAGGTTGAAGGTTGCCACAAAAGGATCAGTTGTGACAGACCGAGAGTTTGGTTGAGCTGGTGTTGTCAGATGAGATCGGACCCAGATTAAGGATTATACTTCGGGTAGGAAAGTTCATCATCAAACAGCAGCCTACTAGGCTACCCAGAGTTTCTGGTTTCTCATGTTTACCTCACACAGCATTGCATCGTTGTATCACATGAAACAACTCTACAATTGGATTACAATTACATAGAGAAAAGTTCACATAAGTTACATTAAATGAAAGTTTCATTAGATTATAAATAACAGGTACTTTCTTTACATGATAAATGATAATAGTCTGAATTTCTTGGTGCGTAGAATAGATTCGGTTTTATTTGGGGGGCGAGAGGGGAGGGGGGGGGGGGAGAAAATTCTATTTATACTCCGCATTTTCAAGAATGCCACTACTGTTTCTACAGCGTTCAGTTAGCAAAGTTTGTGTTGAAGTAGTTCTTGAAACAAATTCATTACTTTATTAAATGCCTATAACATGCACCTCTGTAGTGTCCCTATCGGCAAATCCTTTTTGTTTTCAAAATAGGCACACCTATTCAACAATGCCGGCGCGCCGAGTACTCACAGCGACAATGCAAGCGAGAACTAAGCACAGCGGCAGTTGGGTACAGCCTCGATTGCCAGCTCCCGCGAGTAGTAACTTCGCATCCTGCAGTATGACTGTTTCCACATCTCTCAAGCAGGCGTCGCACACCACACCGGATAACTCCGTCATAAAGTTTCTACTACACCAGCAACAGACGGCCCATTGCTGAGTACATTACTGGTGAGTACCAGTGTGCACTGGTACGTTTTGCAGTTACAACACGCCGTAACATGTGAATCACTCTTCATATCTTGTCATTTATTCACAGTCGGAAGTGTCTTAAATTGAATTCGCCTGAAAGAGCGGTTAAGAAACTGGACTCGTTCTTTGGGGGAAGCATGTTTCAAATTACCATTCAACGATCCTGAATTCGATTTTCCACTGTTTCCGTAAATAATTAGAAGCTAGCACTGGAATGGTTCGTAAAATAACGCCACAGCCAATTACTTTATCCGTCCTTCTACAGGAGGGCCAGAAGTCACGATCGGAAAATACTCAAGTACCTTGACCTAAATTTTTGCCATTACGTGGATCAGGAAATGTATTCTAGGTAGAAAATAACGTTCCTCGCTCGTAGTACGTTTGTTTCCTGATAGAGGTCACTCAAATTACAACAATGAAATGCGTCAAATTACAACAAAATATATCATACAACAAAATATATCATATGATCGTGTTGTTTTGCTTGTGGTCCTGGCGAATGCAAGGGCACGTGGTCGTGTTCTGTTTTGCTACCAAAATGGCATCGTTTTAAATATTTGTGTTATAACGGTGGATACAAGCAGATTCACAATAGAAGAACGTCTTCTTTTTAGCCTATGGGTGCATGAAAAAGAACGAAAGGGTGAGACATGTTATGGAACCAGGGAAAACTTTTTTAATCGCTTCAGGAAACAACCCCCAACGGAGACTAATGTACGGGGAACGGAAGTCATTTGCAACCGGGTGTGTGGCAGATGCACCACACAGTGGAAGACCCAAAAAATATGACAACGATAATGAAATCACACAACGCATCGTGGTTTTGTTCACCAGCAAAATCGGCAAGGAAGCAGTCAGAATGGATGAACATTCCCAGAACCTCCATGCGTCGTTGGACGAAGAAAGTACGTTACCATTCATGTCGACCCGTCAGCGTCAATGAATTTTAATGTTGCTTCTTTCAATACAACAATATGAAACCTTTTGCTTATACTTTCTATACAACAATATTAAACCTTTCTGATCGTGGCTTTTTGCCCACCCTGTACATCTTAACCAGTATTTCATCATTAGTGAACTCGACATCGAATAGGCACTGAACGCTAACCTTGATAGCGTTCGGAATTCGCCTTTAGAGTCTTCACCTGGAAAGTACCTGCAGCGTGAAGTATAACGATTGCGTTGTTTTTAGAACAAAAATTGTCCTGACTAACATGAAACCCATGAACATGTCGTCAAAGACGTCATAATAATTTTAAAAAAATATATTATCTAAATGGAAGCACTATAATTTAGAAGAGAGTATGTTAAAGTAATAAGACTGCAGACACTTGCCATGTGTCCGCAGTAAAAAAGCAGTTGGGGACGTGTGCATGTTGTCAGATATCGTATCTGTTTGACTGCCCTGAACGTCACCTCTGTGGGTTGAAATGCTTCACAAAAGGTTTCGTGCCAGGCAGTGCCTTCGAGTTGCACAGTTTCAAGGTCGCAGATAAGAAATACGAGTTATATTCAGTTAGACGATCAAGACTGGCACCTGGTGAACAGCACGGACAAGCCACAGTGTAACAAGTCTATTTTTATCCTTAATGGAAGTTACAAAAATACGAAAACAACAACACAATAGGTTTGCTGCAATGGACAGACAAATAACATGTTAAACCCTGAAAAAAGAAAGAGCGGAGTATTCGAATGTCGATAATGCCAGGTGTCTGTTCATCCAGTTTTCGGTTGCTTACGATGTGTGCACAATTCTGCTATCATGTGTGAAGTGTGTGATACACACCCCTCTTCTGGAAACAGAGACGAACAGTTATTAACACACATTTGTCTAAAACGTGACTGTAGCCTTCCAAGTCTATTCTAGAGGCAACTTCCTCTTTAGTCACCCATCCCAAAGAGGCAAGTTTATCTTTCCCCTGTGTGCTACGGCGACAACGTGATTTGGAGCGTAGCTAGTGGAATCGGGTCTCGATAAGATACACTGCCGTTTCTCGTCCGAAGGGGGAAAAAAAAAAAAAAACTAAACTCCTGCCGAACCGGCCATGAAAGCCCAAAGGTACCGACGGTCGCCGTGTCATTCTCAGCCCACAGGCGTCACTGGATGCGGATATGGAGGGGCATGTGGTCAGCACACCGCTCTTCCGGCCGTATGTCAGTTCCCGAGACCGGAGCCGTTACTTCTCCATCAACTAGCTCCACAGTTTGCCTCACAAGGGCTGAATGCACCCCGATTGCCAACAGCTCTCGGCAGACCGAATGGTCACCCATCCAAGTGCTAGCCCAGCCCGACAGCGCTTGACTTCGGTGATCTGACGGGAACCGGTGTTACCACTGTGGCAAGGCCTTTGGCCCGAAGGAAAAGCATGCGTTTAAAATTAGCACATGCAGGAAGGATATAGCTGGGAGGGGAGCATATGTCATCAAATATTAGATTATAATTGCCAGCTAAGAAACTTTTCTGTTATTAGCACTACTCGTTAGTATGGCGTGTTGGACTGGTTTTATGTTTTCATCGCAGTTCCTAGCAACATATACAGGGTGATTGTAATTAAAGTTAAACTTTCAAATCGCTGTAGAAATAACATCACTGATCAGAATGACGTCAAATTGCAACGGAATATTATCGGAGAAGGGGGAAAAAATATGACAGAAGAAAAATAAACAGTTACAAAATGTAGCAATTGATGGCGCTGTAAGCATCATAATTTAATAGTGGTCGACTACAAACGACAAATGAATCATACAACAATGCCTAAGGCGTACATTTGACGTTAAAACAATGTACTTCTCAGTGTGCATGGGTATACAGGTATGATACTGTTAGTTACGTAAGCCCATCCACCACGGCAAGGTCATATCACATCGGATGGAAAAAAACGGTTTTTAATTGTCCTGAGGCCAAAAACCGCATAAAAAGCAGTAAACACATCGGTTTTTAATTGTCATGAGGCCAAAAACCGCATAAAAAGCATCAATCAAAATCAAATCGTATTATTAATTTCCTTGTGATTGGCGCAAAACATGTTTAATATGCTGTCCACAGTTTTCTGCAACAAGTTGAAGTCGAGAAATAGCATGTTCCGCAAATGATCGAAATGTTACCGGGGTCCCGTTCAGAGTGTGTTGCGCAATGTGTGCCTTCAATGCAGCTAAGTTGGCAATCGGAACTCTGAACACATCTTTCAGATAGCCTCACAGCCAGAAGTCACACGGTTTATGATCAGGTGATCGGGACGGCCAGTCTGAAGGGAAATGGCGGCTGATAATTCTAGCATTTCCGAGATGGCGCTTCAGCAGCTGCTTAACTGGATCTGGAATGTGCGGAAGTGCGCCATCTTTCATAAAAATGATCCCATCCACGCTGTTGGAGAGCTGGAATGACGTGGTTGCGCAAAAGACGCTCTTAGCGCTTACCAGTGATGGTACGGATAACAGGACCAGAAGCATCTGTCTCTTCGAAAAAATATGGCCCTGTGATAAATGATACCGTAAACCTTTTCAGGATGAAGTGATAGTGATTGATTTGCATGTGGATTTTTCGTTGCCCATATTCGACAATTCTGTATATTGACATATCCTGTCAGATGGAAGTGGGCTTCATCTATCTACAAAATCTCCCACGGCCAATCATTGTCCACTTCCATGCGAGCAAGAAATTCTAAATCAAAGGTCTCTCTTGCTGGCTAATCAACAGGAAGGAATTCGTGCACATGAGTAATTTTGAATGGATAGCAAAGAAGGATGTTTGGTAAGATTATACGCACTGTGCTCACGGTTTTGTCCAATGTTCGGGCTATTCTCTGTGCACTATACGTTTGCACATCACCACTTGTCTCCTCTTGCATGGCTGTGGCCACTGCTTCCACTGACGCCGAATCAATTCATTTCCTCCCTCTACCACGTTGCACACCAAAAGAAACCGTTTTTTCGAATTTCCGAATCATTTTCTCAAGACCCACGGCAGTCATCGGACCAACCCTTTTTTCAAACCCTTCAGTGTCCGGAACTTCCGCAGAGCGACGTGTGCACAGTCACCATTCTTGTAATACAGCTTTACAAGCAGAGCGCGATCCTGCATTGAGACAGTCATGGCGAACGTCACAGACGCGAAAGTTGGAAAAAGCCGTGTACCCGGCATGTTTATACCAACTTCAATTGATCGTGCGCATGACAGGTGTTTTCATGTACGTTTTCTGACACATACAGCGCCATCTGTTGATCAATTTTCATACAATTTTTTTTCTTCTGCCATACGTTTTCCCCCTTCTCTGATAATATTCCGTTGCAATTTGACGTCATCCCGACCAGTGACGTTATTCCTATAGCGTTTTAAAAGTTTAATTATAACCACCCAGTATATAGTTGATACAATAGTCCTTTAAATATCAAATTACCGATACAAAATGCAAAAACTGTAAATAGAATTGGCCTCATGATTTTACTGTACTGTTTTTGTCTACTTTCTCTTCTATTCACACTAAGAATAAGACTTAACTGTTTTTGCTTGCAAACTCTTATAAGTGCATAATCATTTATTTATAGACCTTTAACTGTCACTTTCTTTCTTTAAGTCCATATTTTCACAATGAAAGTTATCTAGCAAAAGAGCCTCGCCATCTTCAATGCAAGAAGATTCAGCGAACGTAACTTTTGTTACAACAACGAATTTATGATTTTTTTCAGATTTTTGTCTGTAAACTATTTTTGAGTTTTCTGCCAGTCGTTGAAAGGTTTCCATTTCAGTTTAGGATTTTCGGTCTCATTTAATATTGATGATTTCCTCTTTTTCCCCAGATGTACGTTTTACCACTGCTTTTGAAAAAGGCCAGAGAGCTTCATCTTCAGGTGTCCTTCACTCCTGATTGCTTACAGTTAGCTATATATTCTTAGCTTGTGGTACGTTCAAGTTCATTTGTGCAGTACACTTCAGCGTACTAAGAAACAGATACAACTTGCAGATTGTGTATACGGTCTCCTGTGCAAGCACTTGAACAAATAGTTTATTCACAATAGTAAAAAATTTGTTGACAATTTTCCACAATGAAATTTTCACTCTGCAGCGCAGTGTGCACTGATATGAATCTTTCTGGCAGATTAAAACTGTGTGCCCGACCGAGACTCGAACTCGGGACCTTTGCCTTTCGCGGGCAAGTGCTCTACCATCTGAGCTACCGAAACACGACTCAGATCCGGTAGTCACAGCTTTACTTCTGCCAGTATCTCGTCTCCTACCTTCCAAACTTCACAGAAGCTCTCCTGCGAACCTTGCAGAACTGGCACTCCTGAAAGAAAGGATACTGCGGAGACATGGCTTAGCCACAGCCTGGGGGATGTTTCCAGAATGAGATTTTCACTCTGCAGCGGAGTGTGCGCTGATATGAAACTTCCTGGCAGGTTTAAACTGTGTGCCCGACCGAGACTCGAACTCGGGACCTTTGCCTTTCGCGGGCAAGTGCTCTACCATCTGAGCTCAGATGGTAGAGCACTTGCCCCCGCGAAAGGCAAAGGTCCCGAGTTCTAGTCTCGGTCGGGGCACACAGTTTTAATCTGCCAGGACGTTTGCTGACGATTTCTTTATTAACAGTTGTTTCTCCTGATAAACCGTTGTTTTCAGGTTTTCGTAAGGTGGGCTGTTGATATCAGGTGATGAAGCCCTTGACCCACTCAGTTACAGCTATTTCATTTACATCCTAACTAATTCGTGTGCTTGAACCTAGCCGTTTTGCATAATCGCATGAGACATGTATTTCTTTGTAAGGCAGTCAGTAGCGCATACTTGTATCACTCAGCTTAATATCAACTACATTACTGTACACTAATCTGTCAAATACGTACCATAGTACATACCATATAGGAGCTCTAAAATAACATGCCACGTTTTGCTGTTTTCGTTGCCTTTGCAGTTTTTTCGTCACTAGCTTCTAGTTTGCTAAGCTTTTTTTTGTAAGTTCGCACCATATTATCAAAGCCTAAAAAAAGAAAAAAATACTTTAGATCTCTTGTTCCACAAAGTAATATATTTTGCCGAAATAAATTATTTATATCGGCTGAGGAAAGATTTCAACACCGCTGAAATCTACCGCCAAATCTGCCCCTTCTCTAGTCATTTAAGTTAACGCATTGTTACTGCTTTTAGAAAAGCGTTGCAAGTGGTTCTTAGTGTTATCAGATGCAAAATTTTCTAATTAATTGGATGAATAGATTTCATATGCATTAATTAATATTAAGAAAATAGTGGTCTGTCGAAAACCGAACTGAACATTTACTTTGTGCACCACGAATCCGTATTTATTGCTTAGCGGTCCTGTAGCGGATAATAATGGTGAGAAATCAATTGTATGCCGTTGTCTTGTCGTGAATCTTAATTTTTTATTTACTGACGAGTTAAACAGAGGTTACAGTGCTGACAAGATTCAAACCGTTGAAATGTTGCCTGGCTGAAATCTCACTGTTCCCTCCCTCAGCAATGCTTCTGTAGATCCACATTTACATGATTACTCTGCAGTTCACAATTAAGTGCCTGGCAGAGGGTGCATAGAACCACCTTCAAGCTATTTCTCTAACGTCCCATTGTCTAACAGCGAGCGGGAAAAACGAGCAATCAGATCTTTTTGTGCGAGCTCAGATTTCTCATATTTTATTACGAATATCATTTCTCACTAGGTAGGTGGGCGCCAACAAAATATTTTCGCAATCGGAGGAGGAAGTTGGTGATTGAAGATCTAGCCACAACGAAAAATGCCTTTGTTTCAATGTCAGCCACCCCAATTCACGTATCGTGTGCATGGCACTCTCCTATTTCATGATGACACGAAATAAGCTGCCCTTCTTTGAACTTTTTCGATGTCCTCCGTCATCCCATCTGATGCGGATTCCTGGTCGCACAGCAATACTCAAGAAGAGGGCGGAAAAGCGCGGTTAGGCCTGTTGCACTTTCTCAGCGTTCTGCCAATAAATTATAGTCTTTGGTTTGCTTTCCTCACGGCATTATCTACGTGATTATTCCAATTTAAATTATTCGCGATTGTAATCCCTAAATATATATTTTTTTAATTTATAGCCTTTAGATTTATAATACACTCCTGGAAATTGAAATAAGAACACCGTGAATTCATTGTCCCAGGAAGGGGAAACTTTATTGACACATTCCTGGGGTCAGATACATCACATGATCACACTGACAGAACCACAGGCACATAGACACAGGCAACAGAGCATGCACAATGTCGGCACTAGTACAGTGTATATCCACCTTTCGCAGCAATGCAGGCTGCTATTCTCCCATGGAGACGATCGTAGAGATGCTGGATGTAGTCCTGTGGAACGGCTTGCCATGCCATTTCCACCTGGCGCCTCAGTTGGACCAGCGTTCGTGCTGGACGTGCAGACCGCGTGAGACGACGCTTCATCCAGTCCCAAACATGCTCAATGGGGGACAGATCCGGAGATCTTGCTGGCCAGGGTAGTTGACTTACACCTTCGAGAGCACGTTGGGTGGCACGGGATACATGCGGACGTGCATTGTCCTGTTGGAACAGCAAGTTCAAAAAAATGGTTCAAATGGCTCTGAGTACTATGGGACTTAACATCTGTGGTCATCAGTCCCCTAGAACTTAGAACTACTTAAACCTAACTAACCTAAGGACAGCACACACATCCATGCCCGAGGCAGGATTCGAACCTGCGACCGTAGCAGTCGCGCGGAACAGCAAGTTCCCTTGCCGGTCTAGGAATGGTAGAACGATGGGTTCGATGACCTCACGCCCCACGTGTTGAGCAATTCGGCGGTACGTCCACCCGGCCTCCCGCATGCCCACTATACGCCCTCGCTCAAAGTCCGTCAACTGCACATACGGTTCACGTCCACGCTGTCGCGGCATGCTACCAGTGTTAAAGACTGCGATGGAGCTCCGTATCCCACGGCAAACTGGCTGACACTGACGGCGGCGGTGCACAAATGCTGTGCAGCTAGCGCCATTCGACGGCCAACACCGCGGTTCCTGGTGTGTCCGCTGTGCCGTGCGTGTGATCATTGCTTGTACAGCCCTCTCGCAGTGTCCGGAGCAAGTATGGTGGGTCTGACACACCGGTGTCAATGTGTTCTTTTTTCCATTTCCAGGAGTGTAATTCCAATCCCAAAGAAAGCAGGTGTTGACAGATGTGAAAATTACCGAACTATCAGTTTAATAAGTCACAGCTGCAAAATACTAACGCGAATTTTTTACAGACGAATGGAAAAACTGGTAGAAGCCGACCTGAGGCAATACTGACCCTACGACTTATCTTAGAAAATAGATTAAGGAAAGGCAAACCTACATTTCTAGCATTTGTAGACATAGAGAAAGCTTTTGACAATGTTGACTGGAATACTCTCTTTCAAATTCTAAAGGTGGCAGGGGTAAAATACAGAGAGCGAAAGGCTATTTACAATTTGTACAGAAACCAGATGGCAGAGAGTCGAGGGGCATGAAAGGGAAGCAGCGGTTGGGAAGGGAGTGAGACAGGGTTTAAGCTCTCCCCGATGCTATTCAATCTGTATATTGAGCAAGCAGTAAAGGAAACAAAAGAAAAATTCGGAGTAGGCGTTAAAGTCCATGGAGAAGAAATAAAAACGTTGAGGTTCGCCGATGACGTTGTAATTCTGTCAGAGACGGCAAAGGACTTGGCAGAGCAGTTGAACGGAATGGACAGTGTCTTGAAAGGAGGGTATAAGATGAACATCAACAAAAGCAAAACGAGGATAATGGAATGTAGTCGAATTAAGTCGGGTGATGCTGAGGGAATTAGATTAGGAAATGAGACACTTAAAGTAGTAAAGGAGTTTTGCTATTTGGGGAGCAAAATAACTAATGATGGTCGAAGTGGAGAGGATATAAAATGTAGACTGGCAATGGCAAGGAAAGCGTTTCTGAAGAAGAGAAATTTGTTAACATCGAGTATAGATTTAAATGTGAGGAAGTCGTTTCTGAAAGTATTTGTATGGAGTGTAGCCATATATGGAAGTGAAACGTGGACGATGAATAGTTTGGACAAGAAGAGAACAGAAGCTTTTGAAATGTGGTGCTACAGAAGAATGCTGAAGATTAGATGGGTAGATCACATAACTAATGAGGAGGTAGTGAATAGAATTGGGGAGAAGAGTAGTTTGTGGCACAACTTGACAAGAAGAAGGGACCGGTTGGTAGGACATGTCTGAGGCATCAAGGGATCACAAATTTAGCATTGGAGGACAGCGTGGATGATAAAACTCGTAGAGGCAGACCAAGAGATGAATACACTAAGCAGATTCAGAAGGATGTAGGTTACAGTAAGTACTGGGAGATGAAGAAGCTTGCACAGGGTAGAGTAGCATGGAGAGCTGCATCAAACCAGTCTCAGGACTGAAGACAACAACAACAACACAGATTTATGTGGTTTATTGTCTAAGCGAAATTTAGCGAATTTCTTTTAGTGCTCATGTGGATTGACTTCACACTTCTCATTATTTAGAGTCAGTTGGTACTTTTCACATATCTAAATCATTTTGCGATTGATTGTATCATCCGATGACTTTAGAAGACGGTAAACGACGATACCATCTGCAAAGTAGAGGGCTGCTCAGATTGTCACCTAAATCGTTTATGTAGAACAGGAACAGCAAAGGATCTACGAGGATTGGAACTTTAATAGTGGCAACTATTTATCACTTCTGTCTCTAATCTGGTTGTAGGTTGTGTTCCAAAAATGAACAGCATAGAGACAGGAGTGATGACACTTTCTGCAGGACCTGGCCACTGTTTTGCAGGACAATGCTCAAGCACGTGCAATGCAAGCTGTTACTGATTTGTTTCACTGGTGGGGCTGCTAAGTGCTATACCACCTGTTGCACTCCGATGACTTAAGCCCTCGTAGGTTCAACTCGATTTCTAAACTAAAGGAAACACTTCACGGCATTCGCTTCAGAACTGCTACAAATTCGTCGGGCAATAGACCGCGCCGCTCGAACTGTCAACACAACTGGCACTGCTAAGAGTATCCTACGGCTTCCACATCGCTGGCAACGGATTATACACAATGCTGGTGACTACTTTGAAGGTCAGTAAAACTTTGAAACACGTATCCATTTTGTACAAGATGTAAATAAATAGTTGCCACTATTAAAGTTCCAACCCTCGAAAGACACTTCCTTGGGGAACGCCAGATATTACTTCTGTTTTACTTGAAGATTTTCCGTCAGTGATGATGAACTGTGACCTTTCTGACTATAAACCAAGAATCCAGTCGCACAACTGAGACGATTCTCCATAGGCACGCAATCTGATTACAAGTCGCATGTGAGGAACGATGCAAAAAGCCTTTTGGAAATCTAAAAATATGGAATCAATTTGACATCCCTTGTCTATAGCACTCATTCCTTCGCGAGAATAAATTGTGTTACATAAGAACAATATTTTCTGAATCTGTGCTATTTGTCAATAAAACGTTTTTTTGCGGTAATTCATACTGTTCGAACACAGTATATGTTCCAAAATCCTACTGCAAATCGACGTTAGTGATTTGGGTCTGTAATTCAGCGGGATTACTCCTGCTTCCTTTCTTGGGTACTGCTATGACTTGTGCAACAGATCTCTTGACGAGCGAGCGGTTGTATATGATTGCTAAGTACGCAACTATTGCGTCATCATACTCTGAAAGGAACCTGACTAGTGTGTAATCTGAACCGGAGGCGTTGCATTTTTTAATTGATTTTAGCTGCCTCGCGACACTAAGGGTATCTACTTCTTAACTACTCATGCTGGCAGTTGTTCTAAAGTTCGCATTCTGAAATATTAACTTCGTCTTCTTTAGGGAAGAAGTTTCGGAAAACAATGTTTAGTAATTCTGCTTTAGTGGCATTGTCATCAGCGACGTCAACATTGTTATCGCGCAATGAAGATACTGATTACGTCTTGCCGTCAGTGTACTTTACAGATGACCAGATCTCTTTAGCATTTCCTGCCAGATATCGAGACAGAGCTTCGCTGCGGAAACTATTAACCCTTTCACTGCGCATTTACTCTCAGCGGCCCCAGCCCTGTGCGCGTTATTTTCACCGGTGCGTATATATACGACTGTAGCAGTCTACAGTTATTATTGAGATAAAAATGAGACGCAAAATCCAGTATTGTCGGTGTAAATCGTTTCCTTTTTTAAATCTTTGTTCAGAAAGTCTTATTTTGTTCAAAAAAGGTTCTTTATTAGGAGAAAAATATACAAATCATATTACATTAGTAGTACTTCAAAGTGTGATATCTCTCGAAACAAAAATTCAAACATAAAGGCACATTACATTTTACACAAATGTATCTTGTGTCACTTCGTTTATCATGTTTTGCACATACAATACACCTTCTCTGGGCGGCCTTCTTCTTTGAAGCTCCTGGGATTAGCGAGATAAAGTGGCGCTCGGTTAGGCGTAAGGAATTGTCACCATCAGCCGATCTCCTTCCACGACGTCCCTCTGTTTGCGGTTGATGGTGAATCTCTAGGATCTCCTTGATAAATTTCTGTTGAAAATAAGATACTGAAATATTTCGTCCCGTTTGAGTTTTGACTAATGCATGCGCACTGAGCAGACACAGATCCACCAAATGAAAAAACCCTTTTTTTTATCATTTCACAGTTTTTCGTACACATTCTACTGAACTTAGCATCATGTCGCTCCTGTCGACGGCCCCCATATTTTCAGTGTAGCTTACGATGCAAGCTGGTTTTGTTTTTTATTCATTCGTGGTTCTGTCAATTTGTCAGTCGCTGTAATTTCGCTTGTATGAAGAGTTGAAAGCATCCTCACTTCCCGTTTGTCCTGCCACTTCAGAGCAAGAAGTTTATGTTTTTTTGATAAGGCAGGCATACATTTGCGGTTTGTTCTCACAGTTCCACAGACATTAGTCACTCTGTCATGCAAATAAGAAAATAACGTTGTTCTACTGTACCAATTGTCAACATATAATGTGTGACCTTTACCAAGGTAACGTTCAAGTAAATTGAGAACAATGCATTCCAACATTTACACCAAAGTCAGTTTCTTTTTTTACGTCTGTTGCTGCACCCACATAAATAATAAATTCAAGAATATAACCAGTTTCACAATCACATAACACAAAAAAATTTACACCAACTCTGTGGCGTTTGGAATGAATGTACTGCTTGAAGAAGACACGACCTTTTAAGAGAACTAAACTTTCGTCAATGCACAAATTTTTAAAAGGATAGGAAGCACTTGGAAATCCTTTTCTTAAGTGATCCACAATTCGACGTAATTTCCAGATTTTGTCATCTCCAGGGTCCTTACTGTTATCAGCAAAATGTAACATTCTAAGTAACAGAAGATATCTATATCTCGGCATGATTTGCGCAAATATTGGAGTAGCCAGTATCTGCTTATTGCTTAAATAACTGTTTATTTCATTTTTTCTCACTTGAGCCATCAGAAAATTTTCAGCAAGGAAACAGTAAGCCGACCGGAGTGACCGAGCGGTTCTAGGCGCTACAGTTTGGAACTGCGCGACCGCTACGGTTGCAGGTTCGAATCCTGTCTCGGGCATGGATGTGTGTGATGTCCTTAGGTTAGTTAGGTTTAAGTAGTTCTAAGTTCTAGGGGACTGATGACTTCAAAAGTTAAGTCCCATAGTGCTCAGAGCCATTTGAACCAGCCATTTGAAACAGTAAACTTCGTCACTGTTTGTGTTTTTCCAACGTCGCAGTCTTGAATTTTCACTGGCATCATTGCAAAGGTGTTCATAATATAAATTACATTGCTCAGCTATGTAGCTCACAATCTCTTGGCTAAAAAAACTTGGAAGCAGTCGTATACAGTACATAAATCATCTAAATTGACAATTTTGCAACCGGAACCACTGTTATCGAAATTATACACTTTAGGGTCCAAATCAGAGTCTTTCCATCTAAAATCAGCTGTTTTGTGTCTCTTAGGAGATTTTTCAGGCTTACGCTCAGGTTCTTCTTCGGAATCGTAGAAAGAATCGACGATAGCATCAAGATCTGGATCTGCATTTACTTGTTCAACGTTTGTTGGTTCACAAATATTTTTTGTATTTGTGGTGACAGATTTCTCTGCCAGCTCGTCGTCGTCATTCTCTGTCCACCCATAATCAACTGGATTGGGCATGATTATGTCCTCGTCGTCACTTTGGTTTAGAATACTCAGCAGCTCACCGTCTGTAAACGAACGGTAACGTCGCGTCATTTTATTCGGTAACGCGGAAACGACCGCACACAAACTAGGTAATATAGCGATACGAATGAACTCACCAGAAAGAGAATTCAGCATTCAATAGTCGTTCAGGTATTTCCTAGTATTCCAACAATTAAACTGCATACTTGCGCAACAATTACTTCCGACTCGCTGGCTCGATTGTCGGCGTTATACGTAACTGTACGACTGTAGCAGGGAACCGCTGAAGTATTTTTTATAGCAAATAGTATATATACGTCTAGAGCACAGAAACGATTAGCGTATATTTGCGTCTGGAACAGCGAAAGGGTTAAAAGCATCTCGCATTGAAGATTGTGCTGAATTTCGAACTTCACTAAAACTTCCGGAATCTTGGGTATTTTCCGTTTTTTTATTTATTTTTTTTTATTTTTAAATTTAGCATTCTTTTCCGTTGCTTCTGCAACAGTGTTCTTTGCCGTTTTGTGTACCATGGGAGATCAGTACCATCTCCTATTAACTCATTTGGTATATATCTCTCAATTGCCGTCGATAGTATTTCTTTGAATTTAACCCGTAACTGGTACACCTATAAATTGTAACACATAAGGTACATCTGGGTCCTCGGGACCCACCCAAGTTTTGAGTATATTTTGGTAAAAAAAACACATTTAAATGAAATTTAAATATGAAACTTTTATTAATGTTTTGTTACTAATGTTTTAAAACCACATTCCTCATTTATGGTCATACCTTAAAGATGTTACAAAAAAGGACAATAAACTGCATAAAATACGAAATGTGAAAAATATACTTTTGGAAAGTCCTGCACATCAGTTACAAATAGTAAGATAGACAACTGAAACTTCACGTTTAAACACAAAATGTACTATGCTTCACAACAGTAAGCCAGAAGAAAAGTTCAAAATCAATATAAAAATTTCTGCAGGCACAACTTTTGGATAAATTTTAGTACATTTCTCAGCTAAATGACTATGTGATCTTTGAAAATAGCAGAAATTATGACAAAATATTAGGTTTCAATTATACAGCATCTTCACCAGTCCATTTCAGTTATTTCATTCATCCAGACTACCGAAACAGTTTGGACATAAAGCAGTGGAACATTCCAAACATAATGGTGTTCGACATCTGGCACACGCCCGGGATGCTTTCCTGTCTTTTTTAGATGGGCACACTGAGCATCTTTTCCTCTTCGATTTAGTAGCACCAGCTTCACTGTGAACCTGGGATGTTCCTGATGCCTTGGAGGGGGTCATGCCTAGAATATCACAAATGGAATTTCGGATATCTTTTCTCAAAAATGGAGAATCCAATCTTCTTTTCATACAATCACTTATGAGTTGTGTACCTAGTTCAATGAGGAATTCTCTGCGTGTCACATCATCAGTATCTTCTTTCCCATGGTACAAAACAAAAGCATTTACACCTGCTATATCTAGCATAGTGTAGAAGACTGCCATAGGCCACCGCCTTGTTCTTCTAGAAGTCGTGTAATTATGCGTCTTTTCGTCAAGTGCGTCAACTCCACCTTTTGTTTTATTGTAGTCATGGATTATTTCAGGCTTATTTTCCACCATACATTCTCCATGGTGCATTGTCGATATCAGGTTGACAACCTTGTTCTTTTTGGGGACGTGTGAAAGTATTGTTACAGAACCAGAGTATCCGTAGATTGAAGAAGACACATTTCTGCCCTTTGCTGTTGAAAAGCTTGGTGGTAGCTCAGCCTTGTTCTTTCTCATGGTGCCAATATAAGTCAAATTACAGTTCGACAACTCATTGACCAACTCCACACTTGAGAACCAGTTGTCCCCTGTCACATTTCTGTTACTTCCCTTGATTGGTTCAACCAACCGCATGACAACAGCTGTTGGTAAGAGGACACGGCGCGGGATGGCTACAGCTGATTTTCCCGAATATATCTCTGCATTCAAACAGTAGTGCATTTTGGCATCAGCTAGAATAAATATTTTTATACCGTATTTCCGTGGCTTGGATGGAATGTACATCCTAAATGGACATCTACCACGGAATCCTACAAGCATTTCGTCAACAGTGACGTACTCTCCGACTGAATAGTTTTCTTGACAAGCTTCTATCAATGAATTGAAGAGCCAAGAGATGTGGTACAGTTTATCTGTGAGTTTCCTTGCGTCACGGGTTGCTGCATCATCAAAACGAAGGCAACGTAATAAAAACAGCAAACGTTTCAAGGGCATAGTTGCCCTAAAAATTGGTCTACCAGTGCCGTTTGTAGCATATAAACCATTCAGATCTTCGTTGTTTGACTTGAAGGCTCCCCACAAATAACAAAGACCTATGACAGCTTTTATTTCAGTACTGTCTGTTAGATTTGAAAAAGAATTCTTTTTTGACTCAGGTGGCAATGACATAATCTTTTCATTGGTTCTGAGTACTACCTCTGCAATCATTTCTTTGCTGAAAAGTAGTTCCCAAAATGCTAGAGGGGTCTTTTCTGTTACCTGTCTAGCTGCATTACGTATGCCAGGAAAGTGAATTGGAGCAATGATGTTGGTTTGAGAGGTTCTTCCACGTATGCTGGGTGTTGTTGACCACTTGAATCTGTTTCTTCCATAGATATAATTAGTTCCAGATTGTTCGTTGTTACTGTCTCCATCATCACTTTCATCACTTCCAGTTTCATGTTCACTAATTTCATAGTCACTGTCGCTTCCACTTATGTCTTCAATATCACTGTCCAATGGTTCGTTCAGATTATCTGTAGTATCTTCCTCGCTCATTTTTCTGAAGCACTACACCGTAAATCCAAGATACCGGAAATAATGCCACGAAAAGAAAACTTTCACTAACGGTACACCTGGGTCCACGGGACCCGATCACCTTTATAGAAACAAAACTAACAAAGAAACGCCTGCAACAATGTTGTGGGCTGGTAGCCAGTTGATTGTTAGGAGAGTACAGGGAGAGGGAAGTCAGTGCTACCACACACATCACGGAGCTGGAAAAAAGAAATTTCGCTCGGGTCCCTGGGACCCAGGTGTACCAGTTACGGGTTAAACAACATCTGGTTTACGCTTACATAGCCAGATCGGAAGGAGTGGAGACTCTCTTAGAAAGGCGTAAAGCGAAATTTTATCTGCTTATTTAAACAGATGTTCTTTGCGTTTACTTTTGGTGGTTTTGAATGTTACAGTAATCAGTCTCACTACAACAACCTTGCGATCGCTAATCCGTGTATCTGCCATGATGCGCCCTATTTGCTCAGAATTATTTTTTGCTAAAGGGTCAAGTACGTTTTCGCAGACATCGCTCTTCAAGTGGGCTCCTGAACTAATTGTTCAAAATAATTTTCTGAGAAAGCATCCAGAACAATTTCAGACGACGTTTTATGCCTACCGCCGGCTTTAAATATGTATCTTTGCCAACATATCGACAGTAGATTGAAGCCACCACTATCTATCATTGTATGAATGAGGTACCTGTTAGAAATGAGACTCAAGTTTTCATTGAATTGTTCAGCAACTGTATCATCTGAGCCAGGCAGCCATAAAAGGAACCATTTATTAATTATTCCAGTTGTCAAGTATAACATCTACCCATACTAACTCACAGGAACTATCTGCGTCAGTTTCCCTACAAGATAAACTACTTCTCACAGCAATAATCACTGCAATTGTATTTAATCTATCCTTTCTGAACACAGTTAGGTCATTTGTAAAAGTTTCTGCTGAACTTATCACCGGCTTTAGGCGGCTTCCCGTACCAATAAAGATCGGAACTCCTATAATTTCCCAGGACCCTCTAACCTAACCGAGTCCCCGCCACACAGCCCACTGCTACCCGTGTGTAGTGGATCCGTGATCTAGTAAGCGGGCCGCGCGGAGTCGCCGCTTGGTTAGAAGCGCCATGTCACGGATTGCGCGGCCCCTCCCGCTGGAGGTTCGAGTCCTTCCTCGGACATGAATGTGTGTGTTGTTCTTAGCACAAGTTCGATTAAGTTAGTTGAGGTAGTGTGTAAGTCTAGGGACCGATGACATCAGCAGTTTGGTCCCTTCGGAATTCTCACACATTTGAACCTATTCAGCGGAGCCCGGGATCCCACCACCCTATGGCCCATGTCGAAAAATCCGCAGCTTTCACGGTCGCAGAACCGTCCGAGACTCTGATTCAGACTCGCCACTCGGCTCTATACCTAAACGCGACAGTGGCTTCCGTTGACGATACTACAGATGGTGAGCTCCGCCTTCATATGCAGACCTGCAAACAATAAACTAGCATGGAAGGCTGCATTAAACCAGTCGTCGTACTGAAAATCGCAACAATAATAAGTGTAGCTCTTTCTTGCTAACGCGGCGATACAAGAAAGAGCTGGTGGAAGCCTTAAAATAAGTGGTACACCGTTAGTGCTGTTATCATTATCTTAAGCAACAGAGCGAAATATGCTTTTTGTGCTTAACCGGGAAGCTTAGAGAGTAATTTCTCAACTCAGGATCAACGACATCTGACACAATAACTAGATCCTCTCGTAGTATATGTTATTCCTCACTATGCAGTTGTCAGTTTAGTCACACACTCCACTTGGTCGGGCTGTATCAGGGACCTGTATTCGACCTTCCTAGGCTCCAGAAAAACTTATGCCTCAGTATCAGTAATGTGCCTATTAGAAAAATAGTGCGTGCATGGAAAAATCTAACCAGGCTTGCGGGCGGATGGAAATTAACAGACTGAACGCAGCACATTGTACTGGTTGGAGGGCATCTACAAAAAAATGGCTCTGAGCGCTATGCGACTTATTTCTGAGGTCATCAGTCGCCTAAGACTTAGAACTAATTAAACCTAACTAACCTAAGGACATCACACAGATCCATGCCCGAGGTAGGATTCGAACCCGCGACCGTAGCGGTCGCTCGGGTTTAGACTGTAGCTCCTAGAACCGCACGGCCACTCCGGCCGGCAGGGCATCTACAGAGTAGCTAAAATTATATCTGGCTTGCACCAGAGACATGTATTCGGCGTATTACCGTTGAAATTATACATCAACCACTTAGCTGATATTTTATGATCTTCACCATTATTACAGAAGGATCATTTTATGTACGGGCCCGTAGCTGATAATGTAGTTTCTGGAAACAGAAATTCCTCAACTAAACTTTTTTATTTTAATTTTTGGATGTGAGGTCCGCTAGTTATGCAAAACACCGTTTTTTTCAGTACCCAAACATGTTGTGGCACCACTGTGCCATCATCAGTGGGTTTTCGTTTTTTATTTATTCTGCAATGTGAACATTTTTTTAAGTGGTTATAAAATTATGTGCATTTTTACTTCAAACAACAGATCATTTCTTTTCGTAAATTGATATTTTGTTTGAAGTAAAAATGCACATGATTTTAAAATCATTTAACAAAATGTTCACATTGCAAAATAAATAAAAAAACGAAAACCCACTGATGATGGCACAGTGGTGCCGAAACATGTTTGGGTACTGAGAAAAACGGTGTTTTGCATAACTGGCGGACCTCACATCCAAAAATTTCTAACTGCAAACACGGCCAATGCAAGGAGCTGCGTATCAAAAGATGGATATTTTTTATTTTAATTCATTTGTATGAGCACGGGTCTGCGAGTCCGAAACTAGTCGCTAAGAATAAGACATAAATAAAAACAGTGCAGTCTAACTGTGGAATTGCTACTTGCAGAAAATAATACTTAGCGGATAGTGTTCAC
Organism: Schistocerca serialis cubense; assembly: GCF_023864345.2. Taxonomy (NCBI): domain Eukaryota; kingdom Metazoa; phylum Arthropoda; class Insecta; order Orthoptera; family Acrididae; genus Schistocerca; species Schistocerca serialis. Next base: position 826,631,904 of record NC_064639.1, on the reverse strand, counting down.
TTGCAGTATTCGATTTTTCAGCCGGCCTATGTGGCCGAGTGGTTCTAGGCGTTTCAGTCTGGAACAGCGCGACCGTTACAGTCGCAGGTACGAATCCTGCCTCGGGCATGGATGTGCGTGATGCCCTTAGGTTAGTTGGGTTTATGTAGTTCTAAGTTCTAGGGGACTGATGACCTCAGCAGTTAAGTCCCATAGTGCTCAGAGCCATTTGAACCGATTTTTCAGAATTGCGGTTATTTATCAGCAAGTTTTATCCACTGAGATTGTAGTGATACCCAGAAGTATCTTAAGTCTGATGCAAACGATGGCAACGAACTCGTAATGCAGAGACATGTAATGTACGCTTCACGAGATGTAGAAATGTACTGGATTTTAATTACACGATTTAGAAGACACAACTGAGTCATATCACACAAATACCTGGGAGCAAAAATGGGTTAATATAGTGTATGCTCAAAACTATCAGAACACCCCTACGTAATGTGGACGCGGCCACCTTGAAGTCACGAGAGGCGGACCCGCCAGTATATATACAAGAGAGAGGCGGGGAATATTGTGTTAGCAGTAGCGAAGCAATAACAACAGAATGGAACGGTTAGGAGAGAGTGATGATTTCGAACGTGGACTAATCCTTGGATGCCACCTGAGTAATAAATCGATCAGAGATATTACAACCCCTCTAAAGCTGTAGAAGTCGACTGTTCGCGATGTCATTGTAAAGTGGAGCGCGAAGGAACAATGACAGTCAAACCAATAGGTAGATTTCTTGTACTGATAGGACCGTCGAGCGTAGCGTAGGGTGGTTGTAAAAAAATCGCATGAAGTCACCGCAAGGAATCACTCGTGAGCTCAAAATATGCACCAGCAATGCCGCTAGTACAATGACGGTGCGTAGGGAGTTAAACAGAATGCGGTACAATGGTCGGGCAGCTGCTCATATGCCACACATATCTACAGGGTGGTCCATTGATCGTGACTGGGCCAAGTATCTCACGAAATAAGCGTCAAACGAAAAAACTACAAAGAAAGAAACTTGCTAGCTTGAAGGGGGAAACCAGACGGCGCTATGGTTGGCTCGCTAGATGGCGCTGCCGTACGTCAAACGGATATCAACTGCGTTTTTTTTATGTAGGAACCCCCATTTTTTATTTCATACTCGTGTAGTACGTAGAGAAATATGAATGTTTTAGTTGGACCACTTTTTTCGCTTTGTGATAGATGGCGCTGTAATAGTTACAGACATATGGCTCACAATTTTAGACGAACATCTGGTAACACGTACGTTTTGTAAATTACAGTACACAACGTAGGTACGTTTGAACATTTTATTTCGGTTGTTCCAATGTGATACATATACCTTTGTGAACTTATCATTTCTGAGAACGCATGCTGTTACAGCGTGATTACCTGTAAGTACCACATTAATGCAATAAATGCTCAAAATGTGATGTCCGTCAACCTCAATGCATTTGGCAATACGTGTAACGACATTCCTCTCAACAGCGAGTAGTTCGCCTTCGATAATGTTTGCACATGCATTGACAATGCGCTGACGCATGTTGTGAGGCGTTGTCGGTCGATCACGATGGCAAATATCCTGCAACTTTCCCCACAGAAAGAAATCCGAGGACGTCAGATCCGGTGAACGACCAATCCACCTGTCATGAAATATGCTATTCAGTACCGCTTCAACAGCACGCGAGCTATGTGCCGGACATCCATCATGTTGGAATTATATCGCCATTCTGTCACGCAATGAAACATCTTGTAGTAACATCGGTACAACATTACGTAGGAAATCAGCATACATTGCACCATTTAGATTGCCATCGATAAAATTGGGGACAATTATCCTTCCTCCCATAATGCCGCACCATACATTAACCCGCCAAGGTTGCTGATGTTCCACTTGTCGCAGCCATCGTGGATTTTCCGTTGCCCAATAGTGCATATTATGTCGGTTTACGTTACCGCTGTTGGTGAATGACGCTTCGTCGCTAAATAGAACGCGTGCAAAAAATCTGTCATCGTCCCGTAATTTCTCTTGTGTCCAGTGGCAGAACTGTACACGACGTTCAAAGTCGTCGCTATGCAATTCCTGGTGCACAGAAATATGTTACGGGTGCAATCGATGTTGATGTAGCATTCTTAACACCGACGTTTTTTAGATTCCCGATTCTCGCGCAATTTGTCTGCTAGGCCTACTGATGCGCGGTTTAGCCGCGACAGCAGTTAAAACACCTACTTGGGCATCATCATTTGTTGCAGGTCGTGGTTGACGTTTCACACGTGGCTGAACACTTCCTGTTTCCTTAAATAACGTAACTATCCGGCGAGCGGTCCGGACACTTGGATGATGTCGTCCAGGATACCGAGCAGCATACATAGCACACGCCCGTTGGGCATTTTGATCACAATAGCCATACATCAACACTATATCGACCTTTTCCGCAATTGGTAAACGGTCCATTTTAACACGGATAATGTATCACGAAGCAAATAGCGTCCGCACTGGCGGAATGTTGCGTGCTACCACGTACTTACACGATTGTGACTATTACAGCGCCATCTATCAGAAAGCAAAAAAAGTGGTCCAACTAAAACATTCATATTTCTTTACGTACTACATGAATATATAATAAAAATGGGGGTTCCTATTTAAAAAACGCAGTTGATATCCGTTTGACCTATGGCAGCGCCATCTAGCGGGCCAACCATAGTGCCATCTGGTTTCCCCCATCAAGCTAGACGAGTTTCGTTCTTTGTAGTTTTTTCGTTTGACGCTTATTTCGTGAGATATTTGGCCCGGTCACTATCAATTGACCACCCTGTATAGTCGGTTCTAATCGACCCTTGAGGTGGCGTCAAGAGTGAGGCTATTGGTCAATGGATGACTGGAACCGTGTGATATGGAGCGATGAATCACGCTAAATCCTATACATGGATGGGTTTGGGTGTAGTGAACGTCTGGAGAATTTACGTGTAGAGCCAATAACGAAATACGGAGATGGTGATGTTACAGTATGAGGGTGTTTTTCGCGGTTAGGGTGTAGTAACCTTATTCGGCTTCGAAAAAAACGATAAATGCAGAAGGACGTGAACACATTTTACGGCATCATTTCGGAGACGATGGTTGTTTTTACAAGCATGGCAATGTACCTTGACATAAAACAGCATGTGTGAGGCTATGGTTTGTGGACTGGATCGTTCTTGAAATGGACTGACGTGCTCAAAGACCCTACATGAACCCAATGGAACACCTTTGGGTGAGTTAGAACGTCGACATCGCTCCAGACCCTAGCGGCCAGCATCAGTATATTCTCTGGTTTCGGCTCCGGGGTAAGAATGGGCTGCCATTCTTCCATAGACATTCAAACGCTTCATTAAAAGTACACCCAATAGAGTTCAAGCTGTCAGAAAGCAAAAAATGGTAACAGCCAATATTAATGTCCGCTAATGGGACTAGTGTCATGATACTTTTGGTAAGATAGTGCATGTGAACTGGGATGGCGAAGAGAGCTCAGTTTCAGCTACAGAAAATAACAGGATTCGAGTCATTGATTAGAAACAGGAAAACTACATTTTATCTTAAAAAGAGAGCGCTTAAAAATACACTTTTACTGTCCGTAAAAGAATACAGTTATAGTTCATGGCATTTGTCTCAGGGTGCATTAGCAATGCATACTGAGCGTTGCCTCTGGAAAACCACTACGCAGTCTAAGTACACAGTAAAACGTCACAATAACGTCGATAGCTAGAAATAGAAAGCGTCCTAGAGTCTCTGAAAGTAACTCAACGGTATTATTTGCACATGTCAGCCGTTTCCACCGGAAACCAGTACTCTTGGGTATTGTATTCATGCGTCATTGTGATGCTGAGTACTTGTGCATTGTATTCATGAGCCCCGCTGAAATATAAGCGTGAGTATATCCATGCGCTACAAATCATGGAGAAGTTTTTTCCTGTGAGTAGAACAAAACAATTACGTATCATTAAGAACAACTAAATTTAGCATGTAAGAATATACACAATTCCAGAACGCATGAAACTTAAAATAATTATTGCTATTTTGGAGGGGAGTATTTAGTATGTTGGGAGAGGAGGCGGTGATGGGCCTAGGCACATGTTATTCGGTGTCTGGGCAGTGCTGAAGTGTGGTCAGAAATGGTATGAAGTATATCTTTAAACTATGACTTTTGTTTGGCCCACTCAGCTGCATACATCAGTAAATCGTGATTTAACGGTAAAATGGCAAAGTACTGAGTGCTTATATCGTTCTTGTAAGAGCGAAAAGTGAGCTGTAGCTTTTATGGCAAGACTTTTGTAGACGGAAGTGCCGGTTAGCGTTATAACAAGTCGTACTGGACAAATTATCCTTCTATATAATAGGGTATATATGGATACTACGATTTTATGAGCTTTGACAATTCACCGTTAAAGCAAATCATCAGGTGCAAAAATATTACATGTGTCTGAACACCGTTCATGGAGAACAGAGCTGACGCTCACCCTCGACAACATCATAAGATATTTGGGAGACCGTTGGGGAATGTATGAGTACCATGACGAAACTATTCCACCTGGAATGCAAGACATATGGGAGGTGGAATATCGTGAGACTTATCGATTAATACAATCGCAAAGAAGGCAGTTGCTAAAAGGTGTGAGTATTACAGAACCATCATTAAGTCGTAGCCGTCCAGGGTGGCCGAGCGGTTCTAGGCGCTACAGTCCGGAGCCGCGTGAGCGCTACGGTCGCAGGTTCGAATCCTGCCTCGGGCGTGAATGTGTGTGATGTCCTTAGGTTAGTTAGGTTTAAGTAGTTCTAAGTTCTAGGGGACTGATGACCTCAGCAGTTAAGTCCCATAGTGCTCAGAGCCATTTGAACCATTTTTATTAAGTCGTAGTTCCGAAATCCTGACACGAATCATTTACAGAAGAATGGGAAGACTTGTAGAAACTAACTTCGGGAAAGTTCAGTTTGTATTCCAAAGGAATGTGCGAAGACTAGAGGTAATCCTTATTGTAGAATTTGTTTTAGTAGACCGAGCGAAGGAAGAAAAAGTTACATTTACAGTATTTGTAGATTTACAGATAGAGAACGACAATTTCTGCAGAAAGCAGACTGCAGTTTTAAGATCGAAAGACATGAAAAGAAAGCAGCCTTTGAGAAGAGAGTGCGACAATGCAAGATATATGCGAGGTGTCGGAAGTTCCATGCGGCTTTTCGTGCATTATACTGTAGTATACAGAGAAGTTGCAGCATCAGAAAATTGCAGCGAAATGCAGGAAGATCTGCAGCGGATGTGCACTTGGTGCAAGGAGTGGCAACTGACCCTTAACATAGACAAATGTAATGTATTGCGAATACGTAGGAAGAAGGATCCTTTATTGTATGATTATATGATAGCAGAACAAACACTGGTAGCAGTTACTTCTGTAAAATATCTGGGAGTATGCGAAAGGAACGATTTATAGTGGAATGATCATATAAAATTAATTGCTGGTGAGGCGGGTGCCAGGTTAAGATTCATTGGGAGAGTCCTTAGAAAATGTAGTCCATCAACAAAGGAGGTGACTTACAAAACACTCGTTCGACCTATACTTGAGTATTGCTCGTCAGTGTGGTATCCGTACCACGTTGGGTTGACGGAGGAGATAGAGAAGATCCAAAGAAGAGCGGCGCGTTTGTCACAGGGTTATTTGGTAAGCGTGATAGCGTTACGGAGATGTTTAGCAAACTCAAGTGGCAGACACTGCAAGAGAGGCGCTCTGCATCGCGGTGTAGCTTGCTGTCCAGGTTTCTCGAGGGTGCGTTTCTGGATGAGGTATCGAATATATTGCTTACCCTACTTATACCTCCAGAGGAGATAACGAATGTAAAATTAGAGAGTTTCGAGCGCGCACGGAGGCTTTCCGGCAGTCGTTCTTCCCTCGTTAAGTGCCCTCTGCCACACACCGTTGGGTGGATTGCGGAGTATAAATGTAGATGTAGATGTAGAAGGTTGTAGGCTATTTTCGAAGTTACTGAATTTGTATGTTGGACAAGCAGTAAAGGAAACCAAGGTGAAATTCGGAAGGGGAATGAAAGTTTAGAAAGAAGAAAAAATTTTGATGTTGCCGATTACGTTGTAATACTGCCAGAAATAGCAAGGAACAGGGAAGATCTGTTGGATATAATGTATAGGACCTTGAAGAGAAGTTACAAGATGAATATCAACTAAAGTAAAACAAAAGTAATGGAATCAGGCGATGCTGAGGGAATTAGATTAGGAAACGAGGCACTAAAAATGGTAGAAGAGTTTTGATGTTGGTCAACAAAATAACTGACGATGGTCGAAGTAGAGAGGGTATAAAATGCAGACTGGCAACAACAAGTAAAGCGTTTCTGAAGAACAGAAATTTCTCATGATCTAATATAAATTTAAAAGTCAGGAAGTATTTTCTGAAGGTATTTGTGCATAATGTAGCGTTGTAGGGAAGTTTAACCAGTACAGAGTAAAAGAGAACAGAAGATTTTGAAATGTGGTGCTATAGAAGAACGCTGAAAGTTAGATGGATAGATAGGATAAATAAGGAAGAGGTACTGAATAGAATTGGAGTGAGAAGAAATTTGTGGCAAAACTTGATAGGTTCATAGGAAAAATCTTGAAGCAGCTCGGTATTGTCAGTTATGTAACGGGGGGAATTATGGGGGGAGGTGCAAAATTGGCAGAAGGAGAGCAAGACTCGACCGTAGGTTGTAGTAGCTATGCAGAGATGAAAAGACCTGCAGAAGGGCAGCTGCACCATACTAGGTGACCACGATATTATTGCACTTGGCCTCCCGTTGCTGTCATCGGAAACACGTGATGACTTTACCGCAAACAAGTACAGTGGAGACTAAGGAAAACGCAGCCCACTGTGAATGATTTCAAGACAGATGTCGGTACTCTATCAATTGGTACCAAAGCGCCCTCACGCCCAGGTGCAGTAATATTGTAGTTGACTAATGCCATTCCTCGAAATGAAGACCACAACAACATTCGAGCGACGTGGCAGTCCATTATTTTGTATTGTTACGCGTTACTCAATACTACAGTGGGTTGTCTCCGCAGCTGTTACGAAAGCTAGTTCAGAACGAATAGCGTATGATTCCTATGAGACAACGGAACGATGTTAAAGCGGCCACAGCGCGACGTCACGGTGGCAGAGAGTGAAATTGCTGGCAGGGAAAGCTTACAGCACAGATAGCGCGGCGCCCGCTCACCACAGAGCAGCGTTCTTGCCGACGTGAAGCAGTCGTTTGTCTCAAGATCCACAGTCAGCTGCTGCAACGGATGTGCAATCATAAATACAGGATGTTTTAGGAGGAGTGGAAAATATTTTAGGAGGTGTTGTTGTTGTCTTCAGTCCTGAGACTGGTTTGATGCAGCTCTCCATGCTGCTCTATCCTGTGCAAGCTTCTTCATTTCCCAGTACTTACTGTAACCTACATCCTTCTGAATCTGCTTAGTGTATTCATCTCTTGGTCTCCCTCCACGATTTTTACCCTCCACACTGCCCTCCAATGCAAAATTTGTGATCCCTTGATGCTTCAGAACATGTCCTACCAACCGGCCCCTTCTTCTTGTCAATTTGTGCCACAAACTCCTCTTCTCCCCAATTCTATTCAATACCTCCTCATTAGTTATGTGATCTACCCATCTAATCTTCAGCATTTTTCTGCAGCACCACATTTCGAAAGCTTCTATTCTCTTCTTATCCAAACTATTTATCGTCCATGTTTCACTTCCATACATGGCTAAACTCCATACAAATACTTTCAGAAACGACTTCCTGACACTTAAATCAATACTCGATGTTAACAAATTTCTCTTCTTCAGAAACGCTTTCCTTGCCATTGCCAGTCTACATTTTATATCCTCTCCACTTCGACCATCATCAGTTATTTTGCTCCCCAAATAGCAAAACTCCTTTACTACTTTAAGTGTCTCATTTCCTAATCTACTTCCCTCAGCATCACCCGACTTAATTCGACTACATTCCATTATCCTAGTTTTGCTTTTGTTGATGTTCATCTTGTATCCTCCTTTCAAGACACTGTCCATTCCGTTCAACTGCTCTTCCAAGTCCTTTGCTGCCTCTGACAGAATTACAATGTCATCGGCGAACCTCAACGTTTTTATTTCTTCTCCATGGACTTTAATACCTACTCCGAATTTTCCTTTTGTTTCCTTTACTGCTTGCTCGATATACAGATTGAATAACATCAGGGACAGGCTACAACCCTGTCTCACTCCCTTCCCAACCGCTGCTTCCCTTTCATGCCCCTCGACTCTTATAACTGCCATCTGGTTTCTGCCTTTCGCTCCCTGTATTTTACCCCTGCCACCTTTAGAATTTGAAAGAGAGTATTCCAGTCAACATTGTCAAAAGCTTTCTCTAAGTCTACAAATGCTAGAAATGTAGGTTTCCCTTTCCTTAATCTATTTTCTAAGATAAGTTGTAGGGTCAGTATTGCCTCACGTGTTCCAACATTTCTGCGGAATCCAAACTGATCTTCGCCGAGGTCGGCTTCTACCAGTTTTTCCATTCGTCTGTAAAGAATTCGCGTTAGCATTTTGCAGCTGTGACTTATTAAACTGATAGTTCGGCAATTTTCACATCTTTCAACACCTGCTTTCTTTGGGGTTGGAATTATTATATTCTTCTTGAAGTCTGAGGGTATTTCGCCTGTCTCATACATCTTTCTCACCAGATGGTAGAGTTTTGTCAGGACTGGGTCTCCCAAGGCTGTCAGTAGTTCTAATGGAATGTTGTCTACTCCCGGGGCCTTGTTTCGACTCAGGTCTTTCAGTGCTCTGTCAAACTCATCACGCAGTATCGTATCTCCCATTTCATCTTCATCTACATCCTCTTCCATTTCCATAACATTGTCCTGAAGTGCGTCGCCCTTGTATAGACCCTCTATATACTCCTTCCACCTTTCTGCTTTCCCTTCGTTGCTTAGAACTGGGTTTCCATCTGAGCTCTTGGTATTCATACAAGTGGTTCTCTTTTCTCCAAAGGTCTCTTTAATTTTCCTGTAGGCAGTATCTATCTTACCCCTAGTGAGATAAGCCTCTACATCCTTACATTTGTCCTCTAGCCAACCCTGCTTAGCCATTTTGCACTTCCTGTCGATCTCATTTTTGAGACGTTTGTATTCCCTTTTGCCTGCTTCATTTACTGCGTTTTTATATTTTCTCCTTTTATCAATTAAATTCAATATTTCTTCTGTTACTCAAGGATTTCTACTAGCCCTCGCCTTTTTACCTACTTGGTCCTCTGCTGCCTTCACTACTTCATCCCTCAGAGCTGCCCATTCTTCTTCTACTGTATTTCTTTCCCCCATTCCTGTCAATTGTTCCCTTATGCTCTCCCTGAAACTCTGTACAACCTCTGGTTTAGTCAGTTTATCCAGGTCCCATCTCCTTAAATTCCCACCTTTTTGCAGTTTCTTCAGTTTTAATCTACAGTTCATAACCAATAGATTGTGGTCAGAGTCCACATCTGTCCCTGGAAATGTCTTATAATTTAAAACCTGGTTCCTTAATCTTTGTCTTACCATTATATAATGTATGTGATACCTTCTAGTATCTCCAGGATTCTTCCATGTATTAGGAGGTGGTAGTGTAGATGAATTGTAGTAAAATATGTCATATACAGGGTGACATTTATTTAACTATGTGAAAGAAAATCGTTATAGCTTTTGAACGGTTTGAGCTAGGACGATCAAACTGAATAGTTGGCCGCGGGGCATGATGGGAATCAGTATGCGCATTGTTGTTTGGTTTAGAGAGTAAGCCCACTTTCATTTGGGTGGGTTCGTCAATAAGCAAAGTTGGCTCGTTTGGGGGACAGAATCCGCATTTATGGCACAGTGGCTACCGAATGGTACGTGCAGGTTTTGGAAGATGATTCGATCCCCATTACCCAAAGTGACCTTGATTTCTATAAGATGTGGTTCATGCAAAATGGAGCTCGACCCTATCGAAGCAGAAGAGTGTTTGATGTCCTGGAGGAGCACTCTGGGGACCGCATTCTGGCTCTGGGGTACCCAGAGACCACTGGCATGGGCTAGATTTATCCGCCATATTCTCCGGGCCTGCAAACATGCGACTTCCTTTTGTGGGGCTGTATCTAAGACAAATTGTACATCAATAACCCCAAAACCATTGCTGAGCTGAAAACAGCCTTCAGGAGGTCACCGACGGCATCGATGTTCCGACACTTCAGTGGGTCACGCAAAATTCGTCTGCACCGCGTCATCGCCAATGACGGCAGGCATGTCGAAACGTGTCATAACCTAAATCAGAATATCTTTAACGACGTTTAACTGTTGAATAAAGTGTGTGCACGCAGTAGTTTGTAACTAATTTACATTTTTTTTCATATAGTTCGATAATTGTCGCCCTGAAATATGTGTCCAGTATTTATTGAGTACAGAGGTACAGCTGAGTTCAATGCATTTTCGTTTCGTGCGTTGGTACACCGACTGTTATGGGTTGCTATGGGCGTATTTATCGAAAACCAGCAGTAGAGTGTTGATGTTCACATTGTGAAGTTGTGCTTTAGTTAACATTGAAGTTTTCACTCTGATTTGTTGGCCAAATCTACTGTACTGTAGCGTGTAAACATGCCGCACGTTTTTACACATGCTGAGTATGTCGATATTGTACTTGTGTATGGGTTTCGTAATGGAAACGCTGTTGTTCCTTGTAGAGAATACGGCATATGATTTCCTAACCGCAGACTATCACATTCAAGAGTGTTTACTGATTTGTTCCATACACTGAGTGACGCTGGTATAGTGCGCAGCAGTATATTGCATCTAAAAGTGTAAATGAATAGACTGTGGATGAAGTAAAAAACATTATTCAGTCGGTAGAACGCAGTACTTCAACAAGCACACACAGAATTTCTGCACGTGTCGGTATTCGACATACAAGAGTATAGCGAATATTACGTATGCACGGCCTCCATCCATATCATTTACAGCTCATCCAACGCCTTCGAGCAGGAGATGGATCATAGACGATTGGAATTTTGTCATTGAATACTTATAACACTCGTAACTCACATCAATGGTCTGAAGAAAACCCATATGCCTTTGTGGAGACACATTTTCAAGAACCCTCCTCTGTAAATGTGTGGTGTGTTTTGATAGACAACCAGTTGATTGGGCTTGTTGTGTTACCACATAGTCTTACAAGACCCCGTTATCTACACTTCCTTGAAAATGAGCTTCCAACATTATTGGGAGAGATCCTTTGGCTACAAGAATGAGTATTTTCATCAGCATAACGGGACTTCTACACATTACAGTCGTCGATGACACGTCACCTAACCCTAACATTGCTGGAAGATGGATCGGTAGATATGGGCAAGTTTTTGGCCATCAACGTCCCTGGACTGTACCTCTTTGGACTTTGCCTGTGAGGATGGTTGAAAGGCGAAGTCTACAAAGAAATAGTAACCACAAGAGCCGATTTGTCCATACGGATTATGAGTAGTGCAGCCCTCATAAAAGAACGCAAAGACGACCTCAGAAGAGCTGCACTTGGTGCTATCAAGCGAAGTCATAAGTGCATTGAAGGTGGCGGTGGAATTTTTGAAACTCGGCTGTGAACGTCCTCATTTGCCTTTGCTTTAAGTTTGATTGGGTTACATACTAACAGCTGTATCTCCATACTCTAAAAAATTTGGCATTTTTATTGCTTTCCTAAAACGTTTACTATTCCTCCTGAAACACCCTGTATAACTGTGTAACGCGTCCGCAGCTCTCTCGAATTTGCATGTGGCCTGCTTGTGAATCCAAATGGGAAGGACCTCAGCAGCTCACCTAGTATTGTCTAGAGTCGGGTTTGGTTAGCTTGGGACTTCCGGCCTGGGACGTTCACCGCCATCGTCAGTCTTCTGTCAATGTCGACACACATTGAACGTCAGCGGAACGGAGCGAAAGTCAACGTCACCATAAAACGGAGATACGTTGACAGTAGTTCCCTCAACACGACGTCACTTGGCTTAGCCCAGTAGCGAACGGTGAGAGTGAGGTTATGAGAAACCATTCGTGACACAAAAAGTCGAAATATAGTGTCCTAATCAAGGAAATAGCAGAGCTACAGTGTATTACTGGCCGAAGTACAATTCGTAACGGATATTCTTGTCAAAGATTGTACAGTAAATCTTCACACTGCTGAGAATTTAAAGAATAGGAGGAGCGCCGTCTCAACATTCAGACCACTGACACTTATTTCCTCGAGGAAATATAGAAACACATCAAACAATATTGACATTTAATGTATACCGACTTTTTATATAATCCACTGTGTTTTGTTTTGTTTCTAACTACCAAAAAACGCCAAAAAACTAATTTTTCTTCGTCGATAGAAATCACTTTTTCTTTCTTCAAAAACTTCAGTGAAAGTTGTTTCATTAGTTTGCGTTCTCATTTATTACCAATGTAGTCATTTTTTTTTAGTTATTGTAAAATTTAAATTACTTTTTCCTTTAAGATACATCCTAAGACAAAAAAGAAGACACGCCATGAAGGAATCATCCGAATGGGACGAAAATTGGTAGGTGTGATGTACATATACAGTCAAGCAAATGATTACAATTTCAGAAAAACTGGATGATTTATTCAATCGAAAGAGCTGTACAAATTGAGCAAGTCAATAACGCATTGATCCTCCTCTGGCCCTTTTTCAAGCATTTATTCGGCTTGGCATTGATCGATGAAGTTGTTGGATGTCCTCTGAGTCGGTTGGAGGCCCCTGCCCAGAATACGCCAAACGTTCTTAATTGGGGCGATCTTGCTGGCCAAAGTAGAATTTGGCAAACACGAAGACAAGCAGCAGAAACTCTCGCTCTGTGCTGGCGGATATTATCTTGCTGAAATATAAGTCCAGGGTGGCTTATATGAAGGACAACAAAACAGGTCGTAGAATATCGTCGACGATCCTCCGTACTATAAGGATTCCGCGGACGACAATCAGAGGAGTGCTGCTATGAACAGAAACGACACACTAGACCGTCTGGCGGGTTCGTATCTCACCGCCGTCTGGAGCGTCTCCATACACGTCTTCGCTGGTCGTCGAGCTAATTTCAAAGCGGGGCTCATCACTGAAGACAATTCTTCTCCAGCCAATGAGATTCCAGGCCAAAGACGTGTCTAGCTAGAGAGAGCGGTGGGATTCCAACCTGACTGTCTCTCGCCATAGGGTCTCACAACCAGGAGTGGTGGTGTGTGGTGTCATTCCTTTACGTAGCACAAGTCCTTTGCTTGTCATCCGCGACATCCTTACAGCATAGTGGTATGTCGACAATATTCTACGACCCGTCTTGTTGCCCTTCATGGCATGCCATCCTAGGCTTGATTTTCAGCAAGATAACTCCTGCCCCGCACATGGCGAGAGCTTCTACTGCTTGTCTTCGTGCTTGTTAAACCCTACCTTGGTTAGGAAGGTCGCCGGATTTCTCCCCAGTTGAGAACATTTGGAGCATTATGGGGAGGGTCAGCCAACCATCTCGGGATTTTGACGATTTAACGCGCCAGTTGGACAGAGTTTGGCATGACGTGCCTCAAGAGGACATCCACACTCTTTATCAATCAATGCCAAGCTGAATAACTGCTTCCACGAGGGCCATAGGGAGACCACAGCATTATTGACTTGTTCAGTTTCTGCCGCTCTTTCTTTGTCTTGAATATCATCCAATTTTTCTGAAACTGCAATCACCGATTTCCGCCCCATTCGGATAATTCCTTCGTGGGGCACCTTGTTTTTGCCTTAGAGTGTATTTAGCCACTTCTGTGTAACAGCACACTCGTAGGAAGACTTATAGGGAAGCTATCCAAGTTCTCGCAGAACCTTTGCAGTGTGTCACGAAAACCAAGTAAACTGTGAAATAATGATTAAGAAGGCACTAAAGCACAAGCACCACTGCTATAGCGTGAGCGAGAATAGGTGAACTTCGGATGTTAAGAAACGAAGCCATGTCAACGACAGAACTGTTGGTTGGTTGGTTGATTTGGAGGAGGGGACCAAATAGCGGGTTCATCGGTTCTATCGGATTAGGGAAGGATGGGGAAGGAAATCGGCCACGCCCTTTCAAAGGAACCATCCTGGCATTTACCTGGAGCGATTTAGGGGAATCACGGAAAACCTGAATCAGGATGGTCGGACGCGGGCTTGAACCGTCGTCCTCCCGAATGCGAGTCCAGTGTGCCACCTCGCTCGGCGTCAAAACTATACTACCGAGGATATTGACGTTGATTTCCTGTTCTGTTCCATTGACTATTAATGTGAATGGCACCATTTGCAATGTGTTGTGCAATTTTGACGTTCCCTTCCTTTCGGTTCCCTTCCATGACGTTCAGGATGAATCGAACTTTAGAGGATGGGCGCTTCATTTATAACCACTGGGCCGACGACTGTGGAACGTAATGTGCAACAGAAGATTGATACACTGACTTGAGAAAATGGAATGAGAGAGCATTAAATATCTCTGTAAGTTGAGCAACATGCCGTGGAGGTGAAATGTAGTAGAGATGATGCAAAAACTAGTGTGAGAATGCTGGAACACCTGCCGTACTGCCGTTGTATTAGTCTTACTAGGGCGCGCTTTGGTCAGCCTTGAGGAACCGTTTAGTTTTCTAGATACTCGTGACACACGATGGACATCAGTTCTGAAATAATCAAAGAAACTATCAACAGAAAGGATGCTCTCTTTATAATGCCACAACCCTGGCAAGTTTCGTCACGCATGGGGACACGCACGTATGCGTTCGCGACAAGCCATTAGCGAAGAAAAAAAAAACCCAGATAATTAAAAATCTATACATACCATTGCAGATTCAGGACCAACTTTTAATGACTGGCTCATTGGTGAACTTATCAAGTTATTATTGTTGCATGTAAGGTCCGCCAGTTATGCAAAACACCGTTTTTACAAGCTCCCAAACATGTTTCAGTACTTCTGTGCTATCATCAGTGGGTTTTTGTTTTATTTAATCTGTAATGTGAACATTTCTACAAAATGATTCCAAAATTACGGGAATATTTAGTTCAAACAATTTGTTTCTTTTACTTAATAACTTTACACTTGGTTTGCATGGTTTTTCAGGACCACTATTATTTATTACTGGTAGCTTGTCATCTACAACAAAACGATGTTGATGAGAAATATTGTTGGGAGTTCACTTCATCCTTTAAACGGAATTTAGTTTGTCGCGATATTTTGCGCCTATATTCGTTTTTACTTAAGTTTTGGTGCTGCAAGCCCTTTTTTCTCAGCGTTCTGTGCACTTCACAACACCTCATCAGGATAAGATAAACGAGTTGGTGTGGCAATGATTAAAACAAATGCGTTTTTCGTTGTGGTAGAACATTTTCACAAAATTTCGATCAGTAACTTTCTCCTCCGAATGTGAAAATGTTTCGTTGACGCCTACCTATGAGAGATAAGCTCGCACAGAAATATTTAAGTGTTCGTTTTTCCCGCGCGCTGTTCGAGAGTAGAACGATAGAGAAATTGCTTGAAGGTGGCTCGGTGAATCCTCTGCCAGGCACTTAATTGTGAATTTCAGAGTAGTCATGTAGATGTAGATATCTCAGGATGGGCGTGGATGAGAAATCCAAGTTTCATGCCCACTTTAAGCACCATACTCAACAGGTTTGTTAATTGAACAAAATTGTTAACATTGCACAAAGAAGATTCTGTGTACCTCTAATTTTTTTTTTTTTAAATTCCTATCGTGATGCGATACGAGCGGCCACTGTGTGTTATGGTGCGACTGTATGGACGCATGGACTGTGGCTGGTGGCTGAGAAACTGTGGTGTGAGTGCAGTGTGAAGTTCTACTGCTTTGATCCAGTGCATTTGGTACAACATCAACAGGAGCTGTACAAGTGGTTTTTTGATCATATCCCTTGATCTGTGTTTCAGAGAAAGAGTTGCTATCTATGGATAAAGGAACCCAAACCAAATAAAGTAAATGAAATACTTGATTTTCGTGAAGGTAATCGCTTCTCAATCAGAGTACATATTACGGATTTTTGGGAAGGGATGTTAGGCTGTTCTGCCACGGGAATGAGGACATACTGCGTCTTCCCAGCCGTCGGGGAGACACGCCAAGTGGGTCACGTTCTACCAGCTGCGGGTCTTGTGTACTGTCTGACAGATAATGGTTCATATACGGAATAGCTGTATAGAATCCAGAGAAAAGAACATCCCAGTCATATTTCGGGAACCATAGGTTCACGTGACCACCTCTCACTTGCATGTCCAATTTAGGAGTCCTTGTTGATAGAGTGGAGTCAGAAAGTTCAGGGCATTTCTGGCAGTGCTCAGTGTGCTGCAGTTTGGCTTCTTGAATAAAACAGCTTCAGTCTTCTCACAGGGAGCCTAAAGTGAGAAAGCAGAGCAACCACTTCGTACCCAGGGAAACATGTGACGTGTCGTGCAGGAAGGGAACGGCATGGTACCAGGACAGGAATGAAGGGAAATAAATCTAGTGAAGCGTCAGCTTGTGTTCGGTCCCGAAGCCGAGTTGTTTTAGATACGAAGTACAGTTCGAAAGAGAGATTGGAGCGTCATACCTTTCCTACGATTCAGGTTGTGGTAAAACTGGACAGAATCCACTCCACCGTCGACTAGATTTCAAATCCATGAGGCTCCGAGCGGTAGTGCGATGAAGAAACAGGACGTGGAGTACCTTAGCCACTTAGACTACTTCAGGTTACACAAAAACTCTTATGTACACATTGTTATGGCAGGCTAAGTAACTTTTATTGAATGCTGCTCCACACATCAAAGCGGCACAGATACACCAAGTCTCTGTAAAGAGCTGTCGGATCATGCTACCAATGGGTCAGTTCCTCGATGATAGAAATCCGCTCCTTGGCCTCTGAGCCATTCGAGAACCGTTGTGTGAACGTACTCTCGTTGGAAAATCTCTTTCCGCCAGGTGTTCTTTGAGCTTGCCGGTTGGAAATCACGTGTTGTGACATCTGCGCGGAGCAGCGCTAATCCACATCTGAGCTGCCTTGGCATTTCAGTATGGCTGGAAGCGACATTGCATATGGTCCACATACCGCCAGAATTTCACGATGACTCTGTATGCAGTTCAGATATTAAGCTGATATTATGCGCCGGCCGGAGTGGCCGAGCGGTTCTAGGCGCTACAGTCTGGAACCGCGCGACCGCTATGGTCGCAGGTTCGAATCCTGCCTCGGGCATGGATGTGTGTGATGTCCTTAGGTTAGTTAGGTTTAAGTAGTTCCATGTTCTAGGGGACTGATGACCTCAGCAGTTAAGCCCCATAGTGATCAGAGCCATTTGATATTATGCCCCCGCGAACTTTAACTTTGGATACATTTACAATTTCACTCTCACACTGTGATGAATCTGTTATCTCTGCCATAGCAGGTGTCTGCTGCAGACACAGAAATGTTCTCTGACAGTGTCACTCTTGTTGCGCATTGATCTTAGCTTGGGACGACATGTATAACATACTTTCTGAAATCCCTACGTAATTGTCGTTTCTCTGCGTATGTCTGTAATAATGTCAAATTCTTTTCTTTCTTCCTCCTTTCTATTCTTCTTTCCATTCTCTCTAATTTTTTTGTTATTAGTTCCCTTTTTATAATACTATGATTAGATTTTTGTAATATTATTTGAAAGGGAGCTTTATTCGATACATTAGTAATAGTTGGCTTGTAGCTAGTTCTGAGATGAAATAAATAAAGATGAATGCATACTGCCGAAGCGATCGTTCGCCTGCAGGTAACGAGGTCAATAGTATATAATAGGTATTCTAAGAAGTAATGGTAAAAATGTATGAGTTTTTTGTATAACTTAATTTAATTGTAATTTTAAGAAACGGCCGTCCTGGCGATGGATCATCAACAAAGATAAATAAATTTCGAAAGAAGTCTCCTTGGAAGTACGCTCTAGGAATTTCAACAGAGAGCACCTCTCCTAAATGTGTCACTGGAGATTGTTGAAAGTTTGCGTAGAACTCATGCGCATGCCGGTCCGCGCGACTGCCCCCGTCGGAGGTTCGAGTCCTCCCTCGGGCATGGGTGTGTGTGTTGTCCTTAGCGTAAATCTGGTTAAGTTAGATTAAGTAGTGCGTAAGCTTAGGGACCGATAACCTCAGCAGTTTGGTCCCATAAGAACTTACCACAAATTTCCAATTTCCATGCGCATGCCAAACGATCCCGTTACGAAACGTGCCGTTCTTCGTTGGATGTTCTTTATCTCGTCTATTAATCCATAATGGTAACGTCCGCCCCAGATTGATGAGCAATATACAAGAGTCGGCCTTGTAAGTATTTTATAAGCCATTTCTTTCGTAGATGAATTACGTTCCGTAAGATTATACCCATGAATATCAGCCGGGCATCTGCTTTTCCTACAACTTGTTTTATGTGGCCATTGCATTTTAGGTCACTCCGGATGGTTACTACTACGTATTTTACAGTAGTTACTGTCTCCAGTGATTTATCGCCAGTATCGTGATCGAGCAGTAATGGATTTCTTTATGATTTATGCGCCGTACGTTACATTTAAGTTCAGGGTCAATCGTTGACCTTCCTAGGTCTTGTTGTATTTTGCTAGTCTTGTGGGTCACTACCTTCGTATAGATAACAACAGTCTAGCGGAGCCTCCAACATTACCGATTAGATCATTAGTATAAGTTCTTACTTTCTTCAGTAAACAAAAGTGTGGATCTGTATCGAATATCTTTGGGAAGTCAAAGAACACGGAACAAGGAACATGATTTGAAGTGACTGCAATGGTGT
Source organism: Schistocerca serialis cubense (assembly GCF_023864345.2). Taxonomy (NCBI): domain Eukaryota; kingdom Metazoa; phylum Arthropoda; class Insecta; order Orthoptera; family Acrididae; genus Schistocerca; species Schistocerca serialis. Next base: position 826,613,071 of record NC_064639.1, on the reverse strand, counting down.
TATAAGTGTCCACACTACCAATACCTACATAAGAAATCTATTGTTAAGCACAGCTGCTTGTGAGGAGAGAATATGTTGTTCGACACGTCGAGTAAGCTTTCTGGATTGGTGTACACAGCTGGTCATTAAAAAGTACACAGGGAAGGATAGCAAAAAACGAAATTTCACTTATTACTTGTATGAAGTATAGTTGTAAAAATACATAATCGAATTTTGTACTCCATTTAGGAGCATCGAGATGTGTAAATTATCACGCAAAGCTGCCACCACTGGTAGCAAAAACGTCTCTACCCTGCTTGCTATCGAGTCGAACTGACCTCGGATGACACATATTGGTACGTTTGTGGTAGGTTGATACGGGTACGCTGTAAGCCGAAAACTGGTTAGGAATAAACAAAAATCAGTAGAACGGAAACAGTTTACTTGTTATTTAGCCTTAAATGTGGAATTATTCTACCAGGAAGTGACAGAAGACTGATGCGGGTACATCATTGCTCGCTATTTCAACTCCGTGCCAGAGTTAATCAGCCGTAGCGGCTGGCCAGCGACGGCATGCCAGTCTCTCGGAAACAATAACCAGATTTGTTCAGTGGGTAAGTGACCTGGAAAACTTGCTCTGTACCAGAATACAGCAGGACAGCGTGGGCAGCATACAGTTTTGTATTATCTTGTTGAAGGTTAACATCAAGAAGTCCTCGAAGACAGGGTGCAGCCCGAGGCCTTAACAAGGCAGAAAAGCAGCGGCTGCTGTCCAGATACAAGCTGTGCCAAAACGAGGTGATCATGTTGTGTACCCAATGGCACCCTATACGATCACGTCTAGTGCTAGGTCCATATGACGACAGCGAATGCAATATAGCAATGATCACTCTCGTCGGGACCTTCACATACGGACGTGTCCATTGTACTGCTTTACAGAATTGGGACTCGCTTGAAAAGATGACGTGGTGTCCCACCACTATCCGGTACTGTCGTTAGGCACACCGTCTGTAACGTGTATGTCTCTACTGCCTCTGGAAGCCTCAACAATGGTCGCCCGGCTGACAGTCCGTGGTGCTCTACACATCGTCGCGCCGTCCGTGAGGAGACTTGTCTTGCTGCAAATAAGACCATTTCCTGGCTCAGGGCATGTGACGTCACCGAAAGATCCTGCAGAACAATATGTCTGCCCTCTCTGGTGCTAGTCGCGTGGGGATCGCTGGGATCCTGCATGGTGTTGTATGTGGCTTTCCTCGGCCCAATGATTTCGTATTCGCGTGACAGTGTTGGAATCTCCACCGACACGAGTAGCAATACCGCGTAAAGACAAATCACCAGCATCAGACCTGGTGTGGCGGGTTTCGACACATGCTGAAAGACGTTTCTTCTTTTCTCACAACGGAACCAACATTTACATGCGATTTCTGGAGGAGGAGTGTGCTGGGTAATCTTTCGTTATACACTACTGGCCATTAAAATTGCTACACCAAGAAGAAATGCAGATGATAAACGGGTATTCATTGGACAAATGTATTATGCTAGAACTGACATGTCATTACATTTTCACGCAGTTTGGGTGCATAGATCCTGAGAAATCAGTACCCTGAACAACCACCTCTGGCCATAATAACGGCCTTGATACGCCTGGACATTGAGTCAAACAGAGCTTGGATGGCGTGTACAGGTACAGCTGCACATGCAGCTTCAACACGATACCACATTTCATCAAGAGTAGTGACTGGCGTATTGTGACGAGCCAGTTGCTCGGCCACCATTGACCAGACGTTTTCAGTTGGTGAGAGATCTGGAGAATGTGCTGGCCAGGGCAGCTGTCGAACATTTTCTGTATCCAGAAAGGCCCGTACAGGACCTGCAACCCCATGCGGTCGTGCATTATTCTGCTGAAATGTAGGGTTTCGCAGGGATCGAATGAAGGGTAGAGCCACGGGTCGTAACACATCTGAAATTTAACGTCCACTGTTCAAAGTGCCATGCTGCTGCTAACGTCGTCGAACTGTTCGTGCAGATGGTTGTTGTCTTGCAAACGTCCCCATCTGTTGACTCAGGGATCGAGACGTGGCTGCACGATCCGTTACAGCCATGCGGATAAGATGCCTGTCGTCTCGACTGCTAGTGATACGAGGCCGTTGGGATCCAGCACGGCGTTCCGTATTACCCTCCTGAACCCACCGATTTCACACTCTGCCAACATTCATTGGATCTCGACCAACGCGAGCAGCAATGTCACGATACGATAAACCGCTATCGCGATAGGCTACAATCCGACCTTTATCAAAGTCGGAAACGTGATGGTACGCATTTCTCCTCCTTACACGAGGCATCACAACAACGTTTCACCAGGCAACGCCGGTCAACTGCTGTTTGTGTATGAGAAATCGGTTGGAAATTTTGCTCATGTCAGCACGCTGTAGGTGTCGCCACCGGCGCCAATCTTGTGTGAATGCTCTGAAAAGCTAATCATTTGCATATCACAGCATCTTCTTCCTGTCGGTTAAATTTCGCATCTGTAGCACTTCATCTTCGTGGTGTAGCAATTTTAATGGCCAATAGTGTATATAGAGCGAGGATGGTGTCACTCTTATCTACCTTGTGTGGCAGCGCGGAAATGCTAATCGTTTGCTTGCCCAAATATCCAGTACACTTCATGCCAGTTTGACGTTTGTTGCATGCCGTCCTCATACTGTTGCAGTTTTAATGTCTAACAGTGTAACCAGAACTGTAACCTAACCGTAGCTGAGCGCGTTAAAGCGCTGCCCCCGATCGAATCCACCTCGCGGATTACCGACGACCGCGCGACTGCTACGGTCGCAGGTTCGAATCCTGCCTCGGGCATGGATGTGTGTGATGTCCTTAGGTTAGTTAGGTTTAAGTAGTTCTAAGTTCTAGGGGACTGATGACCACAGATGTTAAGTCCCATAGTGGTCAGAGCCATTTGAACCATTTGATTACCGACGAGGGCTGGTGAGCCGGCTAGCCTGAATGCGCTTTCGCACGGCCACCCAGGTAAATAACGGCCGGGTTCCTTCGTCTCGTCTCAGATATACGTTGTGCAAACATGTAGGAAATGCTCTCACACATGAACGTAGATTTACTGTAGACGAAGGCTGATGGGATATACGGATTCTGTCCCGCGCGGAATAGTGGCACCAGGCAGAGCATCCGGCCACTAACGACCGCTAACATTGTCTTAACACATACAAAAATAACGACCCAGTAGACGAAAATGAAAAAGACAAAACAAGTAGAAGAGGAGTGTAGTTAGAATCGCAAAGAAGCTCTCACTGCAACCATACGTCGATAAAGCATTTACATTTTATAAGAATGTATTGCTAAGTGTAACAAATGGCCTACTCTTAAATACAGCATTTAAGACACTGTACTCTCATTCGGGAGGACTAAGATTCTGTTCCCGATAAAATCATGTGTTCAGTGATTTCCTAAATCACTCATGGCAAATTCCGGGATAGTTCATTTGAGATCTTGTGCTCCATCACTTATGACCTCGCCATCAGTGGAGCCTTAAAACTTTATTTTCCGTTTCCCGCATGATAAGTAACAGCGATATTTGTGTGTCAAGTTTGATATGTTGTAAATGATATGCAACAAGAATAAACAATGAACGTGAGTCCCTTTTACATGTTGCTTTAAGTATGATGCACTTTTGAAACCAGCCAACGAGGACACATTCCCGTGCACCGAAAAACTGTGAAACAACGACATCACAGCTGCAACGTTTCTCCGGTGAATGGAAAAGGTTGTAGGACGAGTGTTTAACGTGACGCCGACAGGGAGGCGACTATGGAGAAGGGGTGAACATTTCAAGATGTGATACGGACCTACATTCCCGGCTTCCTGTACGTCGGCTTAAAGAGATCTGAAAATTTGCGACTACGTTTTGATATCCGTGATATGCAGCCTACACAAACAAAGGTCCTAGCCTATCTACGCTTACACTCAAGAAGGCGCACTATCTCACTGTATGATGTTCCTGACTTACAAAAGTTGACCCTACTCTCTGCTCCTTGAACGTTCTGTGGCAGCAGAAGTTATTTTTTCCCAGGTTACTAACATCCTGTTAATAGCCTGACCATTAGAGGTGCACTGACGAATGAGGAAAACGTGTGTTCCTTCGATTGAGTAATGGCCTCAGTATTTCCTTTTCTTAACGTGGGTAGCATTTCCTCCTCTACGGGCCTTTCTGAATTATTCACAGTACAGAGATCTGCCACTCCACGCAAAAACATTAACAAAAGACTTTAGTTCCCTGTAAGAAGGAACTCAAGCATGTCTCGCACGTGTTGATCGTTCCCGATTTTGGCATATGGTCTACAGCCTTATGAAAGTGTTGCTGAAAGGAATAGTTGCCAACAACACCAAGTCTTAAGTCCCGTTGCCTTCTCCCAGACGAACGGCTTTTACGGCACTTAACAGAAATGAAGGGTCACAAACAGAGATATCACATAAACTTTACTCGATGACTGAGAGTAAAATCGTATTGGTCATTTACTATTTATTTATAATATGAATACCACACATAAACACAAATAACTCCCTTCCAAAATGGCACACAGGGTTCACTGTAACGCTGACGAAACAACACAGGAACAGACAAAATACTACGACGCAGTTTCACAACGCTGTCTATCCTGATATATCGATCAGCTTTCACACAAGTAGTGTCAGTAAGACCAAAAGATGCTCGTGTGGACCGGCCGGTATGGCCGAGCGGTTCTAGGCGCTTCAGTCTAAAACCGCGCGACCGCTACGGTCGCAGGTTCGAATCCTGCCTCGGGCATGGATGTGTGTGATGTCCTTAGCTTAGTTAGGTTTAAGTAGTTCTAAGTTCTAAGGGACTGATGACCTCAGATGTTAAGTCCCTTAGTGCTCAGAGCCATTTGAACCATTTTTGGTGCTCGTCTAGCTTAATGCTCAGCGCGTTAGCTTCCGAGACATAGATTTAGCCAGACCCAGTCCCGGGCCCAGGTTGAGTTTGCACAACGTTGATCTTGTTTACCATGCTACCTGGGAACTATTTCTGGGATGATTGCCACGCTCGTATACGCAGCTTTTGGGCTGGCCCCAGCCTTCGCCTTAGAAAATATGATAGCACACAGAACAAAGGTTAACACGATTCACAGACAGATCAGACCCACCGACTTCCCTCCTCTAGGTTAGTTACCTTGACGGCTATAATGACAGAAAGAGAAAGCTTTATTCGCTAGATAAACCACGGACATTGAGCTAATACCTCAGCCCCGAGGAAAGCTAATGATAAGCCTATTGGACGCGTCAGGGATCCTGAAGTGAAGTTTGTGAACGCATAACAACATGGCATGATCAATGTCTTTGAGCTGTGTGTGGCTATTAATTCTTCATGGATCAGCATGACCCCCGAATGTCCATTACATTATGGAGTGTCTACTAGGACTATAAACAGTCGTGATCTGGGCCAAACGGGTTGTTAACACACCCTACAGAAGTGTAAATTTTTTCGTACCATAGTCTCCTCTACGTTATTTTCTTTTGTTTTACTGTCAGTAACAACGGATTATTTCCAACCAAGAAACCAAAACGTGATACAGTTTCGAATCAAATACACAAATAAATGAAATTAATACTAGACCTACCTCAAAGAGATCTAACACTCCAAGAAAATCTTGACGGTCCACAAATGGCAAAGACGAGTGTAAGAAAACATGATTATTTATTTTGTTTATTGCTGTTATATACGAGTATATGCTGCGATCACTTGCATAGTTTTTCATGCGTCTTTTGTGGACTTTAGTGCTTGGTTTTTTATTAAAATAATACTTATGATTATATACTTAATATGATTAAAAATAAACATTGATAACCTACTAACCAACAATCGACAAAACATCAACAATCAGCTCTAAAATGTAAATAAACCATTAAAAAAAATAGTCATAATTTTAATGAGACGGATGTACTTGAGGAATTGACAGCAAATTATCGATATTTGGCTTCAGTTTTGTGAGGAATAACCTCAGATCTTCCCGTTCTGTGATGTTCAATCTGCTCCATTTTTCAGATCTTCCCGTTCTGTGATGTTCAATCTGCTCCTTTTTTTCTGTTAAGGTTGGTAACGACACTAAAAGTTTTTTCGACAAGATATGACGAGGGGAACGCTATCAAAAATTTTCTGGCAATTTCCCACAGCCCAGGATATTTTTCGGGTATTTCTGCCTGCAGCCAAAATGTTTGATAGCCTTTTTTAAATTTCACCTTCAGTTCCTCATCGGTGCTAAGCTCAAGTAGGTCCTCTTGTAATACCACATTCGCCACTTCCGTTTCATCAAATGGATTTATGATCCATGGTAGCATTTCCATCGTTAGAATATCTTCAAACTATTTTTGAAGGCATCATGTAGGGTAATTAAATGTTGAGCATATGTCTGAATATCCTCATCAAGACATTCTGCCTGTGACAAATTTGGAAACTGGGATAATTCGCGCCGACTAAAATTTTGCTTCATAAATTTCAATTTATTAAGAAAAGCCGAAATCGCACCCTCTATTTTTATTAAATTTAGGCTGTCCCCTTGTAACTGCAAGTTACTGTCATTAAATTTGTTGAACAAATCTGTCAAGTACGCAATGTCTGCTTTAAATTTGATCAGATTTTCTTTTAAATCAGGATCTTTAGTTTCCAGAAATTCTATAACTGATTCGAAAAATGAGTAAAATCTTGATAAACATGCACCTTTCGACAACCAGCGTACTTCAGTATGCAAGAGCAATCGTTGGAAATCTTCATCATTTTCATCGTATAATAGTGCAAATAAACGGGTATTCACCGCATTGCTTCTTATTTTGCTAACGGCGTTAATCACAAATTGAAGCGATTGGTGCAATTTATCACTTAAATTTGTCGCTACAAGGTGTTGTCGGTGGGTGACACAGTGAATTGCAGTTAGTGCTGGTATCATTCTTTGCTGAAAGAAAACCAAATTTCAAATAATCAACACTGTATTGTCGACATTTCTTATTAGATTCAGCCATATTTCGTATCAGTTGCAACCTGCAAAGAAAAAAAAATTTTGTTTTAGGAATCATGAGGGGATTTTAACAGGATACAGCTATTTTAACAGAATAGAATAGAATTAATTATTGCAGTGAAAAAAACAAAATGCCAGCGGAAAAACTGTTTTCAGTTATTAAAAGCAACAAACTGCTAAGACCCTCGGTTAATCGTCGAAGCTTCGGCAGCCACGAGATTAAATAGCCGGTTTTTAATTAATGATTAAAGAAAATATACACCTAATTCACGAGACCAATGCCTCGTTTTATAAGCATAGATTCTCTTTATTAGTGGACTGTATTATTATTTAGTTGTACTGCAGTCAATAAGAGCAACGCCTTATTGATTATTACTGATTCTTATTGTTAATACAAACAATAAGACGGAGAAGCTTTAAAAGCTATTTTTTATTACAAATTTAGCATATCGCTAACAAACGGGCAGGCACTTACTTTTTTCGGCACTAGCAAACACTGACATCGATTCACTCACACTTATATCTCAAAAATTCCGGAAACAAATGATTAAAGTTTTGTCCCTGGCATTCGTATTTATATCTGTGAAGCTTGCAAGCACAGCACAATTCGTATTTCGTCCCTTTGCACGTCTAAGCAAGCATTCCGGGTGAGCAGACGCGCGGGCGACACTTTGCAAGTCTCTACATGCGTTGTATTGAATATTGAATGTGCTTGTTTTTACAAGTAGCAGTCACTGACCTTCTTAAAATATACTAGGTACTCAAAAAAATTAAGATGGTTAAAAACATACAACTTGTGAAACCCCTTTTTTTTTTCTTTCACGTCAACGTGGACCCCCGTCTGGACTCCCTTGGACCCCCTGAGGGTCCACCTGGACCACTTTGGGAACCACGGTTCTAGACACATGCTCGTCTAAAAGTCACTCCTAAAATCGACACATGACTTTTGCTCAATACCTTCTATCTTTCTACATCTATATCTACATACATAATCCGCAAACCACCGTACGGTGAGCGGTGGAGTCATTTCCTTTCCCTTCCCACTCGCAAACATAGCGAGGGAAAAACGACTGTCTATATGGTTCCATACAAGCTCTAATTTCTCTCATCTTGTCTTCATTGTCCTTACGCGAAATTTCCGTTGATGGCAGTCGAATCGTTCTGTAGTGGTGTTCCTTGAAAGGGACTTCAAGGATTCTCATTTGAGTTCCCGAAGCATCTCCGTAATACTTGCGTGTTGTTAGACCCTATCGGTAACAAATCTAGCAGCCCGCCTTTGAATTGCTTCGATGTCTTCCTTAAATCCGTCCTGGGGGGATCCCAAACCTCGAGCAGTACTCAAGATTAGGCGCACGAGTGACCTTTAAGCAGTCTCCTTGACAGATGAACCACACTTTCCAAAAATTCCAACAGGAAACCGACGTCGACCACTAGCTTTCCCTACTAAAATCGTCACATACTCGTTTTATTTTATATCCCTTTGCAACGTTACTCCCAGCTCTTCAAATGACGTGACTGTGTCAAGCAGGACACTACTAATGCTGTATTCGAACATTATGCGCATATTTTTCCTAATCATCCTATTAACTTACATTTTTCTACATATAGAGCCAGCTACCATCCATCACAGCAACAAAAAATTTTGTGTAAGTTGCGGGCTATTCTATAGAATAAAATGAAAGATGTGATGGTGCGGCCCTCAACTACGTACCCTCCGACTCAAAGTTGGAATATTAAAAGTTTTGGCTGGTTTCGTTGTCTAGGGGCTGGGATACGTAGGTGCCGCATTACAGGGAAAATACTGCTGAGTCTACAGTATACGATAAGAATAAACACATGAATCGAACAGTCGAAGGTTTCTATCACCCGGCAGTTGCGAATTACGAATGTAACATATAAAATTGTAAATGAGAGATTGCAATTAAATAAAATCTGCAGGTACTATCTTGACGACTTTAAATGATGAATACGATAGTAGAAGTACTTTTGAAAATGCGGTATAGTTCTGCAAAACACTTATTGGTGTCGATGGTCCAGCAATTAAATAAAATATAAGTTGAATAACACAGAAACAATAGATTCCTACAGTACGCAATTAGCTATGAACAGCAACATAGCTCGCGAGATATTCACTTCTAAACGCACACTACGTCTTCACTGTAGAAGCCACGGATATCTCACAAGTGCACAAGTCGGCACTCCAAAGTATTTCCATCTGCCGCTACCACGTGCAAACCGCTCCACTGTCTCCAAGTCTCTCTTCCCGACTCCGCGTCCGACGCGCCGTCGCGTCCAGCACTTCCCGTGTCCTGTGCGACTCTCCCTGTCGCACTCACGAAACCATGCTCTTCTCCAACTTCCATCGAGTCTCCCCATTCATGAGCGCTGTGATTGGCTGGAGCGCTCCCGCCATGTCTTCCAGCCAATGCACACTCACAAACATAAAACACTTACGAAATACTGGATTTACATTTAAATACTTGAAATTAAATAAATATTCCTACGGCTGGACCATAAACACGCTCTAACAAACATTATTAGATACATAAACAAATTAAATAAACATGTATCAAATTATGGTAATAGAAAAAAAGGTAGGCCAGTAGCCTAATGTCTCTGTGCTTTCTGAAACACAGTAAATATTTAACCAATTTCTCCATGAATAGTATATATCGGATATAAACAAAGACAAAGGTGAATAAATATATTTATAAGCATGCTGCTACCGTTTTTTCGTGTAACTGTGGAGTACTTATGGCCTGACGCGATCGACAGTAATCGGCCAATTTGACCTCCAATAACACATGTACTATTCAAGTTACATGCCCGTAATTTATGCCAATGTAGGTTTACACTAATAGCTTTCTAAAGACACGTCGATCGACAAAATCTAAAGATCCGTTTAGATTTTGGAAATTCGTTTTTGGGTATTACTTGTATAATTTACCGTCACATACTAAACTGTAAACTAATAAAGATATTGAAAATCTGATTACACCATCAGAATCGTCGTGCAAATAATAGTAATGTACATGTTTCTTTTTGAGGTACCATGATTCATCTGGCTACTATTAATTTCTATACGAACTGTGAAATGTCTGCCATAATGGTTTCACAAAGTCCGCCATCTTTGGCACTCCCGGCGTGTCTCCTTCACCGACACAGCATCACTATGGAATTCCCAACCACGCGGCCGATGGACCACGTGGTCCGGCCGTTGTGCGGCATCAAGCGGTTGCTAACGAGCCGCGGCTTGCCCAGAGGCCCGAGCGGTGGCCGGCAACTTCGAACTTTGAATATTTCCAGGGCGCCGCAACTCGCCCGTTACCTCACAAAGTCATTCTGTTTCATTCTACAGTCACGCATTTTCAACTCCTTCCCGTATGCCACAGTACCATCAGCAAACAACCGCAGATTCCTGTCCACCCTGTCCGCCAGGACATTTATGCAAGTAGAAAATAACAGCGATCCTATCACATTTGCCTTTGGCACTCATAACGATATCCTTGTCTCTGATAAACAGTCGCCGTCGAGGGCATCATACTGGGTTCTATTACGCAAATTGTTCGAACCACTCACATATCAGGGAACCTATTCCGTATGCTCCTCCCTTCGTTAAGAGTCTGCTGTGAGGCACCGTATCAAACGCTTTTCGGAAATCTGGAGGTATGGAATCTGCCTGTTGCCCTCATCCTTAGTTCGCAGGATGTCGTGTAACAAAAGAGCAAGCTGAGTTTCGCACTTGATTGGTGAGCAGAAGGTTATCTGTCTCAAGGAAAGTTATTATATTCGAACTCAGAGTCTGTTCAAGAATCCCACAGCAAATCGATGTTTAGGATATTGGTCTGTAATTCTACGAGTCCGTTCTTTTGTTCGTCTTGTACGAGAGTTAGAACTTTAATAGTGGCAACTATTTATTTACAGCTCGTACAAAATAGATACGTGTTTCAAAGTTTTACTGACCTTCAAAGTAGTCATGAGCATTTTGTATAACCCGTTGCTAGCGATGTGGAAGTCGTAGGATACTCTTAGCAGTGCCAGTTGTGTTGACAGTTCGAGCGGCGCGGTCTATTGCTCGACGAATTTGTAGCAGTTCTGAAGCGAATGCTGTGAAGTGTTTCCTCCAGTATATAAATCGAGTTGAACTTACGAGGGCCTAAGTCAGGGGAGTGCAGTAGGTGGTGTAGCACTTAGCAGCCCCATCAGTCAAACAAATCAGTAACAGCTTGCACTGTACGTGCTTGACCATTGTCATGCAAAATGATGGTCAGGTCCTGCAGAAAGTATCATCACTTCTGCCTCTATGGTGTTCATTTTTGTAACATAGCCTATCACCAGCTTAGAGACAGAATTGATGACACTTTCTGGCAGGACCCGGCCATCGTATTGCAGGACAATGGTCAAGCACGTACAGTGCAAGCTGTTACCGATTTGTTTGACTGATGGGGTTGCTAAGTGCTATGCCATTTACTGCACTCCCATGACTTAAGCCCTTATAAGTTAAAATCGATTTCCAAACTGAAGGGAACACTCCACGGCATTCGCTTCAGAACTGCTGCAAATTCGTCGGGCGATAGACTGCGCCGCTCGAATTGTCAACACAACTGGCACTGCTAAGAGTATCCTACGACTTCCACATCGCTGGCAACGGGTTATACACAATGCTGGTGACTACTTTGAAGGTAAGTAAAATTTTGAAACACGTATCTATTTTGTACGAGCTCTAAATAAATAGTCGCCACTATTAAAGTTCCAACCCTCGTATGAAGGATTCACCTGCGCTTTTTTCCAGTCTCATGGTATTTTGCGCTGGGCGAGAGATTCGTCATAAATGCAAGCTAAGTAGGGGGCCAATGCCGTAGCCCGTAGAATACTGTTCGTAAAAGTGAACTGGGGTTCTATCCGCACCTAACGACTCAAAAATGGCTCTGAGGACTATGCGACGTAACTTCTGAGGTCATCAGTCGCCTAGAACTTAGAACTACTTAAACCTAACTAACCTAAGGACATCACACACATCCATGCCCGAGGCAGGATTCGAACCTGCGACCGTAGCAGCAGCGCGGTTCCGGACTGAAGCGCCTAGAACCACTCGGCCACAACGGCCGGCTACAACAGCGGAAAACAGTAGAGAAATGCAGGAATACCCATAGAAGATCGACGGTAGCTGTAGGGATTGGCAGTTGACCCTCAACATAAACAAATGGAATGTATTGCCTATAAACAGGCAGAGAGACCTACTGTTGTTCGATTACGCAGATTGGTGATAAATCACTGGAAACAGTTCCAATATCGTTCTTCTGACGTAATACAGTTACAGTTCACTTAAAAAAATTTAACAAAAAGTGCGCCCCACACTCGTTTTGCAAAGCACTCGAATTGGCTAATAAACTGTAGACCTTTTAGTCCGATTACGCAATATGTGTACTAAATATAATGTTTATTTTACTGTCACCTTCACATAGATGTTACAGACGGCCATTTGGTTATACCGAACACCTGTGCCTCATTTACTCGAGGCAAAGAAAGTGCATCTAGATACTACGTTAATACGAATTTTTGCATGACCCAATGACTCACACATTTCTCATGATCTTTGCGTATACTTCAATAATTGACAGTGATGGCCCACACTAACATCTCGTTTTTAGTACAGTACACTGTACGTCACAATGTGTTGACCACACTGCTTTTCATTTTAAGTGTGGGCGTAAGATGCGCCAAAGATTTTTACAGATGTATCAAATAGATGTACATGAGACGTTCTGGTCTGAACAACAAATGTCGATTATAAAATTATTCAGTTAAAATGGTCCATAATTATTCTTTCCTCACAGTTTCACTACCTTCAAGTACATCGTGCATCATACCTTTTACTTTACTATGGCGCAGTAGTGTAGTCTGCACTACATTTATGCTTTGTAGGGATTAATCTTCTATTGTTTTTTTACATGAATTGGTTTCAGTATAATGTTATTCTAATATAATTTACGAAAATTTGTATCTTCATGCTGAGACTCATTGTTTGTGTATTATTTTTGTACAGAAACGACTCAGAAACAAGTCACAAAGGAATGAAGTATAAATAAATAAAATAAAAACACCAAAGTGTGCATATGGATCTTCTGTTTCCAATGCAAACAGTAACAACCATAAAATATTTAAAACTATCTATCTGGAAGGAAACAACCACAAAGCTGTACAGAAAGCACATTCCATACTGAAATCCGTTGGAATAATCCTAAGGAAACGTAATGTACCCACAAAACCAGTACTGTTAGTCTGTATGGGACCGTTACCAGGTAGGATTTGTAAGAGAAGATAGAAAAGACCAATAATAACAGCGCAATGCATTGTTTTTTCATAATTATCAATGATATTGCGGCCTGAGTGGTCACGTTCTCGCGTCCGTCGGCCGTCGTAATTTAATATATTACAGGGTTATTACAAATGATTGAAGCGATTTCACAGCTCTACAATAACTTTATTATTTGAGATATTTTCACAATGCTTTGCACACACATACAAAAACTCAAAAATTTTTTTTAGGCACTCACAAATGTTCGATATGTGCCCCTTTAGTGATTCGGCAGACATCAAGCCGATAATCAAGTTCCTCCCACACTCGGCGCAGCATGTCCCCATCAATGAGTTCGAAAGCATCGTTGATGCGAGCTCGCAGTTCTGGCACGTTTCTTGGTAGAGGAGGTTTAAACACTGAATCTTTCACATAACCCCACAGAAAGAAATCGCATGGGGTTAAGTCGGGAGAGCATGGAGGCCATGACATGAATTGCTGATCACGATCCCCACCACGACCGATCCATCGGTTTTCCAATCTCCTGTTTAAGAAATGCCGAACATCATGATGGAAGTGCGGTGGAGCACCATCCTGTTGAAAGATGAAGTCGGCGCTGTCGGTCTCCAGTTGTGGCATGAGCCAATTTTCCAGCATGTCCAGATACACGTGTCCTGTAACGTTTTTTTCGCAGAAGAAAAAGGGGCCATAAACTTTAAACCGTGAGATTGCACAAAACACGTTAACTTTTGGTGAATTGCGAATTTGCTGCACGAATGCGTGAGGATTCTCTACCGCCCAGATTCGCACATTGTGTCTGTTCGCTTCACCATTAAGAAAAAATGTTGCTTCATCACTGAAAACAAGTTTCGCACTGAACGCATCCTCTTCCATGAGCTGTTGCAACCGCGCCGAAAATTCAAAGCGTTTGACTTTGTCATCGGGTGTCAGGGCTTGTAGCAATTGTAAACGGTAAGGCTTCTGCTTTAGCCTTTTCCGTAAGATTTTCCAAACCGTCGGCTGTGGTACGTTTAGCTCCCTGCTTGCTTTATTCGTCGACTTCCGCGGGCTACGCGTGAAACTTGCCCGCACGCGTTCAACCGTTTCTTAGCTCACTGCAGGCCGATCCGTTGATTTCCCCTTACAGAGGCATCCAGAAGCTTTAAACTGCGCATACCATGGCCGAATGGAGTTAGCAGTTGGTGGATCTTTGTTGAACTTCGTCCTGAAGTGCCGTTGCACTGTTATGACTGACTGATGGGAGTGCATTTCAAGCACGACATACGCTTTCTCGGCTCCTGTCGCCATTTTGTCTCACTGCGCTCTCGAGCGCTCTGGCGGCAGAAACCTGAAGTGCGGCTTCAGCGGAACAAAACTTCATGAGTTTTTCTACGTATCCGTAGTGTGTCGTGACCATATGTCAATGAATGGAGCTACAGTGAATTTATGAAATCGCTTCAATCATTTGTAATAGCCCTGTATTTGTTGGTCACTTGGATTGTTGCCGACTTACGTGGTGGGCCTTAATCAAAATATTTCATTCAATTTTGATTTACAATTAAATGCTTTGGTGAAATTCTCCTTTTTAACAATATTTATCTTAAATTATTTGTTACGTTAATGAATGTTAGACTCGCTGAATCTTAAAACATGAGTTTCCTCGGCTATTCAGTTCACTTTAAAGCAAAAAATCTTTAGTTATTAATTGCAATTGCGGCCCACACACGCGCGAGAGTATTTCTTCTTACCTCCGTTAACCATTGCATTGTAGTCGGAATCCTGGCTCTGGCTCTCGGCTGAGGTACTGAAAATAAGAATCTTAAAGCTACGTATTTTCTGCAGCGTCGGGCGGCTGTGGAGAAAAATGTATACTATGTTAATAGCGGGCGAGTTTTTCGCTTCCGCTAAAATTTTTTATAAGTTAATATCGCCACGTAATGGCGTCGTTGGCTGCATCGGCCGCTGCGATTGTTGAACTGTAAATTACTCGAATGCAGGTAAATTCAAGGAAGGCGGACACGAAATCGGGATCACCTCTTACAAATTAAAAGTGCACAATAATATTAAATCACTATATTATTTGCTTAATTAGTACAAATATGCTTACATTTGCCAGCACTCGCTAGATGTCCGTCTACATGCAACCAAGACAAGAGAAGAAATGAAGACGACTAAAAAATTAACAAAAGAGCGTATCTTGTCGTCTCTTTAGATCATTTTGTTATATTTCTTCGCCCTCGAAATTTACACAGAGAAATTATTATTTTACGGGTACATGAGAAAAATGTATATTATTCAATTTTTAAATGTCTCTTCTCTATAAATACTGTTTTTTAAGTCTAATCGTACTATTTCACTGGGGACGCTATAACGTCTAGGTACTTTTGCAAGATGAGAGAAATGTTTTCCATAGGTATGGTCCTGACTTGCCGAGTGACAAGTCATTATATGACATTTGTAGTCTACTAGCCACCGCCACCTTGCGTCAGATACGACCTTGGAGTGCTCACTGATGGTGTTGACCGACGCTACGCCTGAAGGAACAAGATCCGCAGGGTTCTACGGGCTGACAGCTGTTGTCACGATCCCAGACGCAAAAAGCTGAAACATCCAGTTCTTCACGTTTCTGTCATCGAGCTACTTGCAGTCAGTCATGTCTATGAGATTTTTCAGATATTCGTTGTCATTCCTCCCAGCAGACGGGACAATTCTTTGAAGCAAGAATGACGTCGCTGAGACAATTCTGCCTAAGTAACGGCCTTGCCACGCGTTTGGAAGGTATTACTCCAGTCATTATGGCGGCAGTGTCCTCTTTAATCCCGGAAGAAAAAGAGAGACGGCGGTAGTAAAAACGTAAGCTCCAGTCTCCTTACATACGGAGCGCTGTCACGCATTAAACGTTGACAGAACAGCTGAGTGCTTGGTTCCTGGAACGAATGATCATCAGTAGCAAAAGAACCTCATAATAATGGGAGTCGTCCAGTTGCCAACAACACGGCAGTTCTTCAAAAATAACTACTAGAGAACAAAGCCGGACGAAACCAAGGCGCAGGGGCAGAACTTATTAAACATATGAAAACAAAAGTTACTGATTTTCGAAAATTCGAAACGGATTAAACTATATTTCTCCCTAGACTTCAAAAACAAATTTCTGTCTACCTCCACACTCTGCTCGTACCAGCTTTCAGACAATGCCACTACAGAAAAGGAGACTTAATCTTCGCAAACAGATATGCATTAAGGTATTTTGTAAATGTAAGTTCAGGAAATGAAATGATCGTATGACGTTGATCCCCTGGAGACCCCACCCGGGGAAGTTCGTTTGCCACATTGCAAGTCTTACTTGACGCCACATTGGGCGACTTGAGTGTCAATGACGATGAGCTGATGATAACAACTAAACACCCAGTCCCCAAGCTCAGAAAATCTGCAGCTCGGTCCCTCTGTATGGAGTCAGACACACTGACAGCTGAGCCAAAGTGGCGGACTGTAAGTACTTGTGCTGGGTCGTTTAATATAGCAGATACTGATCATTATGGAAAACAAAAGGAACGAGCTAAAAACCTTAGGAATATGATGTCACCGCTTAATTTAGTACGCATGAAAGATTTAATGTTAAGAGACAAAGAAGCTCTAATAAAAGTTGAAAAATTTGCATGAAATTAGAAGAAAAACGAATGATTTAATCTTAATGTCTATCAGAATTCCGCCATTGAATTAGTTACCAACCATTTAAAACCACATCAGTGAACAAATCTATAGAAAAAAGTGAATTGGCTTCCTGCTAGAAGTTTCGAGCCCAGTACATATGATCGGAAATCATATTATGGCGTATTCTTTTGCTCCTTGGTAGAACAATTTCATATTTAAAACTGGAAACCTGTTGCTAGTAATAAAAAAATATTGGAGGAACGAACGGAAAATCGTTTGCTTTTTACCATCAGTAATCATTTGTTCAGTATCTGCTTCTATACAATTTCATTATGATCGAAAAACGAGGATCAGGCTGTATAGATCTAAACTAATTATTCACAGCGTCCAGCAAAGGGCGTTTTTATAGACTGTTTCTTTCTACGTATAAACTAAACTGCACACATTTTCAGTACATGTAAAGGCAGCTATAGTGAATCCACACGATAAATAAAAAAAGTGGCAAATTCGCAATACGGCAGTGAAATGAAATGGGTTATTATGGTGAGTTTAGTAAGCATCCCTTTCCAGGAACTGTGTTTTTACTATAATTTTACTCTCCCTTTCCTTCCTTTGCCCGGAGAAAACTTACTGAATACGCCATTGGCCATGACCAGTGGCTGAGCCAGTGTTACCAGATGCAAGTCTCGAAATCAGGAGACAGAGACTCGAAAAAGCAGGAGATAGCGATAGATGCTAGACAGCCTACTGTCCATGGTAGTACTCCACAGTTAAACAATAATAAACGTAATATATGTACAAAATTCGCACTAATTAGGAAATTTCTACTAAAGCGCTTTCACAAACAATGTACAATGAAACATCTTTAAGCCGACCCCCTGAATTTTTGTGAGCAAGGAGTTGTTTGGAGGGCTGGTCTTCTTGAAGGGTGATCAAGGTAATTGTGATGCTGAACATGTCATTTAAACACAATTAATGACAACAACTGCTACAATGAAAAACAAGCTCTTGTTGTTGTTGTTTTGATTCAAAAATGGCTCCAAGCACCATGGGACTTAACATCTGAGGTCATCAGTCCCGTAGACTTAGAACTACTTAAAACTATTTAACCTAAGGACATCATACATATCCATGCCCGAGGCAGGATTCGAACCTGCGACCGTAGCGGTCGCGCAGTTCCAGACTGTAGCGCCTAGAACCGCTCTGCCACTCCGGCCGGCTGTTGTTATGGTCTTCAGTCCTGAGACTGGTGTGATGCAGCTCTCCATGCTACTCTATCCTGTGCAAGCTTCTTCATCTCCCAGTACCTACTGCAGCCTACATCCTTCTGAATCTGTTTAGTGTATTCATCTCTTGGTCTCCCTCTACGATTTTTACCCTCCACCCTGCCCTCCAGTACTAAATTGGTGATACCTTGATGCCTCAGAAAATGTCCTACCAACCGGTCCCTTCTTCTTGTCAAGTTGTACCACAAACACCTCTTCTCCCCAATTCTGTTCAATACCTCATCATTAGTTATGTGATCTACCCATTTAATCTTCAGCATTCTTCTGTAGCACCACATTTCGAAAGCTTCTATTCTATTCTTGTCCAAACTATTTATCGTCCATGTTTCACTTCCATACAAGGCTATACACCACACAAATACTTTCGGAAACGACTTCCTGACACTTAAATCAATACTCGATGTTAACAAATTTCTCTTCTTCAGAAACGCTTTCCTTGCCATTGCCAGTCTACATTTTATATCCTCTCTACTTCGACCATCATCAGTTATTTTGCTCCCCAAATAGCAAAACTCCTTTACTACTTTAAGTGCCTCATTTCCTAATCTAATTCCCTCAGCATCACCCGACTTAATTCGACTACATTCCATTATCTTCGTTTTGCTTTTGTTAATGTTCACCTTATACCCTCCTTTCAAGACACTGTCCATTCCGTTCAACTGCTCTTCCAAGTCCTTTGCTGTCTCTGACAGAATTACAATGTCATCGGCGAACCTCAAAGTTTTTATTTCTTCTCCATGGATTTTAATACCTACTCCGAATTTATCTTTTGTTTCCTTTACTGCTTGCTCAATATACAGATTGAATAACA
This sequence comes from Schistocerca serialis cubense, assembly GCF_023864345.2. NCBI lineage: Eukaryota > Metazoa > Arthropoda > Insecta > Orthoptera > Acrididae > Schistocerca > Schistocerca serialis. The sequence continues at coordinate 826,594,006 of NC_064639.1, read as the reverse complement.
TCGGGGAGAGGCTACAACCCTGTCTCACTCCCTTCCCAACAACTGCTTCCCTTTCATGTCCCTCGACTCTTATAACTGCCATCTGGTTTCTGTACAAATTGTAAATAACCTTTCGCTCCCTGTATTTTACCCCTGCCACCTTTAGAATATGAAAGAGAGTATTCCAGTCAACATTGTCAAAAGCTTGCTCTAAGTCTACAAATACTAGAAACGTAGGTTTGCCTTTCCTTAATCTTTCTCCTAAGATAAGTCGTAAGGTCAGTATTGCCTCACGTGTTCCAGTATTTCTACGGAATCCAAACTGATCTTCCACGAGGTCGGCTTCTACTAGTTTTTCCATTCGTCTGTAAAGAATTCGTGTTAGTATTTTGCAGCTGTGGCTTATTAAACTGATTGTTCGGTAATTTTCACATCTGTCAACACCTGCTTTCTTTGGGATTGGAATTATTATATTCTTCTTGAAGTCTGGGGGTATATCTCTTTGTTTCATACATCTTGCTCACCAGATGGTAGAGTTTTGTCAGGACTGGCTCTCCCAAGGCCGTCAGTAGTTCTAATGGAATGTTGTCTACTCCGGGGGCCTTGTTTCGACTCAGGTCTTTCAGTGCTCTGTCAAACTCTTCACGCAGTACCGTATCTCCCATTTCATCTTCATCTAAATCCTCTTCCATTTCCATAATATTGTCCTCAAGTACATCGCCCTTGTATAGACCCTCTATATACTCCTTCCACCTTTCTGCTTTCCCTTCTTTGCTTAGAACTGGGTTTCCATCTGAGCTGTTGATGTTAATACAAGTGGTTCTCTCATCTCCAAAGGTCTCTTTAATTTTCCTGTAGGCAGTATCTATCTTACCCCTAGTGAGATAAGCCTCTACATGCTTACATTTGTCCTCTAGCCATCCCTGCTTAGCCATTTTGCACTTCCTGTCGATCTCATTTTTGAGACGTTTGTATTCCTTTTGGCCTGCTTCATTTGCTGCATTTTTATATTTTCTCCTTTCATCAATTAAATTCAATATTTCTTCTGTTACCCAAGGATTTCTACTAGCTCTCGTCTTTTTACCTACTTGATCCTCTGCTGCCTTCACTACTTCATCCCTCAAAGCTGCCCATTCTTCTTCTACTGTATTTCTTTTCCCCATTCCTGTCAATTGTTCCCTTATGCTCTCCCTGAAACTCTGTACAACCTCTGGTTCTTTCAGTTTATCCAGGTCCCATCTCCTTAAGTTCCCACCTTTTTGCAGTTTCTTCAGTTTTAATCTACAGGTCATAACCAATAGATTGTGGTCAGAGTCCACATCTGCCCCTGGAAATGTCTTACAATTTAAAACCTGGTTCCTAAATCTCTGTCTTACCATTATGTAATCTATCTGATACCTTTTAGTATCTCCAGGGTTCTTCCATGTATACAACCTTCTTTCATGATTCTTAAACCAAGTGTTAGCTATGATTGAGTTGTGCTCTGTGCTGAATTCTACCAGGCGGCTTCCTCTTTCATTTCTTAGCCCCAATCCATATTCACCTACTAAATTTCCTTCTCTCCCTTTTCCTACTACCGAATTCCAGTCACCCATGACTATTAAATTTTCGTCACCCTTCACTATTTGAATAATTTCTTTTATCTCATCATACATTTCTTCAATATCTTCGTCATCTGCAGAGCTAGTTGGCGTATACACTTGTACTACTGTAGTAGGTGTCGGCTTCGTATCTATCTTCGCCACAATAATGCGTTCACTATGCTGTTTGTAGCAGCTTACCCGCATTCCTATTTTCCTATTCATTATTAAACCTACTCCTGCATTACCCCTATTTGATTTTGTGTTTATAACCCTGTAGTCACCTGACCAGAAGTCTTGTTCCTCCTGCCACCGAACTTCACTAATTCCCACTATATCTAACTTTAACGTATCCATTTCCCTTTTTAAATTTTCTATCATACCTGCCCGATTAAGTGATCTGACATTCCACGCTCCGATCCGTAGAACGCCAGTCTTCTTTCTCGTGATAACGACATCCTCTTGAGTAGTCCCCGCCCGGAGATCCGAATGGGGGACTATTTTACCTCCGGAATATTTTACCCAAGAGGGCGCCATCATCATTTAATCATACAGTAAAGCTGCTGCATGCCCTCGGGAAAAATTACGGCCGTAGTTTCCCCTTGCTTTCAGCCGTTCGCAGTACCAGCACAGCAAGGCCGTTTTGGTTATTGTTACAAGGCCAGATCAGTCAATCATCCAGACCGTTGCCCTTGCAACTACTGAAAAGGCTGCTGCCCATCTTCAGGAACCACACCTTTGTCTGGCCTCTCAACAGATACCCCTCCGTTGTGGTTGCACCTATGGTACGGCTATCTGTATCGCTGAGGCACGCAAGCCTCCCCACAAAACGGCAAGGTCCATGGTTCATTGGGGGGGGGGGGGGGGGGACGAAGGGACTACTGCAGGCTTATTGTGACTCCACTATATGGAAATAAATGACAGACGTTTTATTTTCAGCTGTAACTTATGAATCATTACACTACACTGTAAGAATCTGTGTACCTTCTCGCTCTAGGGCATAGGGTGTGTTATCGTTGCCCAGACACTGTAAACATATTCACAGAGGTTTTTAATAACATCCATGGGAGGAATAAACAGATTCAGAACTTGGAGCTGATAAGATAATAGTCCGTGGTGTGAGGAATTCACAGAAGGATGTTCAAAAGTTAATTATTGTATGTACAAAACATAATTGCAGTATCTCAAGAAATAAGAGTTAATGGACTGGTGTACCAACATTGGCCAAAATGAAAAATACTTTGAAGGAATAGGTACGAATGTGATTAAATAAGCAGGTGATTTGACCTTTTATTTGCTTTTTAGCATTAGGGCGGTAGGTTTTTTAAAAAGCTGGAAATCTGCAAAAGCAGCAAATCTGACAACAGTGGGCAGAGCTTACGTTTACTTCCACGAGGGTTCAACTTGGTTGAACAGAGTATAGCTGCCTATAGTCACAACGACTAACAACGCCAGTAACATTATTAATCAGTCACAGAAGGCTCATTCTAAAGCTCTTTTTTTATTTACACAACAGATGTTACGAACCGAAAATTGGGAGCAGCAGAAGTATTGGCTGGCTTGACAATAAATTACATTGGCAGTTCGTCTTTTCTGCTTGCTACTTCAATCGTCGCTCCAATCAGTCATCAGATGTCGGAAACTTTTACGTCAATACCATATTTGCTTCATCAGCCGCTCGCTGACCTTCGAGACCCTACAGTACAGTGGCGAAGTGCCAGCAACAACTTCATTGTTGGGTAGGAGCGAGTTGTGCAGGTGGCAGTTGACTGAACCAAGTGCAGTGTTGTCACAAACACCGTCTTAGCGTTGGTACCTATGTGCAGTAGTAGTTGTTTGTTTTTTATGCTATTTGGAAGAAATGACACTGAAGGAATGACTCTGTGACAACAGAGTCCGTTTAGAGTCACGGGGCGAGGGAAAAGCATTTTCTCCACGTCCTAGAGATAGAAACACTAGGGGAAGGAGGACTTGCGTACTTCTCCCGGCTGATTCTTGAAAACCTTCTTTTTCCTTGCCCTTATTTTTCGGTCAGTTTTCGCGCCCCTCTATGCCTGAAATGGCGGGAGCCTATCTCGCCAGCGCCTCGCTATGGAGGAATAGGTTTTCCGTCGAAATTTTATATAGATACACAAGGTGATTTTTTTCCACCGTATACAAACTCTACAATTTGACTGGAATACTCTCTTTCAAATTCTGAAGGTGGCAGGGGTAAAATACAGGGAGCGAAAGGCTATTTACAATTTGTACAGAAACCAGATGGCAGTTATAAGAGTCGAGGGACATGAAAGGGAAGCAGTGGTTGGGAAGGGAGTGAGACAGGGTTGTAGCCTCTCCCCGATGCTATTCAATCTGTATATTGAGCAAGCAGTAAAGGAAACAAAAGAAAAGTTCGGAGTAGGTTTTAAAATCCATGGAGAAGAAATAAAAACTTTGAGGTAATTTGTCAGAGACAGTAAAGGGCCTGGAAGAGCAGCTGAACGGAATGGACAGTGTCTTGAAAGGAGGGTATAAGATGAACATCAACAAAAGCAAAACTAGGATAATGGAATGTAGTCGAATTAATTCGAGTGATGCTGAGGGAATTAGATTAGGAAATGAGGCACTTAAAGTAGTAAAGGAGTTTTGTTATTTGGGGAGCAAAATAGCTGACGATGGTCGAAGTACAGAGGATATAAAATGTAGACTGGCAGTGGCAAGGAAAGCGTTTCTGAAGAAGAGAAATTTGTTAACATCGAGGATAGATTTAAGTATCAGGAAGTCGTTTCTGAAAGTATTTGTATGGAGTGTAGCCATGTATGGAAGTGAAACATGGACGATAAATAGTTTGGACAAGAAGAGAATAGAAGCTTTCGAAATGTGGTGCTACAGAAGAATGCTGAAGATTAGATGGATAGATCACATAACTAATGAGGAAGTATTGAATAGGATTGGGGAGAAGAGAAGTTTGTGGCACAACTCTACCAGAAGAAGGGATCGGTTGGTAGGACATGTTCTGAGGCATCAACGGATCACCAATTTAGTATTGGAGGGCAGGGTGGAGGGTAAAAATCGTAGAGGGAGACCAAGAGATGAATACACTAAGCAGATTCAGAAGGACGTAGGCTGCAGTAGGTACTGGGAGATGAAGGAGCTTGCACAGGATAGAGTAGCATGGAGAGCTGCATCAAAGCAGTCTCAGGACTGAAGACCACAACAACAACAACAATAAGAAACTCTAGGGATTGATTGATGGGAGGATACGGAAGAAAGTAGGTCTAATGAACTTATGTCCGGAAATGCATGGTTTCCATGCTAGAGACCATTTATTCAATCATAAATTGTTACAGAGACTGCGGTTTAATACGCGCTGTACCATGCAGCCACAGTTACAGTGTTGAAAATGATTTCCATGCCTGTAAGCGACGTAGCATGTTCTGTCTCACACGTTGACATCAGCCAGGCTGCGTCCGAACAGTGTCAAGGGCAGCCATGAATTCGCTGCACCAATGTCTCCACATCTGGTGTGGGTTCCACATACATCTGGCTAGACTCTCTAGACCGGTCCATCGACCAGGGAAGACACTACTGAGATGCAGCCGGACGAAGCAGAAAGGTGGGAACGTAATAGCTTCACTCCGGCCCATGAAAATTGTCGTCTTCACTTCCGCAGTTCTCCGCAAGCAAGGTAAGACAGCAAACTTCCACATAAGAAAATATCTTTCACGGATACACGTGATTTAATATTTATTCCTAGTTCATATCCAGAAGTTAATTATACAGTGTTATAAAGTAGAACTTCAATTATATTCAGTTTAATTGTTGTATTGTGAATTTCAAATTGGCTGCATCTTGGCAGTAGCAAGACGTAATGATGAAGAAGCCAGACTCAGTTGTTGTTGAACGTAAATGCAATTATTAACGAAGGTGCTTACGGTGGAAGATATTTCATATTACTCGTAGATATTTTTATAGATCCATAGTTTCAAAATTTTCTCTGTTAAATTTTATTTCGATTCTTACGTATGATGAAGGTAAGCAATTGTAAGTAATTTGAATACGGTAGACATGTCGATTTGCCGACAGGAAATGAAATCGAGTGAGATAATTTGGTTGAACAAAATGTTGAACAAATTCTCCCTTCGGAAACTGAATTCATGTCAAGTTTGGAAGAGAAAGAAACAAATGTTGAACAGTAATCCCGTGCAGACCAAATCCATGCCGAAATTACACAGCTCCCACAAGTGCATAGAATGTCTTAGGCCTACTTGTAACATACGTTTGAAAAATAACAAGTAGATAACAACAATTTAAATGTTAGGTTTGACAAACAGTAGAATGAGTTAAAATCTTTGAAAATCAATTTAAATGCTAGGCACGACAAACAAGACAACGACATAAAATCTCTGCATATCAATTTAGTCATGAAATTCAGTCAATTAGAATCTGAACTGTAAACCGAACTAACTACCTGATCTATAAAACGTTACACGAAACAACAAAAGATCTTGCCAAACACAGCAACAGTTAGATATAAAGCATGCCTTAGTAAATGCAAATATTTTATGCCATCCAAATATGAATTTAGATTTTTGTATAGCAGCTGAAGATTCATTACATGGTTTTGAAGCTTGTCTTTTCCAAGTAAACACAATAGACTCAAACCAATAGATTAACATAACTAGTTCTGCTAGTGAACATTCGTATACGACCACTGAATTAAAACCTTTGGCTTTCCTATGGGCAAGAGTACTCATTTGAAATTATACACGCCGCGCGGAGTGGCACTCCGCGTGGTTAGACGTGCCATGTCACGGATTGCTCTCGCAGGAGGTTCGAGTCCTCTATTGGGCATGTGTGTGTGTGTGTGTGTCTGTGTGTGTGTGTGTGTGTGTGTTTGTTGTTCTTATCATAAGTCAGATTAAGCTAAAGCAGTGTGTTTAAGTCTAGGGGCCGATGGCCTGACCTCAGCAGTTGGGTCCCTTAGGAATTCACACACATTTTAACATTTTGAAATTATACGCGTACCGGGAAAGGCCGATATCATACCGGATGCACATACCAGATCAGCCCGAGGTCTCACAGATGTTAATGTCATTTCAGAACAGATTACAGAATTTTGTTAATGAAAGACACACACTACTGTCAGTATTACTTAGAGACGGGCGAAGACAGGGCAATACTGCAAGATCTAGATGACAGACTGTAAAAACACAGCTTATTCAGAACACCTGTGAAAAGGTAAAAGCACACTATAAAATTCATGATGATGTATTATTTTGTTCAAGAAACACTAAGCAAAACAAGTGGTGTATGTATTCCTGACTCTTATAAACAGGCCACTATGGAAAAGATAAACGCATAAGAAAGCTTAACAGGTGTTGTTACTTTCCAAACATTCGTAGGTACTTACACAACCACTTAAAAACTTTTTAATTTGGCAGAAAGATAAGCCAGCAAGCACATTGAGTTACAGTCAATCACCGAACCAAATCCAGAGAATTATTCTGAGCCAATATCACGGATCGAGTCCCAGCTGGAGGCGACTGTACAAACGACAGCATTTTCCTATCGATCTTTCCATCGTTTGATGACATACGGAATTAAACTCTGAGGAAACCAAAAGCTGGCAAAGAAAAGAATGTGGCCCAAAAACATGTACTAAGAATAATGAGTAGTTGTAGAAGCCCTTTCTGGAAATAAAAATTCTTACTACTATTTCCAAATATATTCAAAACTGTGTTTCAATAGGAAAAATACTGAATTGTACAAAGTAAACGATGAATGTCATGAGTACAACACTAGGAGGAAGCATGATTTCCACTGTGTCGATTGTGCAGAAGCGCCTGCTGCACACTGGTAAGGAAGTTCATAATGCTTTCCGTTCAGAAATTGAATGCAAGTTTGACACCAAGTCCGCGTTTAATGAGGCCCTCTGGCGAGGTAGTTTTACGGTTTGGAAGAGTTTCTAAATCTAAAACGCAATGATAAACCCTCTAAAACTACAAAATCTATTTGTAGTGTAGTACAGATGTGAGGATACAGATCGGGAGAGTTTCCAAGTCACGAAAATTGGCATTCCTATGCTATAAAAATCTGTATGTAATGTAATACACCGGGAATTTAAGACTGAAAAAGTAGCATATAGATACTCACGTAGAACTAACATACAGAACATAGTTTTTTTTACAGGTGTCCTCTGTATATTTCATTTGCTGTTACGTTATTATAGTGTAATTTGGAGCTTACCACATGTGCATAATATTTTTCTCTCTTTTCTAACATTGCTGCCAATCTAACTCTGTGTTTAATACAATCACATATTGACAAAAATCAAGGGTAAAATTGACATACACTGTACCCTTGTGAGCTTATCGCAGTTAGACCGATGAAATAAGAAACAAATATATAAAAGTTCCCCTTTAGCTGTACGAGACATGCGCTGAGCGGAAGCCGTTATTTCAAGGACGCCACTGGGCCGCTTTCTCCCGAAGGACGCAGCTAATGCTGAGTGCGGAGCAAGTCTGCGAACAAATCGCGTCTGCACGTGAGTGTGACACTGATAATAAACACCTACAAACTCCCTGAAATTAGCTTGTGTAACTAGATTCTGAGGCCATACAGTCAACGGGGGCGTAGCTCAGATGGTAGAGCGCTCGCTTAGCATGCGAGAGGTACCGGGATCGATACCCGGCGCCTCCAATTATTTTAACTTATCCCTTTTCCCCGTGAGGGCCACACCTCAACGTCAACAACTTCGGGATGTTCATAAAGAAGGGCGCTTGTTGATTTGTATGACAGTAGTACAATAAAATATTAGAAAGATAATACGAACTTGGTAGTGGCGTAGTGGCTGACGATTACTCATCACTATTTTCAGTAGCAGATGATGAATGAAATCTTGCAGTGAAATTTTACGTAAACCTGGGTATACGCAGCTATGAAAAAATTCCATATATCAACATAAGCCCGCAAAGAATACCCAACGGCACGAAGCATCTACAATTATTACTCTGCAATTCACATTTAAGTGCTTGGCAGAGGGTTCATCGAACCACAATCATACCAACTCTCTACCAAATCGTATACAATCTTTGTTGTTGTGAAGAAATCAATTCTGTTGACATGAACGAAGCCTAAATCATTTTGGCAGAAGTAGTTGGTTCAAATGGCTCGGAGCACTATGGGACTTAACATCTGAGGCCATCAGTCCCCTAGACTTAGAACTACTTAAACCTAACTAACCTAAGGACATCACACACACTCATGCCCGAGGCAGGATTCGAACCTGCGACCATAGCAGCAGCGCGGTTCCGGACTGAAGCGCCTAGAACCGCACGGCCACAACGGCCGGCGCAGAAGTACACTCCTGGAAATGGAAAAAAGAACACATTGACACCGGTGTGTCAGACCCACCATACTTGCTCCGGACACTGCGAGAGGGCTGTACAAGCAATGATCACACGCACGGCACAGCGGACACACCAGGAACCGCGGTGTTGGCCGTCGAATGGCGCTAGCTGCGCAGCATTTGTGCACCGCCGCCGTCAGTGTCAGCCAGTTTGCCATGGCATACGGAGCTCCATCGCAGTCTTTAACACTGGTAGCATGCCGCGACAACGTGGACGTGAACCGTATGTGCAGTTGACGGACTTTGAGCGAGGGCGTATAGTGGGCATGCGGGAGGCCGGGTGGACGTACCGCCGAATTGCTCAACACGTGGGGCGTGAGGTCTCCACAGTACATCGATGTTGTCGCCAGTGGTCGGCGGAAGGTGCACGTGCCCGTCGACCTGGGACCAGACCGCAGCGACGCACGGATGCACGCCAAGACCGTAGGATCCTACGCAGTGCCGTAGGGGACCGCACCGCCACTTCCCAGCAAATTAGGGACACTGTTGCTCCTGGGGTATCGGCGAGGACCATTCGCAACCGTCTCCATGAAGCTGGGCTACGGTCCCGCACACCGTTAGGCCGTCTTCCGCTCACGCCCCAACATCGTGCAGCCCGCCTCCAGTGGTGTCGCGACAGGCGTGAATGGAGGGACGAATGGAGACGTGTCGTCTTCAGCGATGAGAGTCGCTTCTGCCTTGGTGCCAATGATGGTCGTATGCGTGTTTGGTGCCGTGCAGGTGAGCGCCACAATCAGGACTGCATACGACCGAGGCACACAGGGCCAACACCCGGCATCATGGTGTGGGGAGCGATCTCCTACACTGGCCGTACACCACTGGTGATCGTCGAGGGGACACTGAATAGTGCACGGTACATCCAAACCGTCATCGAACCCATCGTTCTACCATTCCTAGACCGGCAAGGGAACTTGCTGTTCCAACAGGACAATGCACGTCCGCATGTATCCCGTGCCACCCAACGTGCTCTAGAAGGTGTAAGTCAACTACCCTGGCCAGCAAGATCTCCGGATCTGTCCCCCATTGAGCATGTTTGGGACTGGATGAAGCGTCGTCTCACGCGGTCTGCACGTCCAGCACGGAAGCTGGTCCAACTGAGGCGCCAGGTGGAAATGGCATGGCAAGCCGTTCCACAGGACTACATCCAGCATCTCCACAATCGTCTCCATGGGAGAATAGCAGCCTGCATTGCTGCGAAAGGTGGATATACACTGTACTAGTGCCGACATTGTGCATGCTCTGTTGCCTGTGTCTATGTGCCTGTGGTTCTGTCAGTGTGATCATGTGATGTATCTGACCCCAGGAATGTGTCAATAAAGTTTCCCCTTCCTGGGACAATGAATTCACGGTGTTCTTATTTCAATTTCCAGGAGTGTAGTTCGAGGATTTTCTGCCTGTAGCCAGACTCGTCATCTGATACATGTAAAAATTTCGGAGAAAACTGTAACATTGTAATTCCTTTAACATTGTAATTCCTTGGTATTTGTCTCTCCAAGTCCCGCTATAGTAAACGAGCGGACAAGGATTCGTGGTCTGCAGTCGGCTAAAACGATCTCTTGATGTAGCGAATGTTGTGAATCGAATGCATGACCTCGGCGCAGCTGCAGCAAGAAGCTTAATGTGATGAATGCTTACTTGCTAAGCTGTATCCTGCACCAAAGGATAAAGGTGATCTTTTGGTGCGGTGTGTGTGGGAGAACTGCAGAGTGATCTGTTGAGCAAGTTTGAGGAAATATACTTCTAGCAGAACAGCAGTGGATGCGGAAAGAGATCCTTCGTGTTATATAAACGAAATTACAATACTAAAAAAGGTGAAGAAGAAACAAGATTGCGAAAGAATACGTTACAGAGTACATAAATACTTTTCGACCAATATCGAGTGTAACAAGAGAGGCAATTAACGGTAAAGTGTGTCTTTTTTTACTTGTCATGTATGGCATGGCACTAATGTACAAACTGAGGAGGAACTGGCATCAGGATTGATCCATGAGAGCGTCTACCATTTACTATGAATGACTTGCTAGACTTTTGTCCACTCATAACACGCAGGTCGCAGTTATTTGACATATTTCGCGGAAGAGTTGTTGTTTTTAGGATTGAGTTACATATCTCACTGAATATTCTAATATGTCAAAAAGAACTAATGATGCTTTGAGCTTCTGTAATCTAGATTCGCTACACCTGTTTACGTTCACAGCGTACTTAAAGGCCGCAGTACTTTTGCTGTATCCCGCACACCACTTAAAATATGTCTTTCATGAACTCGGGAAAAATCACATTAGTTAAGTTATTCATTCAGTTCATGTCGTACTAAGGCTCTGTATCTCTCTGTTAAAGAGACTGGCATATCGGAAGCTCATTTCTCATCAGCAGAGACAAAGGAAAGGCCAGATTTGGTATCAATTTGCCTTCTAGTTGTAACAGTTCATTTACCTAATGTGGCATCGTCTCGTAAGTACTTTCGTTAATTTAGTTATTGTCTCTCCATTTACAGTGTAAATTTTACACCGCTGTACACATATTCCAGCGTAAATCTCTGTAATGGTGCATCATAGATACATTACGAAATGAAATAAAAATCAGTTTGCTTCAGTCCCAGAACCAACTTCTGTGTCGTGAGTATCTTGACACGGGAACTAAGTATTTAAAATTAGCAATGATGTTCTTAATAAACATAATCGAGTCATCCATCGTTAAAAAACCTGCTGTTTTGTGTCTCTCGTTACTTATCCCCATTACTACATTTTCTTCTCCGACATGATCTTATTGGTGCTGATTGTGTTGGTACTCGTAACCTCCCAACCAGTGCCTCTAAGTGAAACCCAAGGCAAGACATTCCGTTCAGTGTAGCTTCAAAAGCGTCATACTCAGTCCTGCTAACAGCTGTGAATCAGGCAGTCATTTGCTACATTGTTTAATCGTAGCTAATCACATGGATGTAGATGTACGGAAATGGTAGTGGCAGAGTCATAACACCAGAATGCTCCCTCATTTGAGTCGATAATCTAAATACGTTGTTCACCGAAGGTTTACATTCACGTAAGAAAACCCGATATTTTGAACTGATATCGGAGCAAAACAGTGCAGTAGTATTAATCGTCTTTTTTATTGGATAATAAAAATATAATTTCGTTAAGAATGTTACCAAATTAATGTCGTTCGTTATTTACAAAGACACTGTTAGTTCGGTCGTTTGGTGATTTCACCTGGAAAGTTTTCTGGGAGTTTTAGAAATCGCTGTTTTGATAGAACTCGACGTGATCTTTTCGAATTTTTTGCTTTGCCACCTCGTTGTTTTGCCGCTCGAGCCGCCATGTTGGAAAAATGGCGCCCAAAAATAGTTTTTTGACAGTATCTTGTAAGAGGTCCATGATTAAGGAATTTGTTGCTAGCGCACTCGAGCAGATGTAATTTCGGTGGATTGCTCACGCGCTGCCTGCAATATATAAGCTGTAAGAGAATCTCAGACCAGAGGGCAGTGTTGTATGCAGCAGGAACTGTGTAGCAGTTGTAGTAGTAGTAGTAGCTATCAGTCGAGTCTGGTGTATCGTGTTGGCTGGGCCGGTGGTCGTGTGGAGCGATGGCGGTGCCTGAGCGTTGTAGTATAAGGTAAAAGCAGCCTTGCGCATATGTAGTATTGTTACATCAAGTCCCATGTAAATGCTTTTAAAAAAATCTCGTAATAATAATCTTTTTTATAAAAATTAACTTTTGACAATCATTCATCTCAATTTAAAGAATTTACTAATTTCTCCAATCCATGGTCATCCCGATTATTGTAAAGAAAAATCAGTTGTTTCTTTTTATACATGACAAATCCATCGGCCAGCATTGCACAGGGCTGTGCCAGAAAAGTTTAGTTTCATATAGGAGCAGATATATACACGTTTTCTGGCGACTTGACTGAGGTAAGAATTTTCAATTTATTCAGTATGACCTTTCAGGGCCATGACGCAGCACTTCTGACGTCCAAAATTTACCAGTTTAAATTCACAGTCAATTATTGAAAGGTTATAAGTGAGTCACATATTTTATTGAGAGATTAGTCACATTGTATTATTCGTAGGTTACGGAATTTATCTGCTGGTAGGCTATGCAGAATGTGAATGCTATACTTACATATTTTTAATGTGGGGAGGTAACAATCTCCTTTCCGACTCATTGTACGATAAAAACAGTTATATAATAAATTAAAATAGAGAAAATTTCCTATTATTTATTGTTGTAACCTTTTCTTGTAGAAAGAATATTTACAGCGTACAAGCGACATGTGTTTTGACTTTGACCAAAACACTCATTTTCACATTGCCAGTGAGGTTGGCGCGTTTTATTTTATTTTTATGTTTTTAATTTTTTTTTTTTTGTAGGCCTAATCCACTGTAACAAAATTTAGCGTATTCTACTTCGCTTCCCTGTCCGTTTTGCGAGTTCATCGTCTTCAGTACTGAGCGAAACATCAGACAGAAATTCCTTCCACGTTAGGGAAGGATTATCAGCTTCGTTGTAATCCTCTTCCTCCTCGAATTCGTCATACGTTTCCTCGCGAACAATCTCGGTTCGTTCCTTTTCGTCGCTGTCTTGTAGTTAAATCTGCGATTTATAGCAGGTACCATCGCAATTTCTGCAAATAACGGAGCGCTTTAATCCAGTGTTTCTGTATCCACAGGTTCCCCGACATACCGTTATGAATTTGCAAGAAATAGGTTTTAATAAGGTTTCCTGAGCTGTGGGTTCGAGTGTGGTGACAGGAATTAGCCCATTTTTGCTTCTTTTTCCATTCCTATTGTAGGGAAGCAGCCTACTCATGCCTTATAAAATTCACATCAGTCTTTCCATTGTGTGCCAGCCAGTCCACTGTAACTAGCTCTGACGTCATAAATGTTGCGCAACACTTTAAAATGAAGTAAATAACCTGAAACGTTTCTAGCATGTCAGGAGTAATACAAAATCAATATGTGTTGGATATCAGTTCAATAACTTTAACCATTTTCGAAATTCGGATGTTTTTCTGTAAAAATCATTGGCGCAACAGAAAAGAGCTAGAAACTTAAAAATTTATATTTAGATTCCTTTTGCATAATAATTTAGTAGAAACAGTATTCTGGATCTCACAAATTAAAATTTTACTTGAAATTCACGATTTTCTGGTTTTTGTCTTAGAAATTAAGGAAGCAAGATAGATTAAGTAGGCGAATAAATAAAGCTAGGATGTTTAAATTTAAGTAGAAGGGAGATCCGCTATAATCATAAAAACTATAGCTATAGCGTATCTCCAAAGAGCAAGTTCAGAGCTCGTCTACTGCGTGTAGTGTAATTTAATTAATTCTCTCGCCCAAAATATTTGACTTAGCCACGTCAGACTTTTATTATGATTACTTACTTGTGTGCTGATTACACAATTAAATTGAAAGCTTCATCGGCCATCAGCGAAGGAAGCAATGATTTATTCGATAACTTAAAGTGGTGCATTACTAGCCCAGCGGCTAGTCGGGAGAGCAGATTTGATCAGGCGTTCCCTTAGCCATCCCCACCGCGGCTTTATATGTAAGAGCGCTGGTGCATCGGCCGGGAAACAAACTGAGTAAAAGTGAAAGTGATTTTTAAATATTCGGATTCGGAAGTGAAATGCGACACGCAACTGAGCAATGGAACAGTGATAGACAGTGTTACGTGTGCATGTGGACGACGCAATTGGATTAACAACGCATCTGGATTGACGGAGCTGGCGCTGAGTCTAGCTGCACTGCTGGCATCGCGAGAAGTCGGTTGTCGTCTGCAGTTCAACGCGCCGCGTCACATCAGTAATCCTGGTATGCCGCGCCGGCAACGCCATACGTCGTGCAGAAGGAACTAAGTTAAGTGAAAAGCTGTTAAAACTTTTACTAACCTGCACTAAAAGACTGTCGGCGATGGAACCGCAAAAAGAAACAGAAGTTAAACCTAAATCAGGACCTACGTCTGTTGAAGGAACTGTAAATCCAGACAACGGTTCAAGTGATAATATGCATGAAAATAGTAATGTTAAAGTGAAATCCGAACAAGTGTCGCCTGACAGTAGTGTGAAAAAGGGCAACGATTCAATAGTAGAGACTCCTGTTGTAAAGCAGAAATCAGAAAGTGTTAAGTTATTGGATGATAGTTTCTGTGATAAATTAAAAATGAAACAGTCATCAGAGATGGTAGAGTTTAAAAAGGAGAAGTTAGATATGACTGATCAATCAGGAGTTTCATTTAGTTTTGATGATTCTGGTGTTGGAGCTAGTTTTTCGTCACCTGGGTGTGATAAAAAGCCAGCTAGTGAGCAACCCAAAGATACTGGGGCTATTGATCTAAATGTAATATTACAAGCAATAGCTGCCAGTAATGCAAAAATGTCAGCCAGTAATGCTAGAATGACAACTAAGTTAAAATCTGATATAATTGAGGTAAATAACAGGATTGTGGCCAGCCAAACCAATTTTAATAAACGGTTTGAGGCAATGGACACTAAATTAGAATCCAATAAAGCTGGATTAGAAAATTCCTTCAAGACTGACTGCAATAATTTGAAAGAGGATCTGGACAGTTTAAATCATAAAATTGATTACAACCATGAGGATATTAAGAAAAAGGTTGCTCAACAGTTATCTGAGATGTATAAAACAGTAAAATCCGAAGTTGCTGAGGTTCGCAAAGACTTCCAAATGGAAGATGCGAAGCTGGAGCACAAGTTAACAGAAAAGATCGAGGCGGAATCTGTGCTCAGATAGGTTTAAATATGTTAATATAAAAGTAAACATATGTCAAGCAGAAGTAGATGCAATCAAAACTGATACTACTCATATTGTGCAAAGAGTAGATAATGTTGAAATGAGAGTAGAAAATGTTAGTACTAACATTGCTAATATTGAGAGTAAAGTAGCTTCAGTAACTTCTGGTAGTGGTAGTATGCAACAAGTTGTAGCTGCAAACGCCGCTTTTATCGGGTGTCGGCAGTTCTTGCGGTTCGATCCAGATAAGAATATCCACCCGCTAGATTTCTGGAACGATTTTGAAGATGTGATTCCACCAACTTGGTCTGAACGAGAGAAAATCTCATTTATTAGAAGCCATTTAGCGGGTGACGCCATGCGTTAGTCAGCTGATGTTATGTTGAAGTGTAAAACATTAGCGGAATTTAAAACAGCTTTAATTAATGAGTATTGGTCTAGCAATAAGCAAAATGAAGTGTTGAGAGAATTTTGGAGTGGAAAACGCTTCAATGCAGGCAAGGAATCTATTAAAGAGTTTGCCAGGTCATGGATCTCACGTTTGTCACATTTGGCCGAAAAGCTAAAACCTGAAATGATAATACTAGGTCTTGAAGCCAAACTGCCATGGTATTGGCAAACTAGAATTATATCTGCCCCTAGAGACAATCTGGATCGTTTCATTGAATATTTGGAACGTGTAGAGCGTGTGGCTGCCAATGAGGAGCAAGCACGTAATAACAGAAATGCTAATAACACCAGTAGTAATTTTAAGAACGAGCAGAATGGCAATGTAAACGTCAGAACAGTAGGTGTTCGCCATCCTAAGAAAGGTAGGAATTGGAGAAAGAGTTACCAGAACCAACAATGGCATCCAAATGATAGTAATTTTGTTCCTAACAAAAATGTGCAAGTAAACAACAATGTTGAAAGCAATGCTGTGCCAGTTAACTATAATGCAAACAAAGGTAACAGTAGTAGGCAGAGGTTGGAAAACTAGTTCCCGTCTATGAGGATACTGGCGCTCGCCAGGCGGTTGCTTTTCCTAAGCCAGTAATTACAGTAATTAGTATGACAGATCAGAATACTCAAACTGAGGATTCGGATGATGGGTCGGTAGCATCCAATGATACTGCAGAAATATTAAACCACTCACAGTATTTGATAGATACCGTGTTAGAGACGCTTTCTAAGTGGGAAGAGAAAGAGAAGGCGCAGCAGTGTAACGGTAGGGAAGACCTACAAAATACTGAATTGTCAGGTGAAGAAGCAGAAGAAATTCATGCTTACATTTACGATGAGGATGATGTGCTCTTATCTAAAGTGCCTGTGCAGGATGTTGATACTGTACTAATAGTTTTGGGACAGGAGGTAAGTGAGAATGTAGAGGATAGCCTGTTGGGGGTCGATGAATCCAGTAGCTGTGACCAGTTGTCACTGGGGAAGGAACCCGACGATAATAGTGAAAGTGGTTTAGCTGTAACTAGTGTTATGCCCGGTCTGGAGGCGAAGAATCGCTCAGACTACAGTAATTTGGGTCATGTTCAGCAAACTAAATGTAATGAAGTCGTGCGGTGTTTCGATTTGAAATTAATAGACCGACTGGAAAAGGCAGCGGAAAATGTAGTTCAGGAAACCCCTACACACTTTGACCTAAATGTAATGAAGACAGATGTCGATCACTTTAGTTGGAGACAAATCCAAAAGGAACTATTGGATGAGTTTGAGGAACCACCTGTACAACCCAGAATAAGCCACCCTATAATAATAGTGAATATGTCGGGTATCAATGTACGTTGTCTCTTAGACAGTGGAAGTGAGGTGAGTGCGATATCTCAGTCCTTCTTTGATGCATTACCTAGTAAAGACAAGCTTACCGTAATGAGGGTATCAGGACTAAGAATAATTGGTGCTACTGGCAAGGTGTCAAAAACGGTAAAACAAGAAGCTTTGCTGCCCTTTAACATTAATGGTAACTTAATTGATCATCCATGCTTAATTGTAAATAATCTCAGTATTGAGGTTTTAATTGGCATAGATTTCTTGTCAAAATATCAGAGGGTTGTTGACTTTGAAAGAAGCCAGTTAAAAATGGTCTTGCCGATAACCGGAGTAATTACGGTACCTTTTATTGGTAAACATGTAGTAACTAATGATGAAACTTGGGAGCTGCCTATACGAGTTCTGAAAAATAGGAGATATTGGGACGAAGGTGTTAATCTTAGTAAAAGTAAGCTAAACACAGAAGAAGAAGAAGAAGCAATTATTTTGGACAAGATAGAAGCTAAATTGCAGGAAATCGATAAAATTTCAGCTAATCAGAAGGAAGAACTGAGACACGTTTTAAAAAGGCATCATAAGGTATTTTCAAATCGACCTGGCGTGGTCAAAGGTTATGAATGTCAATTAAAGGTGAAACCTGGCCAAGTGTTTTTCAGGAAGCCATACCAAATACATATAGCT
Organism: Schistocerca serialis cubense; assembly: GCF_023864345.2. Taxonomy (NCBI): domain Eukaryota; kingdom Metazoa; phylum Arthropoda; class Insecta; order Orthoptera; family Acrididae; genus Schistocerca; species Schistocerca serialis. The sequence goes on along the minus strand of NC_064639.1, from coordinate 826,575,866 downwards.
AGGAAGGAGGCGGTTCGAAAGGAGATACAGAGAATGCTAGAGTGGGGTGTGATTGAAAAAGCGGTCAGTGAGTAAACTAATCCTCTTGTTGTTGTACCAAAAAGAGACGGGAGTGTCAGATTGGTCTTGGACACTCGTTTGTTGAATGAAATAGTGGTTAGGGAAAGTGATAGACCGCAGAACATGGACGAGTTATTGCAAAAGTTCCGGGGAGTAAAATTCTTAACTTCTATGGACATCACGTGTGGATATTGGAATTTGCCACTGGCGGAAAGTTCAAGGAAGTACACAGCTTTCTTGTACGAAGGAGTTTGTTACCAATACCGTGCGGTACCTTTCGGACTTAATATCTCTATTTGTGCCTTCGTACGTGTGATGTGCCATGTTTTAGGACCAGCCTTAATTAATAAAATCACAGTCTACGTAGATGATCTGTTAATAGCAACTCCTACTTGGGAAGAACTCATAGTTTTATTAGAGGAAGTGTTAGAGGCTATTGAGAGAGGTGGCATGAAACTAAAGATTGAAAAGACAGAGTGCGTTAAAGAGGAAATAGGTTTCTTGGGATATATGATAAGTGGAAAAGGTATTCTGCCTGACCCAGGCAAGCTAGCAGTCATTGAAAAATTGGAGGCTCCCAGAAACAAGAAGCAGTTGAGATCGATGTTCGGTCTTTTCGGCTTCTATAGGCGTTTTGTAAGTGATTAGGCTTTTAATGCGCCCTGTCTTCAACTCCTGCTGAAAAAGAATACCCCTTGGGTTTGGACAGCAGAATGCCAACAGGCGTTCGAGGTGCTTAAACAATCTTCAATTAATAGTCCTATTTTACATCATCCTGATTTTGAAAAACCATTCTGTATGTCTGTTGATGCTAGTGGCTATGGTATAGCTGTGGAGATATTCCAACTAGAAATAGAGAACGAACAAGAAGTGCAGAAGACTATAGCTTTAGCAAGTCGATCTTTACAGGCAGCAGAGAGAAATTAAGGCATCTCAGAACTGGAAGCATTGGCAGTTGTATTTGGGGTACAGAAATTTGAGCAGTATCTATTAGGTCACAAGATAATTGTTTACAGTGACCATAAGGCGTTGACCTTTTTAAAGACCTGTAAGTTGAGGAATGCTCGTTTGGTAAGATGGTCATTGTATCTCCAGCAGTTTGACCTTGAGGTTAGATATATTCAAGGGAAAGATAATTTGGTAGCTGATGGGTTATCTAGAAGTGCGGAGCTCTGTGATGATGCGGGAATTGCAGCAACAGACCTAAGTGAAGTACGAATGTTTGCGTTGCACAAAGTAAAGGAAGAAAGTGCATTAAAGAGAGTGATTAAGAACTTGAGACTTGAGCAGAATGCAGATGACCAGCTGAAATTAGTAAAGAGCTATTTGGGAGATGCGAACTATCATAAGGTTTCGCAATACTACTGTCTGCATAAAGGTATTCTGTTTAGGAGGAAAAAGGTAGGTGTTTCTGAGTGGAAGCTGTGCTTTCCCTCACAACATGTAGACTTACTGATCGACTATGTACACCTGAGGTATGTGCACTATGGTGCAAAGAAGTGTATTGCAAAATTAAAAGAGAAAGTTGTGTTTGACAACATGTACCGCCGTGTTGCCAAGCGTCTAGCATCTTGTATAGTGTACCAGAAAGTCCGTGCTGCTGACACCAGAATACAAGGGGATATGCATTCAGTAGAGCCAACTGAAACCCTAGAATTACTGGCTTGTGATTTGTTTGGCCCTCTTCCTGCTTCGAGAGGTGGGTGCACCCATGTTTTTGTTGTTGTGGATGGATTTAGTAAATATGTTAAGCTATACCCAATTAAAAGAGCAAATGCAAAAACGTTGGTAGAAAAGTTGGAAAAAGATTTCTTCATGAGCGTTGGCGTTCCGAAGAGTTTGCTGCTAGACAATGGGCCTCAATTTACTTCTGATAGATTTAAAGAATGTCTGGATAAGGCCGAGTGAAACATCTGAAAGTATCTGCGTATTTCCCCCAAGGAAATATGAGTGAGAATTGAATAGGCTTTGCAGGACTTATTGTGCTCGGAAACACTCAAGTTGGGCAGAGCACATGAAGTATTTTGAGAATGTAATTAACAACTTAACGCATGACACAACTGGTTTTGCGCCTTGCGAATTGATGTTTGGCCAATCACCGCACAATGTGATTGCAGATATGGTAGAATTCCCTATTCTGACGCAAATATCCACTGACGAGAAGAAGTTAAAGGCCAGGGCAAATATAAGAAAATGAGCATTGGAAAGGAAGAAGCATCATGACGCAAAAGCTGTACCCACCAGTTTTGAAACAGGTCAGTAAGTCCTTGTCAAAACCAAGGAAAAATCAAAGAAAATAAATGCAGAAACAAAGAAATTCACGTTCGTATACCAAGGAACTTTTCTGGATCATAGGAAAACCACATGCCAATGCATATAGGCTAGAGTACTCTAAGAGTAAAAAGCTATTAGGTCTCAGGAACGTGATCGACATAAAGAAGTTCATAGGTAGTGAATGCTTTCTGTAGGGAGGAGGTTGTTCTGTAATCTCTACACAGTGTGGCAGCTGTGCAGTCCCAGCTGTGTGAGATCTTCTTTCCTTTTCAGGTCTCACTCATTCTTCATCTTTCCTATCCACCAAAATTTCGGCTCTTACTCTCAAATACTAAAATCTTCCAGTATGACTATCAAGCCAGCATTAAGCTAATGAATTCTGTAGGGAGTAGGTTGTTCTGTAACCTCTGCACAGCGTGGCAGCTGTGCAGTCCCAGCTGGGTGAGATCTTCTTTCCCATTTCAGGTCTCACTCTATCTTCATCTTTCCTATCCACCAAAGATTCGACTCCTTCTTTGCAATACAAAAATTTTTCGTCATGGCTATCAAGCCATGAGTTCTGTAACCATTCTATCCACCGATTAGTGAAGAAAATACCTAATGTGACAAACCTAACAGTGACATAAACAACAGAGAAGTATGATGTAATTAAGATACAAAGGTATTTGAGTAACAAGTATGTATAGAACCCTGGTAATATTATAAGTACAAAGTTGTTGTTTTATTGGAAATGGTCCACCAACAGTAATTTAAAAAGATATACAAATTCGTGTACAAGCAGGATCTGAAGTGGCAGTGAAACCTATTGTATGCTGTAGAGCTAACTAATTAATAGTAAAAGAGATTGCTTAGTGTTATGAAAAATATGCAGATAAGTTGTAAGAATGAACTCACCTTGTGTAGCAAGGAATGGCAGTGTAATAGAATTGAACAGTGCTTGTGGTTGAGACGTGAAGGACACGTCCTTGAAATATTTATAAGGTTGGAGCTGGCCGTTATTTGGTGTAGTGTGTGACAGGACACACCTACACGTATTGAGGTTATGAGTTGGAGGCGTGAATGCGACCATAGGTACCCTTATGTTAGATGAGACAGAGCAGCTCATGGTGTCCTATAGTTTTAAGGAATTTAGCAACACGCTCGGCCATAATTACTTAATGCACTTTAGTGCTAGGTCGAGAGAGACTACCTGTGGTTTCAGCAAGTGGAAATGGATTGCAACGTGAGCAAACGGATCACCTGCAATACTCTATAGATATGAAATAAATGTGCTATCATATGCGTTAAATATTAATAAGAGTGAGTGTTAAATAAGTACCTACACTAGCAACATAATTGAGTAACATAATGGCAGACGTGAAACATTATTTATAGCTCAGCATAAATACACTTCGATGAAGTAAGTACATAACTGCAGATGTGGAACTGACACAGCAGCAGAGGACCAATAAGTGGATTTAGCAGTCAACTAAACGTAGTGTGTTTTGAACACTCAGAACTGTACTATTACCACAAGTTACTCACATGTACAAAGAGGCTGAGAAGACAACTGCTAATCAAATATACTCATACTATCTCTAAGAATAAGGTAATCGAAGATGAGTCAGTTAAGTAAATAAAATACAGATTTGTCAGGAATGTACCGAGGATTGGTTCAGTGTTCCGGCCCAGAAATAATAAATTGAGATTAAATAGGATTTATCATTGTATGCCTTGAGCATAAATTTTCTCTAGTACGTGACTAACGGCGTTTTGAGCCATTTGTTTACCGATTTTATGACTGTTAAGTAACCGTGAGAGTAAAATTGAAAAAGTTCTGTTAACTTTGTTCCAGTAACATATTGAAAGATAAAATGTATATATCCCCATTTCATTGTGACCCACCCTTTGATATTAAGTGAACAGAGTCTGAGGCACTCTTTTTGTTTGTTCTACAGGACAAACCAGATAATGGCAGCCTGGTAGCTGCGTGAAAGCGTGGAGTGACTTGGACACAACTCACAGTGACCCCTCCCCTTTCCCCATGTAATTTAGAGTGAACGTGAAGGACGCACACCATAGCAACTTCCCCTCCTCTACCCTTGTGAATGGAAGTGTAGAACGCCAGCCAAAGCGGCTACAACCATGTGTGTAAAAATGAAATTGTCGTGATTTGTGAAATTTTCTTTCAGGTTTAGAAAAGACTGCTAAGATATAATTATCTGCTTATGTATCATGAATAACTGTGTTATTTTCTTTGAATTTGTGCATGTAGAAATATTTACAGACAGTTTAATGGATTTAACATTTTCATAATTTTACATATTTTTATGTGTTTGTCTGTCTAATGCAATATGTATGCCAAAGTGTTTCATTGATTTTGCTTAAATTTTGAGAGATAATGTTGCTTAAGAGGCAGTGTACATGCCAGCAATTTAAATAATTGAAGTAGGTAATAAGTTTTCTTTTAATATTTCTATATGTTTACATTTCAATTTTAATTTTCATAGGGAGTTAAGCTGTACTCTTGCTTCCCTTCTTGTAATTAATTTTTTTTCATTTGCATTCAAAAAAATTAAGTAGAGGGTGATGTAGGGAAGCAGCCTACTCACGCCTTATAAAATTCACATCACTCTTTCCACTGTGTGCCAGCCAGTCCGCTGTAACTAGCTCTGACGTCATAAATGTTGCGCAACACTTTAAAATGAAGTAAATAACCTGAAACGTTTCTAGCATGTCAGGAGTAATACAAAATCAATATGTGTTGGATATCAGTTCAATAACTTTAACCATTTTCGAAATTCGGATGTTTTTCTGTAAAAATCATTGGCGCAACAGAAAAGAGCTAGCAACTTAAAAATTTATATTTAGATTCCTTTTGCATAATAATTTAGTAGAAACAGTATTCTGGATCTCACAAATTAAAATTTTACTTGAAAATCATGATTTTCTGGTTTTTGTCTTAGAAATTAAGGAAGCAAGATAGATTAAGTAGGCGAATAAATAAAGCTAGGATGTTTAACTTTAAGTAGAAGGGAGATCCGCTATAATCATAAAAATGTGAGAAGTTTCAACAGAATAACTATAAAACTATAGCTATAGCGTATCTCCAAAGAGCAAGTTCAGAGCTCGTCTACTGCGTGTAGTGTAATTTAATTAATTCTCTCGCCCAAAATATTTGACTTAGCCACGTCAGACTTTTATTATGATTACTTACTTGTGTGCTGATTGCACAATTAAATGGAAAGCTTCATCGGCCATCAGCAAAGGAAGCAATGATTTATTCGATAACTTAAAGTGGTGCATTACTAGCCCAGCGGCTAGTCGGGAGAGCAGATTTGATCAGGCGTTCCCTTAGCCGCCTGCACCGCGGCTTTATATGTAAGAACGCTGCGCGAGAAAAAAGAAGGCCCCAGTTCTCTCCAGACGTTGATTAGCGCACCACCTGTGCCGGGAGTCGCGTCGCGTCAGTATCGTTTATATAAACAGCCTCGGATGCCGTAATAAGTTACTCGGGATAAGCATAACCATGAAATCGTTTTCGAGTGAAGTGTTAATTCTGGGACGACTTTAAGATCTACCTTCAGTCTACGTATGTCGTATTTTCACGTGCTGCTGCAGGACAGGCATTCTACCATTATTTAGCGTGGCGTTTTATGAACATTATCATCAAATTATGGCGAGCATTCACTTAAACATTTAATTTGAACAGTTATAGTGGCATCAGTGCATTAGACTCTGAACTGCTCTGGTAGTTGGATTGTGTGGATTCTTTTTGGTCTGTGACTTTCAGAATATAGTGAACATTTTAGAGAGAATGGTTTTTGATTATGAACCCAGACAATCTCCTAATTCCTCAGAGCTATAAGCTGTAGCTATAAATGTATTTCTCAGATGAAGTGGGCTCTAGGAATTCTAATTACAGGCTTCACGTTTTGCTAATCACTTTCTGGTTGCCAATATTGTAGTTAGAGAGCCAGTGTTGAGAACGGCAAACAGCATAAATACAAAAATTTATTCTATTATTCCACCCGCCGCCCCACACTATAACTCGGCATTTTGTTCACCTACATACAACTGCTGAACTTGGTGATAGGTTCAGTGCGAATGTTGTCATACTGCTTCTGTCGGTGGCAGCGATGCAATATTAAATTTATTTTTGTACGCTGATTTTGTGAAGCGTGTCTATCTATAGTTGTTTAAAGACGTACTTTTCACGCCACTTTTTACGCCACTGGAATCGCATAAGCACAGAGGAAGCGTTTTCCAGTTTCAGCAATGATCTTTGGGTCAATATTTTGGGTCTTGAATTTCTGGACAAGCTCGTTTAAATCTAGATTTTGTCGTAGTAGAGTAGCACATTTTATTTTTCCTTGATTAAAGAGTACCGACGTATCACAGGCGTGTAAGAATAATGTTGTCTGGGGCTGTTTTATCTATGACACTTTTTGTTGAATATATTTGTTGCGATATTTTCCCTTTCCACGGTTTGAGAATATATGTTTGAACGCATAAATAGAACCATCACGAGAATAAGATGATCTACATCTTCGCTGACAACTATCACGGAATCAAATGAAGATTAAGTGGATGGTTGCTGTATTGATTATTAGCGTATCCGCATCTTGAGTGTCTTGCTTGACCATGGAGTTCGCAGCTTCAGATTTTGTCTTCAACATACCAACGAGGCGGTTCTTTCTTGCATCGTTGCCCAGGAATTTACCTTGTGACACAGTTGGGATCATTCTCTAGTCGAAAAGTTTACGTCATCGTTGGGATCGCTACGCAAATTTGGTACTACGGTCTTCTGGATATCCGTCAAATATGAAGATGGCATTGGATGTATGATCTGATCAAACGAAAATGGATGAAAACGATTCACCACAGTGCCAGGTGACTCGTTGCAATAGAAATCCTCTGTCGATGTAATACAAAATTTATATCTCCAGAATATTTCTCAAATCTCTTACACACAGAAGATTTAACGCACTTGTGCATACCTTCATCATTGAAAAGGGACAACGGGGACAGAGAAAGTACGTACGTAAGCAATTTTTTGAAGTTCCCACATTCCTTTGAAGTGCACAATTTTTGAAAAATTAATTAGGTGTTAATTGAGATAATGTCTTCTATGCCTGCATTCCTAACGCCAAGAGCTTTTACTCTGTCATTCCGTTTGAATTTTACGGTATAAAAATCCCCATTGACGATTTTTGAAATTCCAGCACTGTCGACTTCCCTTTATACTTGCGGCGATGTCCTTTATACCTGTGGCAAAAAAGGTTCCCACATAAGTTATAGGAACTTTTCTCCAGTTTATTTCATTACATAACTATTTTCAACCTAAAATGAGTCGGAAAGGAGATAATGTCAAAAAACTGTTTTTGGGTGCCATTTTTTCAATATGGCAGCACGAACGGCAAAGATATGGGGTGGCAAAGCGAAAATTCGAAAAATGTTCGTCGAAATCTGTAAATATACCAGATTTAAAAACACCCGAATAAGGTTCCGGGTAATCCCCTTTTTTCAGCACCAAATGACTGTATATGTAGGATTAATATGAGCGAGAAAGAATTATGAGTAGAACAAACGGTGGATCATTGAAAGCCTCTCACTACTTTATACCTTAACCAGAGAGTTTATAAGAGATTGACCCCATTTTCAGCGTACTGAAACATTACCCTTTATATGAAACCTGATCAATGAGTAAACAAACGCAATCTAAGTTAGTTTTGCATATCATAGTGACAAGGAACTTTCTTAAAAGTGCAACAGAATAATTAAAGAGACTTTTTAACATAAGCTAAACCATGGCAAAACTGAAACCATAATCCTTATAATAGATCTCATGTAGCTACCCGCTATCTGCGCCTATGAATTATGCTTTATAGGTGTAGTTCGTGCAGTGCAAATATATTTTTAGTCTGTATTCTACAACACCTAATAAAATGAGAGGATCTGAGGTAGTGTGGTGTCAAAAGTTCGAAGTTTCCGTGGCTGCAATGAAGTGCCTTGAAGTTCCACAGCAACGCTAACTTCCCTGGCTAGCTGAAAATTTCATGTAAAAGTAAGAAAGTGCCTCCTTAGCTGAAGCCAATTTATTTTCTCTCTGTCTGGAACATATCGAAAGCGAAACATAGTTTGAGAACATAGATCTGAAATGGATAAACGTAACGATTTGCAAAAAGATCAGAGGAGTTCGTAAGAAACCCAAATTATATCAATACTGAATATTCATCTCGTTCAGAAAATCGGGGCTGTAGGGTGCATGAGGAAGAACAGTCCACTGAAGTTTTGTGAACTCCTCTCGGGTGCGAAGACTTGTGTGAGGTCTTGCGTTGTCATGAAGAAGGAGAAGTTCGTTCAGATTTTTGTGCCTAAAAACACGCTGAAGTCGTTTCTTCAATTTCTGAAGAGTAGCACAATACACTTCAGAGTTGATCGGTTGACCATGGGGAAGGACATCGAACAGAATAACCCCTTCAGCGTCCCAGAAGACTGTAACCATGACTTTACCGGCTGAGGGTATGGCTTTAAACTTTTTCTTGGTAGGGGAGTGGGTGTGGCGCCACTCCATTGATTGCCGTTATGTTTCAGGTTCGAAGTGATGAACCCATGTTTCATCGCCTGTAACAATCTTTGACAAGAAATTGTCACCCTCAGCCACATGACGAGCAAGCAATTCCGCACAGATGGTTCTCCTTTGCTCTTTATGGTGTTCGGTTAGACAACGAGGGACCCAGCGGGAACAAACCTTTGAATATCCCAACTGGTGAACAATTGTGACAGCACTACCAACAGAGATGTCAAGTCGAGCACTGAGTTGTTTGATGGTGATCCGTCGATCATCTCGAACGAGTGTGTTCGCACGCTCCGCCATTGCAGGAGTCACAGCTGTGCACGGCCGGCCCGCACGCAGGAGATCAGACAGTCTTGCTTGACCTTGCGGCGATGATGACACACGCTTTGCCCAACGACTCACCGTGCTTTTGGCCACTGCCAGATCACGGTAGACATTCTGCAAGCGCCTATGAATATCTGAGATGCCCTGGTTTTCCGCCAAAAGAAACTCGATCACTGCTCGTTGTTTGCAACGCACATCCGTTACAGAGGCCATTTTAACAGCTCCGTACAGCGCTGCCACCTGTCGGAAGTCAATGAAACTATACGAGTCAAAGCGGGAATGTTTGAACATATTCCACAAGAAATTTCCGGTTTTTTCAACCAAAATTGGCCGAGAAAGAAAATGTGTTGAATAACTTATTGAACTGCCCTCGTACATATACAAAATACAACGAAAAATCACCGTACTTTTGTATTAACGTCTATGATGTCATTTAATGAGTGGAAAAACAATGAGAGATAATCAACTTGCAAGCCCGAATAAGTCATTAGAAACTGAATATTGATTCCCATGCTTTCTATAGAAACTGTGAATTGAAATAAAGTAATACTATTGTCCGTGTTGAATACGATTGCAAAGTATCCGTTGGAAATCGCAAGCGAGCAACTATTTACCATAAGACAGGATGATGTCGCTTCAGCCTACCCATTTCTTTATCACAAGACAAAGCATCTACACTAAACACTTCGGCACGTCCTTAACGCACCAAACGGAAGAAAGAGTGCGTCGTTTTTGTCCACTGACCATGTGGCCCTCGCTAACCGACTCCGCCTGCCAAGCGTTTCTCCGGCTTACCTCAGCGTTCAGGCGACTTGTTTAAGATATGCCTTGCAGTTCCCATCCAAAGATGAACTACTCTGGTGGATGGGTAAGTGACTAAGGTTCTTTGAGACAGAAGAATGTTCACAGATGCACGCAGAATACACACCACGAAAGGTGTCTTTTAACAGCAGACGACTTTCAACACGACGGCGTGTCAGCTTCACTGTAAGCGGCAGCATATAGCGTGGCGGGGGTACCTGACGGTCGCGTTACTTGACGATCGCTGAATCAAGAAAGTAACTCACGCCTCACTAATGGTAAACTTGCCGGTCTGCTGTATACTAGAGCCTCTTAATACTTCTCTGGATGCGCTAACTCTCAGTAACAGAAATTAGGCAACACGGCAGCTAACACGAGGTCCCTTGAGATGTACACAGACTACATGACGTTGCAATAAGGTTCTGGCTGCTTCACAAAATTGCTGAAAGTCAGGGAAAGTAATCCTGCTGAATCCTCTTTAAACACTCGATGGCGGAAAGAAAACAGCATTCCACTGTTGTTGCCGCTATTTTGTACTGTAATCCTAAACGTCGATCGTGAAAAAAAGAGGAAAAATCTATATCACATTTCCAAGTGAATTCTCAGTGAATTGTACATATCTGTTAAACTGCCATGACCTACCTGGTCCTAACCGCCAACTACCTCCCATCAAAGATATCCTTTTGGTCATGATGCCTCCCTTCATATTAAGGAACCCATCCAATGGCTACCATCATGATGGTCATAATTAATAACTACAAATCCACATAAAAATTAAATCCAAGAATACCGGGTGGTTACTGTTGTGACTTAGCACGACAGCCAAGTCACAACGAGAGGAAGCCGAAAGGCACGCGTTAAGCTCACGCAGATTGGCGTGAGGTCTGGAACAGTTAAAAGGAAATGAGAACTTAGAAAATGGACGCAGTTGCTGTAATACTTAACTTTAATCCACATTTGTAGAACATCGCTCTTGATGATACATGCTTCACAATATTAATTATCAAAGCTATGGCGCTTTGCTAGGTCGTAGCCAATGACTTAGCTGAAGGCTATGCTAACTATCGTCTCGGCAAATGAGAGCGTATTTGTCAGTGAACCATTGCTATGAAGGTCGGCTGTACAACCGGGGCGAGTGCTAGTAAGTCTCTCTAGACCTGCCGTGTGGTGGCGCTCGGTCTGCTATCACTGACAGTGGCGACACGCGGGTCCGACGTACACTAATGGACCGCGGCCGATTTAAAGGCTACCACCTAGCAAGTGTGGTGTCTGGCGGTGACACCACAGTTACAATTAAACTGACAGTGTTCCGAAAACTGCAGTGCGGGTTGTATACATCGCCGAACGTTGAAGTATATCGTAGCTATTTTCATTAACCGGCGTGCTCGCAGAGTATGCTGAAAAAAATAATAGTCCCACTTTCTGCCACCAGGTTAAAATACGGCGCTGTAAGCAGTCAGAATGTGGTATGGGTGCAGGAAAAAGGGAGGAACGATCAAACACATGATAATGACGGTTCTGCCATGTTTTTAGGATATGCTCACAGGTTAGAGCACGTGTTCAGTATGGTCTCAAAACTCAAGTAACATGGTGCATCCATAACACAGCATGGTCGACAGTGACAGTTGCTCACAGCATATCCAGTGCAATCAGAGCAATATATTGTTATGTGCTTTCCTTCAGATCAAGAAGAGTCCGGATACATCCATGATAGACACTCTCCACAACCAAAAGTCGCATGAATTTAGGTCAGAGGACCTGGAAGGCTACACATCTTGAAATTGCCTAGAGGTGATAGTCAATAACTATGGCTTCACGGAACAAATGTTTCACTTGACAAGCGACATGTGATGTTGCCCCATCGTGTATTAAAATAGTGGTGTTGACATAGTTGCGTCCTTGGGAATCTGGAATCAGGTGTTGCACAAGGAGGTCCTTACAAAGTGCGAATGTCACTGTACACCTACAGGCCCATGAGGTGCCTCTCCTCGAAGAAAAATGGACCGAGAATGAAGGAGTTTGTCAAACCACATCACACACTCACTTAAACTGAGTGCAGTGGATGTTCTTGCACAACATATGACGGATTAGAGCCCTTATCCAATAGTTCTGTGCATTCACGGCTCCACGCTGAGTAAAATGTGACTCGTCCGTCCCTGGCCACATGTCATCCATTTCCATGCGTGCCAAAAAACGAAGGGAAAAGTCACTATGTTGTAGGCTATATTTGAGCTTCATTTAGTGCACACTCTGAATCTTGTAGGAATTCCAGTGTAAAATAAGCCGCGAAACCTTTTTTACTGTTGACCACGTGAGACAATTCCCGTACACAGCTCGAGCACTGGCTGCAGAATTTGAGGCACTTGCTGCACGTTCGGCTACGGCTACAACCATCAAAAACTGCCGTGGGAATGGGCCGCCTCCTTCTCCATGCTGCACCACCTAATTCACCTGTTTGTTCAAATTTCTTGGTTATATATTTAATTCATTTATTGGAATGGGGCCTCTTCGCAATTGTTTCCGTCGGCGATATTCCCACAGTGCAGCACTGCTATTGCTGCCGTTCTGATAAAACAACTTTACCACCAGTGCACAATCATTCTTCGACTTTGTTAACCCTTCACACCAACATCACTTCACAAAAGAGAGCAACATGCCTCAGCAAGTGACAAACATCATACTGACGTCAAAACAGGAAACATTGCTCATTCTGGTTGCTCACAAGCCATATTTTCATCTGGTGGCTGGAAATGGAACTATTATTTTTTAAATTATACTTCATAAGCGCACCGATTAATGAACATACCTGGATGTTTCAGTGTCATGCTATGTATACAGCCCGCACTGTAGCATTCGGAACAGTGTCAGTTTAATTATTACGATTCGGTACTTCCTTACGTAACGAGTTACAATAACGAAGTTCATTTTCTCTTTCCTCGCGGGAACAGATAGAAAATCGCTTTTTAATGTTACTAATTAATATCGTATTCATTAAAGAAAATATCGCACTTCAATACAGTTAAGTGTATTTGAATTTTGGCCAGACGTTTATAGTTATATCTTCACCATTTTGCACATTTCGATATTGTGCTGCATATACAAAGGCCCGTGCCTAGATCCCTGGTGGGGCCTTACTGAAGACTTGCACTATGGCGCTGAGTCTCGCGCAGTTATCATTATCATCATCTCTGGAAAAACTTCGCGATTATGACAGACTCAAGTTGCATCACCATTTGGATTCCATGTTGAGGTGGAACCTCATGAGAACAGGCTGGACGAGTCATGTCTCATACCTGAAGCAGGCAAGGGCATTTTCTTCTTCTTTGACCTATCAGTTTAACGCCAGATATCGACTAGACACTTCTTATATTCCTCGATCCTCTGCTTCTTGCTTAGTCTGCTGACAGTTTAATCTTTTTCTATATCATTCAGCTTTCCACTCTCCTTCTCTCTCTCGCTTCCGTCTAGTGACACTTCATTGCAGGCAATCTCTCCGCAGTACACTATCCAATGGAAAGTACCTGGTCGCATATTAAGGTACATTAATATCGAGAGTGTCCACCCTTAGCCTTTATGATGGCTTGAAATCTGCTGGGGACATTTTCAGTGAGGCGCCTGGATGGCTACGGGGGAATGTCAGCTAACCCTTCTTCAAGAACCGATACCAGAGGAGACAGTGAGTTGGACGCAGGGGTTTGGAGCGAAACTAACGTTCTAGCGCATTCCAAAGGTGTTGCATTGGTTCATCTCCTGACTCTGGGAAGGAAAGTCCATCTTAAGAATGTTATTGTCCACAAACCATTGTCTCACAAGTCCTGCTTTATGACAGGGTGCAGCGTCATGCTGATATAATCATCGTCTCCGAACTGTCCCTCTACTGTATGCAGTACATAATGCTGTAAAATGTGTCGTCTTAAACACAGTAACGGGACCACACCCTAACCACGAAAAACAACCCCATACATTAACAATACCTCCTATGTACTTCAGTGTTGGCTCTACATGTGGTGGCAGGTAACGTTCTCCAGATATTCGCATAGCCTCAAACCCTTCCATTCGATTGCCCCATATCGCTTGTTTACAGTCATCCACTGTATAATGGCATCGCTCTTTACACCAGCTCAAGCGTCGCTTAATAATGACTACAGTAATCTGTTGCTTGTGAGGAGCTGCTCAACCGTTTTCTCCATTCTTTTTAAATCGCTACGCACAGATTTTGTGCTAACTGGAATGCGGGTAGCACGTTGAAAAACGCAAGTGATCCCTTTCACTGATTTCATCTGATTTACAAACACCATCCTCAATGCTCAACAATACCCATATGTCAGTACATGAGCTGCCCACGTAACATTATAAAATTATCCACGTATTTATCATCTTTTCGTTTATACTATCAATGAGGCATACCACCGTCATTAGGATAATGTGTAGTGAAGCTCTATGATGTTCAAAGCAACATTCCTATTGAGGTCAACAGTACTTTTTGTAACCTTAATCCTTGTAGAGCGATTTTCGGATTGTTAAATTTAGGTTATGTACTTTTCATATGTGGTTCTGTAAACAGCCTTTGGGCCAGTTCTTGTCTTTGGCCCAGGAAACACTGGGAATGACAAATAGCTGGGTGTTGTGGTGGCATAAATACTGCTGCTTTCACTGGATACGGAACATCGTCAGTGTAGTATGGCATTCGTTAGAGGAGACTTCCAGCCGTCCTGCGCTATCAGCCCGTTATCGGACAACAGGGCTCTCGTACAGACCAATTACTGCCCAGCTGACTTACTCGCGCGGCCCTTCTCGCGCCACGTGTTCGCCGTTCGAGCTGTTACTTACCACAGGGCACTCGCGGTGGGGAAACCGACTTAACGTAAGCAGCCCGCTCTAGCCTGTATGCAGTCCTTTCGTGAGTTGTTGCAGGAGATAGCGTTTAATTAACCATCATCACTTAGTATGGCTTTATGGTAGGATTATGGTTAGTTACAGTTAACGCTATCGTAAATAATACAGGATGCCCTTTGTTACGTTTTATGATGGCGTTTGAAAACACCTCGAAACATATAGTAACACTTCCCTAACCGAATAATAAAGTTCTTTGTAAATCATTCGAGAGCTGACACTGGAGATACGTGATTCGTCCGAGTTGTTAAATCTGACTACGTCCAGCGAGCGATTCTTCGTTGGTTGTTATAGTGTACAACCTAACGCATTTTTGTTACTGTCTTTTTTGGTAATCTGCTAGATAATCCGTAATTATTTCTACTTGGAATATGTTAATGAATGTAGTTAAGGGAGCTATCTTTTAAGAAAGGCATCGTTATCTTAATAGGACGTATATGGCGTTGGCGTTCGCATGTCTATTACAGTCAGAAGTCTTGTTTGTCGGTAGACACCGTACTCCATCGAGGGCGCAGCGTTCGTAGAAACTTTAAATACGAGTGTCGCGTAGTGCTAAACCATTTCTTCTAATGGACTACAGTACAGATACGAGGGTTGGAACTTTAAAAGTGGAAACTATTTATTTACAGCTCGTACAAAATAGATACGTGTTTCAAAGTTTTACTGCCGGCGGCGGTGGCCGAGCGGTTCTAGGCGCTTCGCGCGACCTCTACGGTCGCAGGTTCGAATCCTGCCTCGGGCATGGGTGTGTGTGATGTCCTTAGGTTAGTTAGATTTAAGTAGTTCTAAGTTCTAGGGGACTGATGACCTCAGAAGTTAAGTCCCATAGTGCTCAGAGCCATTTTTTCAAAGTTTTACTGATCTTCAGATCAGTCACCAGACTTGTGTATAACCCGTTGCCAGTGATGTGTAAGTCGTAGGATACTCTTAGCAGTGCCAGTTGTGTTGACAGTTCGAGCGGCGCGGTCTATTGCCCGACGAATTTGTAGCAGTTCTGAAGCGAGTGCCGTGAAGCGTTTCCTCCAGTTTAGAAATCGAGTTGAACTTACGAGGGCTTAAGTCAGGGGAGTGCAGTAGGTGGTATAGCACTTATCAGCTCCATCAGTCAAACAAATCAGTAACAGCTTGCACTGCACCTGCTTGACCATTGTCCTGCAAAATGGTGGTCAGGTCCTGCAGAAAGTGTCATCACTTCTGTCTCTAAGCTGGTCGTGGGTTGTGTTCCAAAAATGAATAGCATAGAGACGGAAGTGATGACACTCTCTGCAGGACAATGCTCAAGCACGTACAGTGCAAGCTGTTACTGATTTGTTGCCACTATTGCCACTATTAAAGTTCTAACCATCGTACTTGCTATGTTCATTGAAGTTATGGAGCACAAAACATTGTTAATTACTGGGAAAATTAATGTAAATGTTTATTGTACAAACACTGTTAATCTGTTAAGTTGAAGTCGCCCAGTTGAGATATCGTCTGAATTAGAGATCGGTAAAACTCATGGTGGCCTTATGGATATCACGAAAAAGTGCTGAAATGGAAAGGTACGAAATGTCATAACAGCCAAACCGGTTAAATTTTACATATGCCGCTTTGGGATAACGTAGTGAGAACCTAGGGAGGCGAATGTAGTATCGTCACCTCCCCCTAAAAAGTTCAAAGCTGTGACGGCAGCAGGCAAAGTGATGCTCACCGTCGTTTTCGGCGTCCGAGGTCCGATACTCATCGAATTCCTCGAGCACAGAAAAACCATTAACAGTGATGTGTACTTTCGAGACACTCCGCAGGCTGCGCAAGTCCATCGAGAGCAAACAGCCTGGGCTGCTCACGGGATGAGTGGTTTTGCTCCAAGATAACGCATGTCCATACGTCTCCAAGGTCAAAAAATGTGTAGTGGCCAAGTTTCAAGTGGGAGCAACTTGAACGTCCTCGCTACAGCCCGGACATGCCGCCAGGCGACTTCTATGCTATTGGCCATTAATAAAACATCTCAAAGTGAAGAGCTTCAGCTCAGACGACGAATTGAAGGACATGGTGGAGGACCGGCTTCTGTCACAGCTACAGGAACTCTGGGAACGGAGAGTCCTTCGGTTCGCGAAACAGTAGGATAGTGGTGTTCACGAATCTTTTGATTACTTTTAAATAAGGACTTAATTTTACCCACTCCGTTCTCTCGCACAATTTCCTTTGAATACTCCTCTCACTACAAAGGTTCCAGGAAGAGTATTTCGAAGCAAAGTTTCGAAAAGTTCACTTGTAATATGAGAGTCCTTTGTGTGGCTCTGTGTGGCTGTAGATGAATCGTGTACTTGTCATCCCATCCGGGAAACAGCAATCAACACATTGCATTGGACGGCCGGAATGGCCGTGCGGTTCTAGGCGCTACAGTCTGGAACCGAGCGACCGCTACGGTCGCAGGTTCCAATCCTGCCTCGGGCATGGATGTGTGTGATGTCCTTAGGTTAGTCAGGTTTAAGTAGTTCTAAGTTCTAGGCGACTGATGACCTCAGAAGTTAAGTCGCATAGTGCTCAGAGCCATTTGAACCATTGCATTGGAGAAGGGAATTTCCTGGAGATTCAACGAGTATCACAGTAATTGGATCTTTAAAAAAGAATGACTGTCCCTTAATACCCAATCTGTCCGCTGAATGGTCAGCGTGACGGATTGTCAATCCTCTGGGCCCGGGTTCGATTCCCGGCTGGGTCGGGGAATTTTCTCCGTCCTGGGACTGGGTGTTGTGCGGTCCTCATCATCACCCTATCATCCTCATCGACTGCAGGGCGCCGAAGTGGCGTCAAATTGAAAGACGGGCACCCGGCGAATGGTCTGCCTGACGGGGGATCCTAGCCATACAATTAAATTTAAAAAAGTATACACTTTTTGAGCAAATGTGATCAATATTAATGCGGAAAAAGTCTTGCGTCGGGGCAGGACTAGTCTCCTGCCTTCATCGCACACCTCGCTTATGGGTCACGAGAAAAAGGTAAGAGGGATTAGGCTCTATTGATACTAACAAACTCAGCCCTAATCTGTCTCGTGGCTTGCGGAATATTTATATAACTTAGATGTAGGACAATGTGTCTGCTTACAGAACAGCCACTGCGGTGGCAAAAATGCACGAGCAGGGCGTCGAAACAGTTTCCGCGGATGGCGCCGTGTGATTCTCATCTGTTTGCTAACCTCGACTGAATACGAGTCACATGCAGAAGAGGAAATAAATTTCTCTCCTAAATGATTGAAAAACCTGAAATACATTGAAAATAAAAATCACTGACCTATATGGAGAAAGTGCTGAGTAATAATTTCTTTCTGTTTTTCAAAATAAATCACTTACTACGTTCTGTAACAGACATTTTATGCCACCTTTAAATTCTTTCTGGTTATTATTATTGTTCTTATGAATTGGTAGTAGCAAGCATTTGTTTTTACAGCCTAATGATGAACGTCACTGGTGTGACATCGAATAGTTACAGATGAGATAAAAAAATTAGCTGGAGTGACAATAATGATATTGGAACTGAAAGAAATCATCGTGTTTAAATGTTGTTCACAAACTATTGCCTCACTGATGCTTCACCGCGCGAGGTAGCGTAGCTGTTAGCACACTTCGGACTCGCATTCGGGAGGACGACAGATCCAACCCGCGTCCGGCCATCCTGATTTAGTTTTCCGTGATTTCCCTAAATGGCTCAGGCAAATGACGGCATTGTTCCTTTGAAATTGAACGGCCGAATCTCTTCCGCATCCTTCCCTAATCCGATGGGACTGATTACCTCGCTGTTTGGTCCCCTTCCCCAAATCAACCAACCAACCAACCAACCAACCAACCAACCAACTGATGCTGCGTTATGACAGGTGCATTGTCATGCTAATACAGTCGGGCTTATACAGTCTTCGACTCCTGATTCTTTATGTAACGTACGCAGTACAAAATTCTGTAAGAAGTGTTCATATCCTTCCGCATTTAGCGTT
This sequence comes from Schistocerca serialis cubense, assembly GCF_023864345.2. NCBI lineage: Eukaryota > Metazoa > Arthropoda > Insecta > Orthoptera > Acrididae > Schistocerca > Schistocerca serialis. The sequence goes on along the minus strand of NC_064639.1, from coordinate 826,556,985 downwards.
TTCTTAAGCGCAGTAAGGACCATGCCGGAACCACGAAAAATACTCCCCTACCATATCACCACTTCCTTTGTACTTCACTGTTGGCACTACACAAGATGGGAGAGCATCGCTTAGCACAGACTAGAAAAGTGGGTGGCTTATGTCGAGCTGTACCCCATTCTTTGTTAACTCCCTACGCACAGTTATTGTGATAGCTGGACTGCTTGTAGCATTTTAGAAATCACGAGTGATTCTTTCAGCTGATTCCTTGCAATTTTGTACGACCACCCTCCGCAGTGCTCGACAGCCTCTGTCCGCCAGCATGCCTACGAAAGATCTGAATGGTTTTGGTTAGCTGTGGTTGTTACACCGCGTTTATATTTCACAATCACACCATAAACAGTCGACTTGGGCAGCTTTAGATGGGTTGAAATGTCCTACGCATCTGAGACCCAACTACTAGCCCATGATCGAAGTCACTGAACTCTGTTGACAGACTGATTTTGCTGTTACCGCTTCTCTACTGTCAACACAATATTCCCCGCTTCCTCTGATACTGGTGGGTCCGACTCTCCTGACGTCTAATGGTCAAATCTGCATTACGTAGTGGTGTACGGATACTTTTGATCAGATAGCGTATATGAAGCAACACCGTCCTGCGTTGCAGTCCCTGCCACCTCTGCCCTGATTTGTCGCCTGCGGCTGCCGTATCTCAGCGCGGAATGTGGGCTGCTGCTGTTACCTGCTCGCGAAGGCAATTACTGGCGTTGAGCAACTGGCCTGCCACGTTCTGTGGTAACTGCCTGCAGCCTGGGCAAGCGCCACATTTACCTATATCTAGTTTTTCAGCGCCACAGTGACTTCGGAACCGCCAAATATGTTGAACATTGCTCATTCACTTACATGTTCCTCGAACGAACAGGGACCTTACTGGTCTATAGCTTCACAATTACAGACAGTGATTCACAGTATACATTAAGGGAGAGTTATAGCTAGGGGAAAGATACACTGAAGAGCCAAACAAACTGATACACATGCTTAAGGCCACCGGGAGCATGCAGAAGTACCGCAACACAACGTGGCATGGACTCGACTAATGTCTGAAGTAGTGCTGGAGGGAACTGACACCATGAATCCTGTAGGGCTGTCCGTAAATCAGTTAGAGTACGAGGGGGTGAAGATCTCTCCTGAAGAGAACGTTGCAAGGCATCCCAGATATGCTCAATAATTTTCATTTCTGAGGAGTTTGCTAGCCAGCGAAAGTGAACTCAGAAGAGAGCCACTCTGTAGCAATTCTGGACGTGTGGAGTCTCGCATTGTCCTGCTGGAATTGCCCAAGTTCGTCGGAATGCACACGCCCCACACCGTTACAGAGTCTCCGCCGGCTTGAACAGTTTCCTGCTGACATCCAGGGTCCATAGATTCATGAGGTTGTCTCCATAGCTGTACACATCCATCCGCTTGATACAATTTGAAACGAGACTCGTCCGACCAGGCAACATGTTTTCAGTCATCAACATTCCAATATCTGTGTTGAAGGGCCCAGACGAGGCGTAAAGCTTTGTATCGTGCAGTCATCAAGGGTACACGACTGGGCCTGCGGCTCCGAAAGCCCCTTATCCTTGAATGGTTCGTAAGCTGATACTTGTTGATGGGCCAGCACTGAAATCTGCAGCAATTTGCGGAAGGGTTGCACTTGTGTCATGTTGAACTATTCTCTTCAGTCGTCGTTGGTCCCGTTCTTGCACGATCTTTTCCGGCCAAAGCGATGTCGGAGGTCTGATGTTTTACCGGATTCCTACTATTCATGGTACACTCTTGAATGGTCGTATGGGAAAATCCACACTTCATCCCTACCTCGGATACGCTGTGTCCTGTCGCTCGTGCACCGACTGTAACACCACGTTCAAACTCACTTAAATCTTGATAACCTGCCATTGTAGCAGTAGTGACCGATCTGACAAGTGTGACACACACTTGTTGTCTTATATAGGCGTTGCCGACCACAGCGAAGTATTCTGGCTGTTTACATATCTCTGTATTTGAATAGGCATGCCTGTACCAGTTTCCTTGGCGCTTCAGTGTAGATGCTACCAATAGGAAAATTATTTGGAGGAAGGTGAAGTTGCTGTGTGAAGGTCAAGGGCTCAGGTGGCAAGCCAGTAATAAGCTGACAGATGGGAGGAATATACAGAGGGCCTATATAAGGTAAAACAGACTTGAGGAATATATCTTAGAAGGAGAGGAGGGAGTAGGTGAAGATGAGGTGAAGATATGATACTGCGAGAAGAATTTGACAGACCACTGAAAGACCTAAGTAGAAACAAGGCACCCTGAAGTGTTATTCACATTCTTGGGAAAGCCAGCCATGAAAAAATTACTTCGTCTGGTTTGCAAGATACGGAGGTTTTTACAGAAATACATTTACAAACGTTGGGTACAAATTTCTTAACCCAGAAGAAGAAAAAAGTTCAGTAAACGAGTGCTCTAAATGCTTACTTTGAGAGCTATGAGCACTTGTTCAGTAAATGAGATGTGTTTCCCAATAGCGAAGATGAACAAGTGTTCATAGCTCTTAAAGTATGGCCGCGCGGGGCAGCCGTGCAGTCTGAGGCGTCTCGTCACGGTTCGCGCGGGTCCCCCCGTCGGAGGTTCGAAGTCTCCCCCTGTTGTCCTTAGCGTAAGTTACTTTAAGTTAGACTAAGTAGTGTTTAAGCTTAGGGACCGATGACATCAGCAGTTTGGTCCCATAGTACCTTACCACAAATTTCCAAAATTTCTTGAGGTATGGATTTCAGACCCTTGTTACCAACGGATATTTTTCATGTTTTGATGTAAGGAGCCTATCTGGAAAGTACGAGGGTAATCCCAAAAGTAAGGTCTTCTATTTTTTTATAAGTACATACCTGTTTATTTCTACAATGGTTTACATCAGTTTACAGCTTGAACATTTAGCTATTTTTCGACATAATCACCATTTCTGTCGATGCATTTTTGTAGACGATGTGGCAGTTCTTGTATGCACATGTCATACCAGCTCGCCGCCATGCTGTTCAGAAAGTTATGAACCTCTTCTTTCACGTCGTCGTCGGAGCTGAAGCGCTTGCCGGCCAAATGTTCTTTTAACCTAGGGAACAGGTGATAGTCACTGGGCGCCAAGTCAGGACTTGGGTGGGTGGTTACGTTCCACTGAAACTGTTGCAGGAGAGCAACGATTTGCCGAGCGATGTGTGGGCGAATGTTGTCATGGAGAACGTGTACGCCCTTGGTCAACATTCCTCTTCTCCGGTTCTGAATTGCCCGTTTGAGTTTTTTCAGTCTCGCTGTGCCTGTCAGCGTTAATTGTGGTCCCAGCAATTCAGCTCCGACGACGAAGTGAAAGAAGAGGCTCATAACGTTCTGAACAGCAGCGAGCGAGCTGGTATGACATGGACATACAAAAACTGCCACAGCGTCTACTAAAATGCATCGACAGAAATTATGATTATCGAAAAATAGCTAAATGTTCAAGCTTTAAACTGATGTAAACCATTGTAGAAATAAACAGTTCTAAGTACTTATAAAAAATGGGAGACCTTACTTTTGGGATTACCCTCGTATTTGTGAAACACCCTGCATGAGATAGGCAGATTACCCTTAGTCTTCAGGAATAATGTGGTAACCACAGTACAAAAGAGTGTAGCTGATGACAAGTGTGAATACTACCAAACTATCAGTTTAATAAGTAAATGTAGCAAAATATCGAAACGAATTATTTACAGAACAATGGAAGAACTGGCAGAAGCCGACTTCGGGGAAAATGAATTTCCGTTCCGGAGAAATGTAGGAATTCGGGAGGAAATATTGACCCTCTGACTTTTCCTAGAAAACAGGTCGAAGAAAGGCAATCCGTCTTCTATACTATTTGTGCATTTAGAGAAAGCTATTGAATATCTTGACTACACTTGGAAGTTTTGTAGGTTGCAGGGATAAAATACAGAGAGTGCAAAGTAATTTACAACTTGCACTGAACGAGATTGCAGTTATGAAAAGAAAGCCTCCGATGTTATTCAGTCCAATGGAAACCAAGTATGAAGCGCTGGCCAGTGAAACACATAATTTTATTCCCACTGCTGCAAATTTTAGGTGGCAAAGCACTAAGAGTGTGTGCTCATACTGCGACACAACCTCGGGGTGAGGCATTCTCTGCAGAAGAGTCTAGCGTGTGCTGCGTGCTAACTCGGAGCACGTCATATTCAAGCAGTCGTTCAGACCATTGTCTGGTTCACAAGATGGGAGGTTTTGAGCAGCCTACTCTGATATAATATGGTGAGGATGCATACTGCAACGCGCTTTGCGTTTCAATTGAATTATTTTCTCCACTGTTTGTTGCGCTATTGCACAAGGTTACTGTCCTCATTGCTGTTATAATCAGATTGCTTTATCCTTTTATGTGTGTTAAAGCTGATGGCTCACTTCAGGGCATAAATAATTGTACTACGCTTGTATGAACGTGCATGTGATAGTTCACAGGGTGGGAGACAGGTTAAAAATTTCACTGTTTGGGCAGAAAAATAACTGTTGATGGCCGAAGAAGAGAGGATGAAAAAAGATTAGCTATGACAAGGAAAACGTTTCTGAAACAGAGGAACTTGTTAACATCGAATATAAATTTAAGCCACAGGAAGTCTTTTCCTTAGGGAATTTGTCAGGAGTGTAGCCTTTAACAAAAGTGAACGTGAGCGACTAGCAGCTCAGACAAGAAGAGAGTAGAAGCTTCTTAAATGCGACGCTATAGAAGAATGCTGAAGATTAAATAGGCAAATCACGTAACTAATGACGATATAGCGAATAAAATTAGGGAGAAAAGAAATTCGCAAAACTTGACTAAAAGAAGGCATTGGTTGATAGGACTCTTTCCGAGGCATCAAGGAACTGTTACTATGGCATTAGAGGGAAGTGTGGGGGATAAAAATTAAAGAGGGAGACCAAGGGATGAATGCGTGATCAGGTTCAAATGGACATAGTTTGCAGAAGTTGTTCGAAATTGAAGAGGCTTGTACAGGATAGAGTCGGATGGAAAGCTGCGTCAAAGTACTCTTCGGATTGAAGACCAGAACAACAACAACAACAAAATAAATGAAACAAAATAATAAAAGAAAAATTATTTATAAGTGCTGTCTATAGCTATATGTTTACATAGTGACCTATCAATCACAGCAGAAATTCACCATAATATGGAATGGTACAGAAACAGAACAAAATGTATGCCTAAACAGACTACCAGAATTTATAATTTTTGTTTTCCATTTTCTTTGGTATTATGTTCAGTGTAATTTGCATGTGGATTTGTTATATTTTTTGTAAGACAAGCATAGATGGTAAAAATAAAATTGGTGTTAGGGAGGGTAGTATACAGGGACGGGTTTGCAAGGGTGGCCGTGACACTAGTACATTCAGACTAAACCACCAGCCAGGTGGTTGGGAATCAAATTCCTTCTACTGTGGTCTGTACTGTCATCTTTTTCTCTCAGTACCATTGCACGAAGGACGATTTTTTCTTTATAAAGTTACTGCAGCTGCTAGAAATGATCTAATAAGGTACCAAAGTTTTCGGTCTGATGTTACATATTGTGTAAGACATAATCCGACATATCCGTTAGAAAGTGGATCACAAAGTGAGACGCAGAAATAAATATTATAATGAAATATTTCTAGAGCGCGTTAACAATCTCAGCTACAGTAGCAGAATTTGAAGAAAAAATGTTTCTAGAATCTTTAATATGTCAAGCAGAATTTTCTACTTAGTAACTCGTAGGAAGGCATACCTCTGCGAAGGCGACGACATTACAGAGAGAGGACAACAGCTGGGAAGCGAAGGAACCGGTTTAGGGTTTAAGAAAGCTACAAGGAACCAGTATCAGGTACGGGAGATGAGACCAGAAAAAGCTGATATTTGTATCTACAGCAAGGGTGATTTGGCTCTTGCTGAGGTGTTGCGTGCCAAAATATAAAACGATCAAAGACCTGTAGACACTGCCGTTATTGTCACTTACGGGCGTTCCAGATTCAACAATGACGTATTTCACTGCTTAGTAATTTCTTTCTATTATGTGAAATATAACAGCGTGTTATTTTAAATGAAGATCATTTTCATCGAATTTGTCTGATGGTGCCGTCGCGGAAGCGCATTGACCTCCGACAGAGATTACTTCTTTTCCGAAGCGCGCTCCTGCTCTGTTCTTATAAGGGGGCGCCTGTGCTGTTCACCCATTGCGAGTGCTTGGGTTACAAAATCACGGCGAGCCCTGCCACTGGCGAGCCGACGACTGATAACGCGTGGTCGGGTCGTAGGTTATCATCGCGTGAAGTATAAAAGGAAGGAAGGAAGTTAGGGTTTAACGTCCCATCAGCATCGAGGTCGTTAGAGACGGAGCATAAGCTAGGATTGGTTCAAGCATGGGGAAGGAAATCGGCCGTGCCCTTTCAAACGAACCTTCCCAGCATTTGACTGGAGCGGTTTGGGAAATCACGGAATACCTAAATCTGGATAGCCGATGCGGATTTGAACCGTCATCCTTCCGAATGCGAGTCCAGAGTTCTACCCACCCCGCCATCTCGTCAGGTGGGACGTATTAAAGGCTTAGTACAGTCTCTGCTATTGCTGAAGGCGATCGGTATTGGTGTCATGAGGATTCGTTTTGCGATTTTCAGGCATCTAACGTGGCCTTTCATTTGAAGATAATGTTTACAATTTTTGGTAGGTTTTGTATATCGGTATCTTTCTGATGAACAAGATCTGAAACGTCGTCGGTGACGTTGTAGGTACTATCATCAGAGGAAAAATAACTGATTACTCTGTAATAAAAGTCACAGTAACTTTGGGTCTGGGAGAGCTGTTGTTGTTGTTGTGGTCTTCAGTTCTGAGACTGGTTTGATGCAGCTCTCCATGCTACTCTATCCTGTGCAAGCTTCTTCATCTCCCAGTACCTACTGCAACCCACATCCTTCTGAATCTGCTTAGTGTATTCATCTCTCGGTCTCCCTCTACGATTTTTACCCTCCACGCTGCCCTCCAATACTAAATTGGTGATCCCTTGATGCCTCAGAACATGTCCTACCAACCGATCCCTTCTTCTAGTCAAGTTGTGCCACAAACTTCTCTTCTCCCCAATCCTATTCAATACCTCCTCATTAGTTACGTGATCTACCCACCTTATCTTCAGCATTCTTCTGTGGCACCACATTTCGAAAGCTTCTATTCTCTTCTTGTCCAAACTAGTTATCGTCCATGTTTCACTTCCATACATGGCTACACTCCATACAAATACTTTCAGAAACGACTTCCTCACACTTAAATCTATACTCGATGTTAACAAATTTCTCTTCTTCAGAAACGATTTCCTTGCCATTGCCAGTCTACATTTTATATCCTCTCTACTTCGACCATCATCAGTTATTTTACTCCCTAAATAGCAAAACTCCTTTACTACTTTAAGTGTCTCATTTCCTAATCTAATTCCCTCAGCATCACCCGATTTAATTTGACTACATTCCATTATCCTCGTTTTGCTTTTGTTGATGTTCATCTTATATCCTCCTTTCAAGACACTGTCCATTCCGTTCAACTGCTCTTCCAAGTCCTTTGCTGTCTCTGACAGAATTACAATGTCATAGGCGAACCTCAAAGTTTTTACTTCTTCTCCATGAATTTTAATACCTAGCAGCAGAAAAGAAACACAAGAAGGGTCCGGGAATTCCTTCCCAGAGTGAACACAGCAGCCAAAAGCCCGGGAAGCAATCATTCTTCTAGGTGATGCTAGTTCTGCGAGAAGCATGTGGAACACTTATATGTTAAATGGTGCAATGTTACAAAAGAGTGAAACGCACTGTATTTAGTTATTAATCTATAGAAATTAAAGCAGTTATACTGACAAATAACTTTAAGACTATAGAAAGTAAAACAGATCGCGTAATTACTGATCGTGTAAATTCTTATTTTGAAAACAATAGACAGCCTGTTGTTGGTGTAGAGACAACTTCAGAGAATGTAACTGTTTCAAAAACATTAACTGGTCATTGTAAATTTGTCAGTTATGTTGCATTTAGTGAATAGATATTGCTTGCAACTTATTCTGTTGCACATAAATTACAAATGTATAGAATGAAACTGCCATGACTTTACAACACAAGTGCCATCCCATCCGTGAACTACCGCCTATCCTTCTAGATGCGTCCAACACTCCTGAAGATGACTCGAATGGAGAAGTACTGCAAACCGAGTATTCTTTGATCGACTTTCAGTTTCAAACGCGGTTATCATGACTGTTTGTAACTTCTGTGATATTTATGGTAGTGAACTTAGGGACTTATATGAAAGGATTACATACTAATTAGTACAATATATTTTATAAAGCGCACAGGAATCAACGGAAACGTTGTAGGTGTTCAAAGTTAACATGGATTTGGGGTACATTGACCGGCCTTCCACCACAACTGTCAAGTACCATTCCATTTGTGGTTAATACTTCATTGTGACGGGGCAGTTAAAATGCTTAGCTCCTTGAAGAAGCAGCTGCATGACGTCCGTGGGTGAACATCACATATTATTCGTACTGCCCGCTATTGTGCAATCAATACTTTCTTTCTAAGTGACAAGTTGTTACACATAATTATTCTGTACGACATTATTGGGTGCAATATGCAAAATATGGCGGAAGGCTGGTACGTTTATTTCCTAGATGACCAATTATACGAAGAGCAAAATTTAATTCTTTGAGAAGCTCAGTATATATAAGAAAACTCATGAAGACAATGTGACTCAATAGTCTAAAGGTAATAGTTAGAATCTGGGGAAGCAACAAGGTAGCCATACTCACTAGATGCTAGACGAGCGTCACACAGTCGCGTGCAATAATTCAAATTATGCTGTTGGCTATTAGAATTCCATCGTGAAGAAAAGCAAATAACGATATTTCACTAACTGTGCATATCCAGTGCAGTACGAAGAATACATGATTAAATTTGTCGGCGATATGATACTATACAGGACACGATATTTTAGTACACACAGGTGCCACCTCTGGTAGCAACAACGACTCTCAGTCTGCCGGTAATCGACTCAAACTGAGCTAAAATGACAATTTCTGGTATGTCACTCCATGCTTTCACGCAGGAGGATCGTACAAACATACCGCCGTTTGAGTCTCGTACAGATTCCCGTATGGAGGACATAGTGATAGACATCCCTGGGGCTGTGAAGCAGCTGAATGGGTTGAAAATAAATAAATCGCCAGGTCCTGATGGGATTCCAATTCGGTTTTACCGAGAGTACTCTACTGCATTGGCTCTTTACTTAGCTTGCATTTATCGCGAATCTCTTGCCCAACGTAAAGTCCCGAGCGACTGGAAAAAAGTGCAGGTGACGCCTGTATATAAGAAAGGTAGAAGGACGGATCCTCAAGATTACAGACCAATATCCTTAACATCGGTTTATTGCAGGATTCTCGAACATATTCTCAGTTCGAATATAATGACTTTCCTTGAGACAGAGAAGTTGCTGTCCATGCATCAGCACGGCTTTAGAAAGCATCGCTCCTGCGAAACGCAACTCGCCCTTTTTTCACATATCTTGCGAACTATGGATGAAGGGTATCAGACGGATGCCATAATCCTTGACTTCCGGAAAGCGTTTGACTCGGTGCCCCACTGCAGACTCCTAACTAAGGTACGAGCATATGGGATTGGTTCCGAAGTATGTGAGTGGCTCGAAGATTTCTTAAGTAATAGAACCCGTCCTCGATGGTGAGTGTTCATCGGAGGTGAGGGAGGAGGAGGAGATTAGTGTTTAACGTCCCGTCGACAGCGAGGTCATTAGAGACGGAGCGCAAGCTCGGTTGGGGGAAGGATGGGGAAGGAATTCGGCCGTACCCTTTCAAAGGAACCCTCCCGGCATTTACCTGAAGCGATTTAGGGAAATCACGGAAAACCTAAATCAGGATGGCCGGAGACGGGATTGAACCATCGTCCTCCCGAATGCGAGTCCAGTGTGCTAACCACTGCGCCACCTCGCTCGGTGGAGGTGAGGGTATCATCTGGAGTGCCCCTGGGAAGTGTGGTAGGTCCGCTGTTGTTTTCTATCAACATAAATGATCTTTTGGATAGGGTGGATAGCAATGTGCGGCTGTTTGCTGATGATGCTGTGGTGTACGAGAAGGTGCCGTTGAGTGAATGTAGGAGGATACACGATGACTTGGACAGGATTTGTGATTGGTGTAAAGAATGGCAGCTAACTCTAAAAATAGATAATTGTAAATTAATGCAGATGAATAGGAAAAAGAATCCTGTAATGTTTGAGTACTTCATTAGTAGTGTAGCTCTTGACACAGTCACGTCGATTAAATATTTAGGCGTAACATTGCAGAGCGATATGAAGTGGGACAATAATGTAATGGCAGTTGTGGGGAAGGCGGATAGTCGTCTTCGTTTCGTTGACAGAATTTTGGGAAGATGTGGTTCATCTGTAAAGGAGACCGCTTATAAAACACTAATAGGACCTATTCTTGAGCACTGCTCGAGCGTTTGGGATCCCTATCAGGTCGGATTGAGGGAGGACATAGAAGGACATAGAAGCTAGATTTGTTACTGGTAGGTTTGATAATCGCGCGAGTGTTACGGAAATGCTTCAGGAACTCGGGTGGGAGTCTCTAGAGGAAAGGAGGCGTTCTTTTCGTGAATCGCTACTGTGGAAATTTAGAGAACCAGCACTTCAGGCTGACTGCAGTACAATTTTACTGCCGCCAACTTACATTTCGCGGAAAGACCACAAAGATAAGATAAGAGAGATTAGGGCTCGTACAGAGGCATATAGGCAGTCATTTTTTCCTCGTTATGTTTGGGAGTGGAACAGGAAGAGAAGATGCTAGTTGTGGTACGAGGTACCCTCCGCCACGCACCGTATGGTGGATTTCGGAGTATGTATGTAGATGTAGATGCCGCTTCATCTCTATGTGAGACTTCATCAGTGGTGGTGACTGGTAAGTGGTGGCATGCCAGGCTCGCGGCTGGCCGTGACCAGATGTTTACTGTAGGTGAGAGATCTGGTCAGGGCGATAACCCAATACCTTCTGTATCGAGGTAGGTCAGGGCGGTACAAGCAGCACTCAGTCTTGCTTTATCTCGTTGAAAAATGACGCCACAGGGACCTCCAAGATATGGTGCGGCCACCGGCCTTAACCCGTCAGAAACGTAACATGTACTGTCCAAATTATGGGCTACGCGAACCAGAACGATTGTAAATGTAACTCCATCTTGCAGTAATGCAGTGTGGGACTGCGGCTGGTCGGTGAATTGTAAAAACAGTATTTTAGCATTCGCTATTTTTACAGCTTTCTGTTTAGGCTACCAGTTTAGACTCCTCAACAGTCATCTCCAGGCCTCATCCAGTAAAAGTTACAAGATACCAAACAAGTACATAATAAGATCTCACACATAGTATTATATGAACGAAACAAAGGGTACTTATTAATGTATATAAGTAAAACGAAACCAGTAATGACGTAATACGTTCAGGGTACAATCAAGGATATGCTACGAATATATAACATAGTTTGCACACATAGTGCAAAACACTACTCACCTATCAGAAATAACTCATAAAAACCATAGCGTTTTTGCAACGCAAACATTAACGCTAAACGTTCATTTTCGAAAACAAGAATCCTATTTTGTTAATAGAATAGAATGAAGAATAGCTTCCGATAACTAACGTAAAATTGTAAGAAGCGATAGATGTGTGACGTTCGTCCGGCAGCTAGTGAGTAAGGATATCTTGCTGACGCTCCCCTAGGTTGTAACTTGTAACTGTTATCTTTAGGCTAGTGCGTCGCATTGCCCTCGTCTGTTTTCTTATATGTACTGAGCTTCTCTAACAGTTAAGTTCAGCTGCTTTTGCTCTTCGTGTAATTGGTAACATTGGAAACAAACGTATCAGCCTCCTGCCATATTTTGCATATTGGCATGTCGTACGGAATAATTTCCTGTGGTAACTCATCACTTAGAAATAAAGGATTGATTACGCAAAAGCAGGCAGTAAGAATAACATGTGATGTTCACCCACGGACGTCATGTACACTGGCGTCCAAAATTAAAGCAACGAACGAAAATCTTGCAAGGTTGCGTTTATTTTGCCACAAAACAGTACAAACAGCTGACACTAAAGGAGAAACAATGTAAAGAACACATAACGTAAACAACTGCAACATGCATAACAGTGGACGAAAATGTTCTTCATTTTTCCAATTTAACAGATTTGCATACACATTCCGACAGCCGGTCAGTGTGCTCACTGTGGGATGTGACCACCTGTGGTAACAATACAGGCCTGACAACGATGGCGCACGTTGTGGACAACGTCATCAATGTCATGTTGAGGCAACAACTCCCATTCTTTCTGCAGCTCTCAAGTCTTGGAGAGTGGGCGGTGGATGCTGAACGTGATGACATCCGTCTCCCTATTGCATCCCAGACATGCTCTCAGGGATTCAGATCGGGAGGTTGAGCAAGCCACACAATGCGTGCAGTATCTTCCGTTCCCCCCCGCCCCCCTCCCCCGACCCCCCCCCCCCAAAAAAAAAGAAAACACACTCGTTCTCTATGAAGTCGAGCATTATCGTCCATCGCCCGCATCTCGTGGTCGTGCGGTAGCGTTCTCGCTTCCCACGCCCGGGTTCCCGGGTTCGATTCCCGGCGGGGTCAGGGATTTTCTCTGCCTCGTGATGGCTGGGTGTTGTGTGTTGTCCTTAGGTTAGTTAGGTTTAAGTAGTTCTAAGTTCTAGGGGACTTATGACCACAGCAGTTGAGTCCCATAGTGCTCAGAGCCATTATCGTCCATCAATATGAAGTCTGGGCCCACAGTACCTCGCAAGAACTGTACATGAGGTCCCAAGACTTCATCACGACACCTAAGTGCAGTTAAGCCTTTCTGATTCACCCGTACAGTTTCATGAAGAGGTGTTCGAGTGGTCAACATAATCCTTGCCCCCACCATTATCGATCCTCCTCGATATCGGTCTCTCTTCACGATGTTCGTGTCTCGAAATCGTGTTTCACATTCCCTCCAGATGCAAAACTGTCGAGAATTACTCTTCAGACCTAATCGGGACTCATCTGGATCACTGTTCGACTGTCCAGGTGGCACGTTGACGACTCCACTCTAGCCGTTCCCTTTTGTGAAGACGTTTCACATTCATTCATGTAGCAGGCCTCCGACAATAAAGGCCACTTTGTCGAAGCCTTTTCTACGCCGTTTGCCTCGATACAACAGTCTCGTGGATGCTGCTAGGTCAGATGCCAGCTGTCGTGCAATAGCAAGGCGGTACAGTCGTGCTGTTACAGCCTTTCTGATGTCACTCGTGCTTGGCACTGTCCTGGTATTCGGGATACAGTTTCGGTCTCTATAAACTGTCGCCACATGCGAGAAACAACGTTAAGCCATCGGGCCACATGAATTTCGACTGTCTTGCTTCCGTTCTTCCTATGGTCCTCCACCGCAGAGAGTCTGGTAGGCATCTTCTCTGTGCCATACTGTACCGTCTGTGACTGTGTACATAGCGATTGTGGATGTGGGATATCAGGCAAACACCATTCCCTTTTATAGGTGCCCTTACGTCATAGTTGGCATGGTTTACCGTTGACCGAAATGCTATCTTCCGTGCAGAACACAATCGTATGGACTTCTGTTGACTGTATGATTATATCGTGAATTAGACACAGGACGGGGAAATTACGGTTTGTTGCTTTTATTTTGGACACCAGTGTAGGTACCTCTTCAAGGAGCTAGGCATTTTAACTGCCCCGTCACGATACATATTTTCGCTAATGAAATTCGTCATAAATAATCCATCACAATTTGAGGAGAACAACGATGTGCATATCTACAACACTAGAGGAAAAAAGACCTATATTACCCACTGTTGAATCTGTCAGTGGCGCAGAGGGGATTTCAAAAAAATGTTCAAATGTGTGTGAAATCTTATGGGACTTAACTGCTAAGGTCATCAGTCTCTAAGCTTACACACTACTTAACCTAAATTATCCTAAGGACTGACACACACACACACGCATGCCCGAGGGTGGACTCGAACCTCCGCCAGTCCATGACTGCAGCGCCTGAGACCGCTCGGCTATTCCCGCGCAGCAGAGGATTTCAATATGCAGCAGTAAAAGTTTTTGATCATTCGCCCTGTAACAAAAAAGGGTAAAAGAATCATTCAAATGATCTATGGGACTTGTAACTAACTAATAACTTATCTGTAGATTCACCTAGTGGGCACAGAATACCCAACCTGCTTCTCTTTCATTTGTTGTTGGGTCACATTTCATATACTTCCTTGCTCTGACACTAATCTGATGCTTAATCGTATGCTAGTTGTGGTACGAGGTACCCTCCGCCACGCACCGTATGGTGGATTGTGGAGTATGTACGTAGATGTAGATGTAATATCAGTAATGCTTATTTTATTGAATTATTCATATTATGTACTGCAGATGCCTTTACCCCAGAATGTTCGTTGGTTATTTATCATAGTTATTTTCCCAATTTATTATGTTACGTTGTTTTTTACACTTTCATAGTTTCTTACAATTATACGTTAGTTACCTGATGCTACTTCTCGTTTTGAAAGAGGAGTGTCCTATTTGCCATGACGATTTTCAGTTAGTTTTGGCCGTAAATATGAATGAAGCTGCGAATTTAATAAAAGTACTGAATCTCTGCAATATTATAGTCTTTGTAAGACATCAGAGATGTTGGTCAGAAAGGCTACATCATTTTGAAGAGACTAACAACAGTGTGTGTTGGACAGTTTAGCCATGTACTTGGTTTGAAAAGGATGGAAGGTGACCTGCCGTGTTGTGAAGGGAGCATTACTTAAAAAGGATTTTGTACTAATATGTTTTGAGGGAAGAAAATGAGATTATACGATATTAATGAGAGAATGACAAAAGCTAATTTTTAAGATAATCCAATTTTTGTTATATTTTTGTAGCTGTATAGCTTCTTATTATTAGAACATTACGTATGGTTGAAGTTAAGTGTAGAAATGTTATAATGCAGCTTATGGTTTTGTCTTAGAGTTCAAACAAGTGTCAAGGAAAGTAATTGTACACAGGAAAGTTGTTAAGAAATGTTTTGCTAATTTGTCTAGGTGTAAGGACTTTATGAAAAGATGTGTTGTTGTCATGGCTTAATGAAGCATACTTAAATTTATAGACTTTTTTCTCTTTTATCAATCGTTAAGATTAGATCCTTATTTCCGGTTTCTTTTTTTCTCCATGCCAGTGTTTGCATACTCACATGGCACATCGCGAATTGTGTACTGAGAAGCATTTTATGAAAATTGGTAAAATACCGTCCTATACTGCTCATTACATGTACAGCAAATGAAATTTGATTTTTGACTGTCTTACCATTGTCTTAATAGTGATAGATTGCAGAGCAGACTAGCGTTCCGCGCATATATATGCCAATAAATTTAATTACCATCATAGCCCATGTCCATTGTAAGGCACAGCGATTGTCAGAGTGTTTTTGTGAAAACACCAGTAACAGTTCTGAAGCTTAATACCAGTAAAAGATTTCAGTAAAGTACTATCTAGTGAACTTTCAAGAAGTTTTATCAGAAAGTCAGATGCATTAATTTTATGTTCATTTGCTGTATAATTACAATAACCGTTCTGATACAGTAATTGTTTCTGGGTCAACATTTTAATCTGAATCCACTTGTGGTGCGTTTCCTGTGTCCATTTGGGTACACCACTGTAGCGAGCTTCGCTCTGCTGTCGTGCCGAAGGAAGGTGCAACAATGATTCCTGCCCTCACAGTCCAAGGAGCTCCAGATGTCGTCGCACTGTTCGTATGCATTTCTGTCTTGCTCAAATAAGCTCATTTATTGACTCGATGTATGTGACATCGCTGTACGAACATGCATGTTTGAACGAACAATATGTCTGTCCTCTAAAGCGCTTGTCGCATGGAGCCAGAAGGTCGAAATGTGGGTGAGCAATTCACGAGTGGAACATATGCACAACTCCTCGCGTTCTGGAATGAAGAAAGAGTCGTTTTGTATGGAGTTTTGTAAATTCAGCAGTGAACATTATGCCATGTATGAAACTCCATGGACCATCAGAACAAAAAATCTACGAAATAATTTGCATGCCATAACATTACAACGTATACTACGCTTAAATGAGTATTATCATTAACCAGTGCTTCAATGGATACAGCGTTAATCTCTAGAAATAAAGTTTCCACCACACTTGATGAATGAAAGACGCTTTCCCCGGCATCACACAGAGGGCTGCAAAAACATGACATTCAAGAAACTGGAAAAGGCATTATTTTTTACCATGATGAAATAATACTCTAATAGAAATTTTGCCGCGCAGGTTAGCCGTGCTGAAAAGACTGGGCTGAAAATATCCTATGAAAAAACCTAGTATATCGAACACAAACATAATACAGAAAAGTTTTTGAAAACAAAGTATGGAAAAATTAAAAGAGTTGATAGATTCAAATACCTGGGGGAGTGGATCCAAGCCAATGGACTGGATATCACAACAAATAAAGAAAGAATAAAAAGTTAGAATTTGCGTATAAATTAACACGAAACTACTACAATAAGAAATCAATATCCATACAAGCGAAGATTAGACATTATAATTCAGTTATTAGGACAAAAGCAACGTATGGATCAGAGTGCCTAACATGGAATAAGAAAGGCGATTTAAGAGAACTAGAAAAAAAGAGAGAAAAATATTAAGAAAACGTCAAGGTCCCGAGGAAAACAAGGAAAATAGGTGGATTAAAAGGAGAAATGAAGACTTATACAAAAATACAGGAAAGATCACTGATACAATGAGGAAGAGACGGCTAAAATTTTATAGCCATTTAAAAAGAATGGAAGAAACACGGATTACAAAGAAAATTTTTAATTACCTCAGTAAGCTGAAAAAAACTGTAGGATGGATAGAAGCAGTAAAGAAAGACGCCAACAAAATAGGTATTACAGAAGAAATAATACGTGACAGGAATCACTTCAGGCTACTGATAGAAAACGCAAACTATGAAGAAGATGAGCCAAAACCTCGACCCAAGAGAGTGTGGACAGATGAGCAGAGACGAGCTGTTGGCGAGAAAATGAAGAAGCACTGGGAAAAACGGAAGAAAAAGAAACACCATAAGTCTTAAGTTGTATGCGGTCCATAGCTGGCCAAATTCATAAAAAAAAGAAATGTGTGTGTGTGTGTGTGTGTGTGTGTGTGTGTGTGTGTCGAACCCACATATTTATTAACCCTTTCGTGGACAATATTATTGAGCAGTAAAGAATGGAGATCAGATAGTAGTTAACAGATAGGTAATTTATCGTACAGAATATCAAATTTGCTACAACTGTAAAGTGAGGTCACACAACAAGGTGGGAAGTATTCTTCCCACTGCCCTTCCTTGGAGTTAAATGACAAAAACAACTTTTTCAATATATGTCATATGTATTAGATAAATTTACTTCTCTTGTTACAATGATTGTTTACAATTACTAGCCATGAAATGTTCTGAAACATGGGTCTATGCAAAGTGGTATTTGACAATATGTACAAACACAGCGAGTGCTCTTTTCCGCAGCTTTGGTACTACAATGACGGCACGTCCAGTAGGTTTCTCCTATAATGGGTTGATGCTCCCCTACAGCCACATCACGAAAATCCTCAGGTACTTTACCCCTTTTTGCCAGAAAGACAGGTTTTTGTCCACGCTTTTTTTGGGATGAGAAGGCAGCGATCAATTGTCTGGCTAGATGGATCCTGTATGTGAGCTGATCATGCTGTCCACTTTCTCTTTTACTAATTTTCCACAGGATAAAACTGTTCACTGCAGCAACATCCACCAGGACATAAAATATTCTACGCCACCATTTTACAGAAGGTCTGCCAATAGCATACCTTTCTCGTAATTGATCAAACTTATCGACACCACCCATTATTTTGTTGTATTCTGTCACAACTTCAGGACAAGAAATCTCTGTACTAGTACCATCCTTGTTTTTCCTTTTCACTGTCCGCAGCTCGTGGTCGTGCGGTAGCGTTCCCGCTTCCCACGCCCGGGTTCCCGGGTTCGATTCTCGGCTGGGTCAGGGATTTTCTCTGCCTCGTGATGACTGGGTGTTGTGTGCTGTCCTTAGGTTAGTTAGGTTTAAGTAGTTCTAAGTTCTAGGGGACTGATGACCATAGATGTTAAGTTCCATAGTGCTCAGAGCCATTTTTTTCCTTTTCACTGTTGCTGTTTCTCATGGGTCATGAAATGAGGACAGGAAAGTGAGTGGACGGTTATCCATCCATTTCACTGCAGAAATGGCTCCTTTTGTTTCAAACTGGAATTCTCCTCGTTCCAATTTTACGTGCTCCTTCATAAATTTGGGTAAATCAAAAGTATTTACCTTATACTATAGCTTTGAGGAAAAAATCACAAAATGTCACGCAAAGAGCACTGAAAGGCTCCTCTACAGAGCAACACTCAGCTATACAATGCCTCTGCGCGAAGGTACAGCTAAAACGGCGGGAACTTCCGATTGGAAGTAGTAGTCTATACTGTTCACTAGTTGGTAACACCGTACAAAGGTGGGAACTGTGAATCCCACGGGACTAGGAGCAAGTTCATTGTAGTGGGAAGCATGTTTCCCACGTCTCACTAAAGGGTTAAACTGTCAAACATACAACTATGAAATATAGGACGCATATTTGCGAATCTCTCAAGTTTAGGTTATTGGTGTTCAATATGTCGTCCACGAGCGACACGAGCAATATCACATCACTCGGATTCATTACGTCTGATGTTACGCCAGTACGGATCCATTTCTTCAACTCTTCTTCGTTGCGTGGTAATTTTGGCAAATAAACCTCGTCTGTAATGAAATCCCACAGGAAGAAGTCACAGGACGTAAAATCCATTGACCATGGGGGCCGCCTGAGAAGTGCTAAATCACCGGCTATTTGACGACCAATCCAACAGCTCGGTAGAGTTTCATTCAGATCTCTACGCACTTGGCGCTTCCAGTAAGGAGGAGCCCCATCTTCTAGAAAAACGTTGTCTTCGTTCAGCCTGTGAAACAACAAGTTTCGTAACGTGGCAAGACACTGCTGGCCGTTAGCCCCGTTTTCATCAACGAGGAGTGGGCAGTAAACAGATGAATGAGACAGCATGCAAAACACACTGACTTTGGGTGAATCTCGAACACGTTCAGTGTGTGCATAAAGATACTGTTGGCCTCAAATACGAACTTGCTGTTTGTTTACTTTCCCACTGAGTGGGAAGCCGCATCAATCACTAAAGACAATGCGGTTTGCGAAAGCGTTGTCATTGTCAACAGTATTCTGAAGCTCGTCAGAAAAAGCCACACGTTTGCGTTTGTCGTCATGACGTAGAACCTGTACCAGCTGTAACTTGTACGGCGTCATAACCAACCGACGCCTCCAAACACGCCAAATTGTTGTAGGTAGCTGTAACTCAACTGCTCTGACAAGTTGATTTTTAAGACTACGTTGGAAAGCGGTTTGAATTCGTGCGACATTTTCGTCGGAAACACGAGCGCGCGAGGACTCTTTCCTTCACATACTCATCCTGTGTCTGCAAACTGTCGATACCATCTGTGAATGTTCGATCCATTCTTTGCACTTTACTCATGTCATCACACTTCGCAAACTCGAGAACGAAAAATGAATTCTGAAGCGGCCATGTCATCACACTTCGCAAACTCGAGAACGAAAAATGAATTCTGAAGCGGCGTAGGCATTTTGCAACATGTGACGGTAACCAAGTGAACAGAAGACAACCGACATCCAGCGGAAATGAATATGAACTAGATAATATATTCATTCGTCCGATAACCGAACTGCGACTCCGCGGTCTATAGTTTTTACAATATAGTACATTGTAATACATATATTCTTTTTGAAACACTCTGTATACGAAAAGGTGTGATCATTTTCGTTGCTCACGTTCGTGGTATTTGTAGTTACATGACCGATGTATCACTTTAATGTTAAAGATTTTTGATGATAAATAAAAATGATTTACTCGGAATCACGCTCTCTGCCCTCTAACAAACTACGAACCGGTGTTATCAGGTAGCCTACGTGGCAAGTCGTTTCATATTTCACATTTCATTGAAGTTCTTCGCATATGTCACTTTTGACGTCAAAAATACCGAAATGCCTGACAGTTACTATCGCAAATGTCTTTCGTTTCTAATGACCTGAGTGTAAATGCTCGCCTTTCTTCAGGGTACGTCGGCCGTCAGTAATTAGTGTCCTGTTTCTCAGTTTTCTCCTCAACTGTAATGAGAAGCAACTAAAAGCGTCAACCGACATATCTGCAAAATTCTGAAATGTAACCATAATGTTAAGGACAACTGCAGCTGCGGTGTAGTGATAAACGCACTTCCTCTACGCATTTCATGCTTGCTTCCTAGTTCTGACACCCAAATTCTTATTTTCCTACGTCAAAAACAATGCTCTCGCCACGGAAAATAATTCTGAATGTCAATGTTGTGCATTGTGTGTCTGATAATAATAGTGTCGTGTCCTGTGTGCCGATTATTAGCTCCAAAATACAATTCAATAACGCAGCGTTCATAGGCTGTGCTCGTTATCTCGTCTTCTGTTGCCTCCAGTGTAAACGCTTGTTCACAAACAGAAGCAAATACTAGTGAACACTGACGAATTGTCTGCGATTGTGCATTCGCTTGTGCTCTACCTAATGTGAGACGTTAGATAAAACGTATTTCGAACAGTTCTTCCTGGCGGCTTTTGCTACTATAGAAAAAGGTTTGCTGTATGAGAATGAAAGGAATTAAAATCACTTTACGATGCCCAGTTTTTATTTGTTATGTTACCAATTTATTACCAACACGGAACAAAATTCCAAAATTTAAACCTAATTTTAATGAATTTGGTAAGTGTACTACACTATTTAATGAGGATGGCGATGCGTAAACTATGATGTAACTCCGTGATGATGTTAGAAACTTTTACTGTTGATAAAGAAGGGTAAATGTATCAATTTGAGGTAAGACACCTTAATTCGGAAACGACCGGGTCGACATTTATAAACGACAAATCATTCTGATATCTCTGACAGTGGATTTCTTCTCCTGCAAGTTCTTTGCTTTCCATATTTTCCGAGGAAATGATATGGACCAAAACAAGAAAAGAAATTTCCAGTAAACATTGATTCTAAAGTGACTACTTTAACAGCAGTGAGTACTTTTTCATGTTTACTACTATGAAACACATCTCTTACACATAACAAGTGCTCACAGCTCTAAAGGTATGTGCTTTAGAGCCCCCTCCCCCTTTAATTATTTATTCTTGTTTTGGTCCATGTTACCTCCCCCTACAGCCGGCCGGTGTGGCCGAGCGGTTCTAGGCGCTTTAGTCTGGAACCGCGCGACCGCTACGGTCGCAGGTTCGAATCCTGCCTGGGGCTTGGGTGTGTGTGATGTCCGTTAGGTTAGTTAGGTTTAAGTAGTTCTAAGTTATAGGGGACTGATGACCTCAGATGTTAAGTCCCACAGTGCTCAGAGCCATTTGAACCATTTTGAACCACTCCCTACAATATGGAAAGCAAAGAGCTTGCAGTAGAAGAGGTCCACTGTCAGAGATATCAAAGATTCTCACCGATAACTTTCGACTCTGCTGTTTCCGGACCAGGGTCCCTTACCTCAGACTGATACTTTTACCATACTCCGTCACCCCTGAAAGTTTGTAAAATCATCAAGGAATCCCCCGTTTTATCTAATAGTTGCTTCGGTGACATGTTGAATGAATGTGAAATCGAGACAACTTTGCCTCGATCGTCGAAGCGAGCACAAAAATAGCGCAATACGTGAGACGCCGGTAATGAACTTGGTGCTTGTAGGTGCTTAGTAACACAATTAGATATAACGCACTGATGTTTTTCATACGTAGGTTGCTAAGAGCAAAATATTCACTTCTCTGAATTAGAACACCTATTTCAAGGTCTTTGTAATTCAGTTTAAGACTTCGCTGTGTAAGTTAGAATTGCTGTTTACGAAACTGTCGCAGAATCATAAATGTGTGGGCCACTTACGTAATAGTAGAAAGTAAGTGTCGATCACTTCGTTTGACCTCTTCCCAAATCTCTTACAAAGTGGGCGTTTCATTCTTTAGCCTTCCGTGTATGACCTAAAACAGCCGTTCAGCTTCAGTGACGTTGTATAATACGTTGATACCTTTTACTCATCCGACATCCAGCTAGTCTTGAAAGTAATCGTTCCTTCTTGCTTAATAATCATACATGCATGTATTAACCGAAATCGTTTACGTTTGAATTTCAGTTATGCTTATTGCATTGTTGACGACATGCTCACGAGTAAGGTACTAAAACGAAGACACCTTTCGTGGCTTTCCGTGGACAGGTGGACAAGATTATCCTTTTTTTACGATAAGCTCCCTCCGTAGATGACGTAGACGTAAGCTAATGAAGCGGTCTTAATGTCAGTTTCAACCCTTCCCCCCCTCCCCGTCTTGCAAGCAGTACTGACTATATTCCGTAAAACGTTTTGTGACAGCATTTATCTAACAAGACCTTAAATTACAATATGATATAAAACTAGTGCACCAATCATTTAAAGTTTTCCAGAACTTTTGGAATGAGACATTGTCACGTCAAAAGACTCCTAGTAAATCAAACATATATGAGTGTGTTCTCATTATTGAAGATGAGAACAGACTTATTTCTTTTACTCCCACTGTGTATAATAATTTGATACCGAAATATGTGCCTTATCGTGGTAACCCAAATAAGTTATCTACCAATATCTCTGTACCTAGAAAGCGTAACATAGTGCATGCATTGCTAGCGCGTGGGGCCACACGTTTATTCTGCTTCCAACCCTCCGCTCAAGTTTCCTGCCTACCTTGTAGCGACTGCCTTGTCCTTGCATTTCGTAACGGGACTTGTTTCGCGTTTCTTTTTGACAGTGACAGTGACAGGAAGTCTGACGCCTGTGAAGATAGCCTTCAGTATATGGCTATTCTCGAGAGAAGGCTTTCTTGCACATCCAAGTTTTGTTTCGGTGAAGCACGAAATATGGTAAGAGCGAGCAGAAGTGGGGATTGAGTATATCTTTGAAACTCCCTGACAGATTAAAACTGTGTACTCGGAATTAGAATATGGAACCTTGCCTTTCGCAATTAATACTCTTACCGACTGAGCTGTTGAGTCATTGTGCGTGAAAAGGTTAGCTCTGTATTCGAATCCAGGTCTGGTACATAGTTTTAATTTGTCACATAGTTACATTACAGTGTAGTTATTCATTTTATAAATTCAAACGCCTTTCTCTTGTTGCAGTTCGTCAATATTGAACAGGAAATAATTTTGCTCTGATATAATTTGCAACAATTTGAGTGGTCCATTAATATGTTCACGAAAAAATTGGCAGTCTGCATTAAGATTTTGTTGTATAATGCTAATTTTTTCTGATACTGGTGTGTTGACATACATTCTTTTTATGTCAAATGAAATAAGAACTGCTGTATTTCGAATTATGCCGTCTTTTATGTGTTGTATTAGCTGTTTGGTATTTTTTATGGATCTGTGATTCTGTAACTTTGGGACATACCCTGCAAACTTGTAAGTAGAAGCCTTTCTGAAGCGGTATTTTTCTGTATCATTTTTTTCTATGGTATCCACTATGCTGTCTATGTTTTCGAGTTTTTATTTTTATTTTTGAGTGTCATCTGTAAGTTGGGCTTGATTTTAATTTTGCAATAGTATTTTGTGAAATGAATTCTGGTGCTTTATTGATCCTGTTTCTGAAATAGCCAAGGCTGCAAATTTCACTTTTATTTACTTGATGACTAGCGCAAGTATGACAAATGTATGCTCGGTTACTGTTCATTGTTACTTTATGATACGTTTATGTATGTTACCTTAAAATGGTTCTAATATTTTAGGAAATACCATTTTAACTATTTGGATGACTTTAAAATTGATCCTGACCTGAAACTAGTAGTCAAGTGAATAAGTGAAGTTTGCCACTTTGGCTGTTTTTACGTTGTATTGAATAACACAAGTTGCTGCCCTGCAATTACTCCAGCACGCTGGAAGCTCCTAATGACATTCTTGCTTTTCGTATTTATTTTTGTTTCCTTTGTGCTGTAAAAACAGGTAACCCAAAATAAAAACAAAACATCAGTAGCCAATAAAGACAGGTTGGGGGACAAAATAGATACAGAGAACCAGAGTAACCAAAAGACGTAGAATAATGGAATAACGGTGATATTAAGGAACTTACCAGGCTGTGGAAGTCAGTAGTCACATAGATGGAACAAACACAGGTGAGCGCCAGTAGAATACATACCTGAGGACGCAGTTACAAGCAGCCATAATAAAGGATCATTTAACAGCTGTTGCGCAGAGACTTAGAGATCAGCATCTGTGCTTGATTCGAAACTGGGACTTCCACAGCCTGGTAAGTTCCTTAATATCACCGTTATTCCATTTTTCTACATCTTTTGGTTACTCCATCGCTGGAATGCTCTTAGCGACATTCCGCAAATGACTTACTTAACAAGACCCTTGACCGATCTTTTCTTGACTGCTGTTGGAGTTCACAGAATCCTTGTTGGGTCATCTTGAAGGCTTAGATAATCAGAATACATAGACATGCTGTTAAGAGACGATAAAACTCGAGATCATTTTATTACAATATCATCGAATAGTCACCGAATTCTTTAGTTGGAAGTGTATATCTACAAACAATTTACGAGGGTAATCCCAAAAGTAAGGTCTCCTATTTTTTATAAGTACAAAGACCTGTTTATTTCTACAATGGTTTACATCAGTTTACAGCTTGAACATTCAGCTATTTTTCGACATAATCACCATTTCTGTCGATGCAGTTTTGTAGTCGCTGTGGCAGTTTTTGTATGCCCATGTCATACCAGCTCGCCGCCATGCTGTTCAGAAAGTTCTTTCACCTCGTCGTCGAAGCTGCATCGCTGGGACCACAATTAACACTGACAGGTACTGTGAGAATCTGAAAAACTCAAACGGGCAATTCAGAGCCGGAGAAGAGGAATGTTGAGCAAGGGCGTACATATTCTCCATGACAACGCTCGCCCACACATCGCTCGGCAAACCGTTGCTCTCCTGCAACAGTTTCAGTGGAACATAATCACACATACACCCTATAGTCCTGACTTGGCGCCCAGTGACTATCACCTGTTCCGTAGGTTAAAAGAATATTTGGCCGGAAAGACCGATATCTAACCATCAGTGCCCGCAGACGGCCACGGAGTATTGCAGGTAGCCTTGCTCGGGACCTTACCGCAGCCACTGGAACAGTTGTCTCCAGACACACAGCATACAGACGACTGAACACACATGGTTTATTCGCCGGGAGACCTGCAAGGTGCATTCCGCTGGCCCTGGTCACAGGAGAACCCGTAAAGCCTGGTGTCAAGAACACGGTACATGCTCATTGGAACATTGGTCCCAGGTTATGTTCACGGACGAGTCCAGGTACAGTGTGAACAGTGATTCTCGCCAGGTTTTCATCTGGCGTGAACCAGGAACCAGATACCAACCCCTTAATGTTCTTGAAAGGGACCTGTATGGAGGTCGAGGTTTGATGGTGTGGGGTGAGATTATGATTAGTGCACGTACACCCCTGCATGTCTTTGACAGAGGAACTGTAACAGGTCAGGTGTATCGGGAAATCATTTTGCACCTGCATGTCCGCCTTTTCAGGGGTGCAGTGGGTCCCACATTCCTCCTGATGGATGATAACGCATGGCCCCACCGAGCTGCCGTCGTGGAGGAGTACCTTGAAACAGAAGATATCAGGCGAATGGAGTGGCTTGCCTGTTCTCCAGACCTAAACCCCATCGAGCACGTCTGGGATGCTCTCGGTCGACGTATCGCTGCATGTCTTCAAACGCCTACGACACTTCAGAAGCTCCGACAGGCACTGGTGCAAGAATGGGAGGCTATACCCCAGAAGCTGCTCGACTACCTGATTCAAAGTATGCCAACGCGTTGTGCGGCCTGTGTACGTGTGCATGGTGATCATATCCCATATTGATGTCGGGGTACATGCGCAGGAAACAGTGGCGTTTTGTAGCATATGTGTTTCGGGATGGTTTCTCAAATTATCACCAATACAGTGGACTTATAGATCTGTGCCGTGTGTGTTCCCTATGTGCCTATGCTATTAGCGCCAGTTTTGTGTAGTGCCATGTTGTGTGGCACCACATTCTGCAATTATCCTTAATTTATGAGCATGAGTGTATTTTATGCTATTTCGGCGACTGGCGCGTCTTTGGGATGAAGATGGGATGGAAAGGATTAGGACAATAGAAACATGCTGTTTACGAGTGAAGAAAGTCTTCGACGCGGCTGGTACTCGAACCTAGGTCCCGCGATCTAGGGGCGGCGACGCTAACCAATCATGGAGGGTTAGTGATGGCCACAATACTCAAATTCGCCAAGTGCTGCACGGTAGGGGAATCTCTCGAATGCCGTCTGCTTGACCGACTTATATTCTAATAGTGACTCGTGAGATTTCACTTGCATTTGGCATTTACCACATTTGTTTCTGCTGTCTCAGGTCAGTAGAATATTGCGATTACCAAATTGTTCGAATGGCTCTAACCACTATGGGACGTAACATCTGAGGTCATCAGTCCCCTAGACTTAGAACTACTTAAACCTAACTAACCTAAGGACATCACACACATCCACGCCCGAGGCAGGATTCGAACCTGCGACCGTAGCAGCAGCGCACTTCCGGACTGAAGCGCCTAGAACCTCTCGGCCACAGCGGCCAACATTGCGAGTACCAAAATGTCCCTCAGGACTCTATCAACAACATTATTATAACCTTGGCACACATGTGTGAAGATTGGTGATCATGTACTGTGTTACAGGATAGTAGTCATGACTTCTTCTCTTGGAGAGTTACTCCACATATGCGAAATGTAGACCCCTATGTTTGAATCTAATGCAGAATAATGATTGCAAGAGTGAGAGCGTATGGATTTTTATACCTCGAAGCATTTCCTCCTACGCATGGCACCGTAGTGAATTAGTATTTCCACCTTTACAAAATATTTCATTTTTGTATCTACTAATTTGGAATTATAACGTTTGCTTTGGATAGTTAGCAACGGACACCGATGATCGGGTAGATTGCTAAGATGCTGCTCTAATTTGACATATGATCCCCGTATCATTCCATCTCGTGTCTAAAAAGATAAGGCACTTGATACCCGTCTTATTATCCCAGCCTTCAGTTCTTTAATTAGTTAATGTCCAAGTACGTCTTTCTTCAGCGAGTCGAAGAGTGAGGCAGTGCAGATGCGAGCAAAGAAAACTTCCTGCGTGTGGCTGGTTTTGATCCCTAGCCAAGGCCGCCCCAGTGCTGTCGTAACATCGGCGATTCCCGCCGACCTTACGTAAACCGTAGGATGCCACGTCACTGGCTGCAGGTCAGATTTGGAGCTCACCCGTCAGCACGGCCATGTCAAGCTTCGGATTAATGAACTGACGCAACAGGTGCGCCGGTAGCACCGACTGAACGGTCTTGACATTAAAATCTAGGAGCTGAATCTTGTGCTTCCCATACCTTATTACTATTATTACTATTATTATTGTTGTTACTATTATTAGTGTTACTGCAGGACAGGTTGTTCAGCTGTTCGTATAGCTAGCTTGAAGACAAGAAAAAAGATCAGAGTTCAACGTTCCGTCGTCGACGAGGCGTAAGCTCGTGTTGTAGAAGAATAGAGGAGATCGGTTATGCCCTTTCAAAGGAACCATCACGGTATTAGCTTTGAGCGATCTTTAAATTAACAAATAACGTAAATGTGGATGGTAGGGTAGGTATTTGAACTGCCGTCCTTCCGATTACGCGTCCACTGTCTTACTACTGCGCAAAATCGCTCGCTACGCTATCTGCAGATGATGTTTTTATTTGAGCGCAGGAGAGAATCAACTCTCTTTCAGCATGCTGCTAGTACAAGCCGGCGCTAGAAGTTGGCATAGCACAATGCACCATTAGCAAGAGTGAAATTCTAAATGGAGGACTGAATAACATTGATGATTTCGTCACGAGATGCTGCGAAAACATTCATTCGATTTGACAAGAATGCACTGTCTGATCAGAAGCGAACGGACAGTTATTAGAGGACATTAATTAATATGGTGGGCGTGCACCCTTCGCCAGGACATTAATATGGAGGATGACCAATACTGAAGAATCAGTCGGACAAGCGCCTTGTAAGTCACTTCGTTTGTGGATGAGTTACATTTCCCTAAGATTCTTCCTGTGAATCTCAATCTGGCATTTGCTTTTCCTACTATTTGTTGTATGTGGTCATTCCACTTAAGGTCGCTCTGGATAGTTACTTCTATTTTACGGTATATACTGTTTCCAGCAATTTGTCATCAATAGAACTGTTCTACAATAGTGTTTTTTTTTCCTAAACGTGTGTTACATTTATTTACGTTCAGGGTCCACTGTTAGAGCTTGGACAATTCATCGGTCCTCGGTAGCCATTCAGCCAGTCAGTACTGCGTTCTGGCGCTGCTATTTTCTTATAGACAGTCGCATCATCTGCGAACAGTTTTCCGGCGCTTTCTACTAGATCACTTACACATACTGTAAACATAGACAGGCCTACCACATGTCGTTGGGGTAGTCCCGAAATTACATCTGTCGGTTTTGTTCCGCTAACAGCGAAGTTTTCAGCTCCATCCGCAAGGAAGTCCTCAATCCATTCGCAAATCTGGTTGGCTCTAAGCACTATGGGACTTAACATCTGAGGTCATCAGTCCCCCTTAGAACTACTTAAACCTAACCAACCTAAGGACATCACACACATCCATTCCCGAGGCAGGATTCGAACCTACGACCTTAGCAGCAGCGCGTTCCGGACTGAAGCGCAAATCTGGTCCGATACTCGATAAGTTTGCATTTTTTTTCGCTGAATGACGGTGCTGGACGGTATCAAATGCCTTCCTGAAGTAAAGGAACACGGCACCAAACTGAGCATAACGCTATGAATCTCACAGTGGAACAGAGTGAGCTGAGTTTCGCTTGCGGAATCCATGTTGATTTTTATAGAGGAGATTTTTGTTCTCCAAAAATGCCATAATTCTTGAGCATAAAAAATGTTTCCTAATTCTGCAGAACATTGACGTCAACAATATAGGCCTATAGCTATGTGCATCTGTCCTACGACGGTTCTCGAAAACGGGAGCAACCTGCGCTTTTTTCCAGTCGCTAGATACCTTTCGTTGCACCAGCGATCTACAATAAGCTTTATAAGAAAGAGAGTAAATTGCACTTCTAAGCGATTGTGGTTGTATACAAAAAGTGTGCACATTTAGAGTTGAAGATGGTAAGTTAGTTAGTTAGCTGGTTAATTAATTTGTTACATTTCCCATAGATAATTTGAATGATTCCGTAATCCAATATAAGCTGAACGAGTCCGTTTACAGAATATGTTCACTTGATTAGACTTAACATTAATGAATGTATTATTTTTTAGTTCCGCCTATGCAACTACAGTTATAATTAGTTTTTTTCCTTTTCTATTACATGCCATGAGCTTTTAAACAAAATTTTTTTCCGTAGAATAGAAGGAACTGTACAGGAGAAATGTCTCTTTTAGGGCTCCGTACCTCAATCGGTAAAAATGGAGCGCTTATAGAATCACTTTGTTGTTCGTCTGTTTATCTGTCAAACTGCTAAAACCCTGTTTTCTCAGAAACAGTTATAGGCATCAAATTAAAATTTATGTCACATACTAATGGCTATGTTTTTGGGCGGGTTAAAAAATTTAAGCTTGTAAGTCAATGAAATCAAAGCAAAGGGGCATTTATGTCACACGTTACGATACTCGCAAGCTCACTCGTTAAATTCTTTAGAGGAGCTGTCTACATACATGTCGGGCCTGGTAGTTTAGTGTTAAAGCGCATGCCTGGATATCGAGAGGTCTTGGGATCGAATCTCAGTCGGACACCGGATTTGTCGGTCCTCTATTTAACCTAGCCTTCACCTCTCAACTACGTGAGGAATCTGCAGAAACAACACTTGGTTCGATTACACGTTAAACTGTGGATCCCCTTTCCCCGGTTGAGTAATAGGGGTAGGTTAGGGACACAAAAGTCGCTGAAGTGGCGTCCAGTAGAAATACTTGTACCAAGCCACTCAACCGCACGAAAGTATTATTATTTATGTAACTAAGTAAGTACAGAACCGTCAAAGCGCGAGTGTCCTACTCGCACATTCCCAGTTTTTTCCTCTAGTGTTGTAGGTATGCATATCACTGTTCTTCTCAAATTGTCATGGGTTATTTATAACGAATTTTATTAGGGAATATATGTGCTGTGACTCCTTTTCATGTGCTACATCAACAGTTGGTATGAATCTATTTGTTATACAGATCTGAATATAATGTGTTTTCTCAGAATTTGAGGGAAACAGTTAATAATTATTTAGAAAACGTTGTTAACACTCTCTTCTGTTGCTTTCTCTCGAATGGAATTTAATATAACACTAGTATCGTCCGCAAAAAAATGTTAAAGTAAATAAATCACAACTGTGTTTCCTCTCCTCTCCGCGGAGGTGCTTGTTTCTGTGCTGTGAATTTCTTTGATCCTAAGAGTTTCTTTTGTTTTACATGTTTTTACCCTTTGCTTTTGTTCTTGCTGGTAGTCATCTTTGAGATATTACAGGAGGAAGATCAATATTCCTAAAAGTGTCCTGTGCTTGCTATAAAATTATATCCTAAGTTCATCCACAACAGGCTATGAGCCCAGGTTTGAACGCTTCAGGCTCTGAGAATTATAGTATTCGTTCGTGAGACTATTTTTCCCTTTATTAGGATATTCGTGAGACTGCAAAATTTTTGGAATGGCAGACATAGCGCTTCAGTTGAGTGATGATATTAGTCGTACAAACATTCGCAAGCTGTCAAGTGAAGATCAGTTGGAAACATGGAAACGGCAGATTCAACTTAGTTTGGAGGAACATACTCTTTATTCGATCATAGATGGTACACGTCAGCGTCCGTCATTAGCGGAAGGTGACGAACCGTCCAACGCATATCGGCGCTTGGAACGGGACAATGCTCGGGCAGCTCTCATCATTGGAACGGCGCTTCATGAGGAACCTGCTATTCATGAAAGAAAGAAGAGTGACGCAAAAGAAATTTGGGATACCATTACCTTAGTATATGAACAATCTTCGTTGCAGCGATTATATATGTTCTTGGATTGTTTCTTTGGAACGTCAAAAGATAACGTCACGTCTATAAAAAACACACGTCACTACTTGCGGACATTTCCCATGACTTGTGCACTGAACTGAACAAAATTAACCCAAATGCAACTTTGCCCCTTTCGCTGCTCCACCATCGTATTTTCAAAACATTAGGATCCGAATATCAGTTTTACAGGTCGACCTGGTATCGTGTTCCTGAACCTGAGCAGACTACACAGCTTCTAATTGAGAATTTGCGTTTGATTGAGGATTCGCTAGCTACACAGGCAGCAGGTGCTTTCTACGCAAAATCGAAATTGAATGAGCAACATCAAAAAATAGAAGAAATTTGCAACAGAGGGCAGTAAGTCAAAGAAGAAAGAAAGTCGTACGTGTCTGCACTGCAAGAAAGCTGGACATATTATCGCAAACTGATGAAAGCGGATGGCCGCAGAAGAAGCACAAGCGAAAGCTGACAATAATAATAATTCGAGTTCCAGTTTAAAAGCGAGCAGCAAACCAAATACACTTCTAGCCACTAGCTTGTAGTCTCATGTTAATTATGATAGTGCAGATTCTTGGATTTCGGACTCTGGCACGACACATCATATTTCACCAAATAAACGGCATTTCGCTACATTCGAAAAGTTTCCGACTCCACAATGTGTGCAGACAGCTGGCAAAGAAGTTGTGTTTGCACATGGGACTGGCAGTATTCATATTGAAATATTAATAAACAAAACGTAGACACCTGCTTTGCTTGAAAATGTCTGGTATGTACCTGATGTCAGACACCAATTTTTTTTCTCTGTCCGTCAAGCTACAAAACGTGGATATAATGTGACTTATGATAACAAAAGTGTCATCATTCGGCGACGTAATGAAATAGTCGCAACAGAAACACTGGTTGGTTCAGTATACATTGTGAACATGCGAGTTTGTCCTCCGGATTCACAAGTAATCATTAACTTAGCAACTTCAGAAGAACAACAACAATGTTGGCATGAGAGACTCGGTCATCAAGATAAACGTCATGTACAAGATATGCTCTCTCGTTTCGGTATATCAGTTAAGTGCCCTGATACCACATCGTTTTGTGATGGATGTGTTCTTGGCAAATCCCACCGCAAACCATTTAGCCATTGCAGAGATCGTCCACAAGCTGTCGGTGAGTTGATCAATGCAGACGTTAATGGACCCATGTCTATCGACTCTATAAATGGTTTTCGGTATTATGTGATTATCAAAGACGATTTTTCTCGTTTCTTTCGGATATATTTCATGCGAAATAAATCTAAAGTGGCTAACAACTTGAAAACATTTTTGTAGGAGTGTGATGCTATTGGTCAAAAGGTAAAAGTATTTAGTTTTGACGGTGGAGGAGGGTTTAATTGTAACGTAGTAGCTGCTGTTCTACAAGACCGTGTTATTAAGTTTCGTCTTACGTGTCCAGACACTCCTGAGCAAAATGGTGTTGCTGAACCGACATATTGTTCAATTAGCTCGCTCAATGTTAACGTCTAGCAAATTGTCTAAATCATTTTGGGCTCATGCGTGTGAAACAGCCGTTTTTCTCCTCAATCGTACTGGGAAGTCAAGTGTTGAACATAAAACACCTTTCGATTTGTGTACTGGCAAAGTGTTTAACAGTTTTAACTATCTACTAATTTTTGGATCAAAATGCAGTGTTTATTTGCCAAAGAAATTTCGTTCTAAGTTCGACGAAAAGGCTGTACCTGGTCATTTCATTGGCTACCTAAATGAGAAAGATGGTAACAAAGTGTGGATTCCAACAAAACATCGTGTGATGAAATCACGCAATGTTGATCTTCAAGCATAAATGCTATGTACAACTGGAAATTTGATTGAACTGTAATTTAATTCCATACCTGAAGAAACAGGAGAGAAAAGAGAATCTACTGCTGATCTGATTGAAACTAGAGACCAAGAATATTTGAATGAGTTACCAAATCGAGGTCCAGTTCGTGAAATACGTCCCCCAGTAACACTTAGTGACCACGAATTAGGACACCAGCCTCACCACGCTCAAGAAGCAAATGCATTAGTTTGCCTGAAAAAGCAATCCATGAAGAGCTTGCACCAACAAGTTTCAACGAAACTATGGAAAGGAGTAATTCCAATTAATAGTTTAATGCGACGAAAGAAGAAATGAAGGCATTTGAAGAACATAATACCTGGGACTTGGTAGAACTGCCTAAGGGAAAACGTGTTGTCGATAATCGATGAGTGCTTCGTATTAAATATAAGCCTGATGGATCGATTGATCGATACTGTGCTCTCTTGGTCGTGCTCCCTATGTTTCAACGTGCCGAACCTGATTATGATGAAACGTTTAGTCCAGTTGCTCGTTTGACGCTATTCATGCTGTAATATCGATTGCAGCTGAAGAAAATTTGAAACTTGCTCAGTTTGACGTTAGAACTGCATTTTTATATGGTGACTTGGATACAGAAGTAAACATGGCTCAATCAGAGGGTTTCGGTGACGGGTGAGGTCGTGTTTGTCGACTCAATAAATCATTTTATGGACTTAAGCAATCACCTCGTTGCTGGAATAATAAGTTTCATTCTTTCATGACAAAAAATAGCTTTATTAGTTCAACAGCAGGTCCGTGCATTTATATTTGATAAAGCAAAACAGAAAAATTGCTGATTGCTATTTATGTCGATGATGGACTTATCGCAGGAAGAACTGAAAGTGCGTTGACTTCATTTTTAGGTATGTTAAAGTCTGAATTCAAAATAACAGTGGGACCCTTACATTTTTAGGTATGCAAATAGAGCAACGCGAGTCTGGCTTGTTTATTTCACAGCGAGCATACACAGAGAAGATTCTACGTCGTTTTAACATGGCTGATTCAAAACCATTAAAAACTTCGTGTGATAAAGAACAATTAGTGAATATAGCAGTACTCTTGACAACAACGTTCCTTATTGTTCGGCTGTGGGATCATTAATGTACTGGCATGCTCTGTACGTACTGATCTCGCTTATGCTGTTTCAGAAGTCGCTCAATCTATGGCTAAACCAACTTCTCCTGATTGGAACGCTGTAAAACGTGTTTTCAGATATTTTCGTGGTACTTCAGACTTAGGTCTCTTCTGTACTTCATCTCGCGGTAAGCTTTGGGCCTATGCTAACGCTGACTTTGCTGGCAACATAAACAAGACGATCAACAAATAGTTTTGCATCAATGATTGGCGACACGGCTGCATCTTAGACATCTCAACTGCAGAAATCAGTTGCACTGTCCACCACTGAAGCGGAGTTCGTTGCTGCAAGTGAAGAACCCAAGAAGTTAGTATGGTTCAACAGGCTGCTGTTGGAGATGAGTGGAAAAAGAAACACGCCCGTATTGTTCATTGACAATGCAAGTGCCATTAAATTAGTGAAAAACTCATAGTTCCACAAACGTTCTAAGCACATCGACGTGCGGTATTGTTTTGTGCGTGAACTCTTCAAAATGGGGATGTCAGTGTAGAATATGTGTGTTCTGAAAATCAACTGTGTGACGTATTTACAAAGCCTTTAAAATCAAACAAATTTTAAGCAATGTGTACTAAGATAGGACTTCGTAACAAATGAGTTTTGTCCTCTTATTTTTTATTTAAAAGTTGTTCAGCGCACCTCACTTTGATTTGGGGGCAAGTGTTAAAGTAAATGAATCAGAACTGTGTTTACTCTCCTATCTGCGGTGGTGCTTGGTTCTGTGTTGTGAATTTCTTTGCTCCTAAGAGTTTATTTTGTTTTGCACGTTTTTACTCCTTGATTTGTTGTTGCTAGTAGTCATCTTTGAGATATTAAAGGAAGAAGATCAGTACTCCTAAAAGTGTTGTGTTCTTGCTATAAAATTATATCCTATGTTCATCCACAACAAAAAATACCAATTCTGTCTGGTGGATGTTAAGTGGAAAGTCAGGTACGTAGTTTAGTCCACCCATAAAGGAAGTAACTTACAAACCCCTCGTTCAATCAGTGCTTGAATACTGCTTGCAGGCTGGGATCCACATAATTCAAACACCCTCTTTGGCGTTTAAAACATGGCTGTCAGTTGCAAACAGCGTTCCTGGATTCGTTGCCTCAAGCCTTCCACTGCCCATCTGTGAGACATTCCTGTGGAGAATGCGCAAAATGCACAACTTTCGCACACATGGTTGTAGGCTGATGTATGTTTCACTACCAGAGGTGTACAAATTCTCCTCCCAGCCTGCCTGCCCCTATCTGCGCCGCAACCATTCAAGCAGATCAACCTGCCGCAACGGAGACGTCTGAGTACATGTGTACTGATGCACAGTGGTTAAAGCAGGCCAGCCTGGGTTTACGCAAGCCTTGCAAGCTTAACGAAACCCTTTCAGCCTGCTGTACCTGACAACAGGTTGCACTATCAATCTACCATGGTTATCCGTGTATATATTTGCGCAGGTAATTTCACTGCATCTTATTTACAATAACGGAGGGAGCAGCAAAATGAACAAATCAGACTTAAAGGACACTTAGGAGCAATTAAGAATTGAGCACTATATACCGATCAGGAAAACAGAGCCCAAGTCCAGCTGGGGGAAAAGCTGTCATCTATTTATGATGCAGCTTCAAATAAATCGGTAGATGTCTCGCAACGCAAACAGTGTAATAGGTTACTGAACACTCATTCGGGAGCCTCGAGTATGGTACGACATGTCTGTAAATTTATCCAGCAGTTTCCTTATCCCATAAATATTTTGAAAAAGACTTAGTGGCTGACAAGTGTGTATAAACGTGTGGTAAGGACTTGAGGCCATTTAGCAGCTCATAGGCTTTCTAAATTTATGGCAATGATTGACGGAAATAGGAAAAAACAATATGGTTCGTGGCTATTAAAAACCACATTCTGGTGGTATGCAACGTAGTGCGAAGAGCGCTTGATGTGAAAGAAAAGCTTTTTCTTTGACATTTACTATTTAGAGTAACATAAAATGATAAACGAACTTCGTGTCTG
Organism: Schistocerca serialis cubense; assembly: GCF_023864345.2. Classification (NCBI taxonomy): domain Eukaryota; kingdom Metazoa; phylum Arthropoda; class Insecta; order Orthoptera; family Acrididae; genus Schistocerca; species Schistocerca serialis. The sequence continues at coordinate 826,520,686 of NC_064639.1, read as the reverse complement.
GCAAAATGCATTTTCGGAATTTTGACCACTTACAATGAATTCAGCGAACCTGCAATGCGCTCCTTGGAAAAAAGGAATTAAAATTGGTGTAACTGGGGACATATTTGGTTGGAACCACTACGGTTACAGAAACTAGACTTCCAACACCTTACTTTAGTTAGCGTTGCAGTTTAATAGACATCTTCGGGTTCTTAGGTGCAGGGGATCTCGACGTTCAGAGATGGTTCTGCTTAGTACAGAAAATATGAATCATATGTGACCCGATTATGGTTGCAATCGAGAATAGGCAATACCAGTCGGAAGAGAGTGACGTAGTAGAGAAAACCGTTAATATCAAAATAAATAAATAAGCCAGAAATACGCCTAAAAGGAGAACAAGAACAAATTAAATCCATTTTCTGGCCAACAATGGCCCATATTGAATACATATTTCTATGAGCCTCGTCTTGTGATATCGGGTAAAAAAAGACTTTTCAGCAACTTCCCGAATCGTATCCGTAACACTACAATCAAAGCGTAGAGAATAAACTGCTACGTAGCTTACAGTTAGTACAGCGAGAAGACGGGAAAGCAAACAAGACTCCTGTAGCCTGCTTGTGTTGGGCATAGCTTGGTTTGGCCGGGAGTAAAGCAGTCTGCCCTTTCTGCTGGGTTAATGTTCGGCAGCTTGCCTGCCCGGCTAACTATTGTCTGTATAATGTGTAAAACAGGATATTTTGTACATATTTTGTGTGTAACATACCATTGGAGACCTTCTAATTGTAATTAACTCGAGCATCAACTATAAATTACTAGTTTCTTTGAATAAAATATGGAGTAGTAAAATATATGATGTTTTATTAACAGTGTAGCATTTTCCCCCATTTGTAGGATTAACAGACTACGCCATTTTGATTTGGTTCCTCCATCGTCGAGCTACCGTATTGCGGCAGAGATTTTGCATGAAAAAGCCGGCCGGTGTGGTTCAACTGGCTCTGAGCCCTATGGGACTTAACTTCTGAGGTCATCAGTCCCCTAGAACTTAGAACTACTTAAACCTAACTAAACTAAGGACATCACACACGTCCATGCCCGAGGCAGGATTCTAACCTGCGACCGTAGCGGTCACGCGGTTCTAAACTGAAGCGCCTAGAACCGCTCGGCCACTCCGGCCGGCCCTGCCGGTGTGACCGTGCGGTTCTAGGCGCTTCATTTTGGAACCACGCGACCGCTACGGTCGCAGGTTCGAATCCTGCCTCGGGCATGGATGTGTGTGATGTCCTTAGATTAGTTAGGTTTAAGTAGTTATAAGTTCTAGGGGACTGATGACCTCAGATGGGAAGTCTCATAGTGCTCAGAGCCAGTTGAACCATTTTTGAGTGGGATAAAGAACTACAAGAGAAAAACATCGAAGGAATCCATCTAGAGCAAGGAAGAGGAAGATTTTAGGTGGAATGTGTCCCTTTTGCTGACGATATTGCAGTAATTTCTATGGATAAAACAGATGCAAAAATAACACAGGACAACGATGGAAAAACTTTTTGCTGAAAATACCTTTTTTTTTTTTAAAAAAAAAGGTGGGAAATCCAAATATGATACTTAAAAAATTCTATCACTCACCATTTCTCCACATTTTACACTTAAATTTATTGAATTAAGCGATTTTTAAAGAATTTAAGAGCTTTTATTTAGTTAAAATAATTCAAAAAGGAGGTGTAATGAATGTAAATGACGTTGGTAGCACTGCTGAAAAACATTTACTGGCAAAAATGGTCGATTCTACTTTTGTGTTAACAGATGGTGTTTTGTTTACTATCAACATAACTTCTCTTTCCCGTTTCCTGTACATGTGCTCAGTACAATGTCTAATCATGGTTGTAAAAACTTTCTGACAGTTTTTGTTAAAAACTATTTAAGGTGAACTTGTGATTAACAGACACAAAGAAACATTACAAACTTTGTGAAAAAGGTTTATCTATCATACTTTGGATCTAAACTTGGTGATCAAGATAAATCACGGGGGCCACATAAGGTTTGTCATGTGTGTGTTGAAGATCTGACAAAATGGTCCAAAAGGAGAAAAAAGCCTTTAGATTTTCTGTTAAAACCTGGTGAGAAGAACATTCTATACAAAAACCTTGTCGATCCGAAAAACGTACTCCTACCACCTCTACATATAAAGTTAGGCCTAACGTAACAATTTGTAAAGGCTTTGCCTAAAGGTGGACCATGTTTTAAGTATCTCTGCCAAAAATTTCCACACCTTTCAGAAACTAAACTAAAAGAAGGCGTATTTGTTGGATCTGACATTAGAAAATTGATGTTTGATGTTAACTTTGAATCCACAATGACCTTAAATGAGAAAGAAGCATGGGTATCATTCAAGCAATTCGTTACAAAGTTCTTAGGACATTAAAAAGAGCCAGTATATGTTTCTATTATGGCCACAATGTTAAAGAAATTTAAAACTTTAGAATGTTTAATAATCCTGAAAGTTCATTTTTTGAACAATCATCTTAATTACTTCCCAGACAGTATGGGAGATCTTAGTGAGGAGCAAGAAGAGCGTTTTCACAAGGACATTAAAGTGATGGAAACACGCTACCAAGGCCGCTGGAACACCAACATGAGTGGGAACTACTGTTGGTCACTTCACCGAAAACTTCACCAAGCGACTCATCGTAGAAAAAGCTACGCAAGAAGTTTCAATGAAAAAAGAGAAAGAAAATACAAACCAATTCCGGCTGATAAGTGAAACCTCTATTAACACATATCATTGTTTTAAGTAGCTTACTGTAAATACAAACCATGGTTATGTTGTAACAAAGCGTTTCATTAATTTCCCCATTTACCATATAGCATAGGATTTTTATATTATAGAACAAAAAGTATATTGCTCCAAAATTATGGCTGATACAAAAAAACTAAGGCTAAATTTGGATTCAGCTTATAAAAATCTATAAAGATCAGCTATGAAAGTAAAAAAGTCTTTCAAAAAACATTTTCATTGGCCTGCGTAAGGATAGAAACACTTCACAGAACTGCTGCTTAAACCTGATTGCTAATATCATATGAGAAAACGGAATACATTTAAAATAAACACGATAGAGAAAAATATATACAAACACAACATGGACACACCAAAAGAATTGATAAGTTTAAATACTTGAGAGAATGGATGCAATAAAATGGGTCAGATAATACCACAAGTAAGGAAAGATCGAAGAAAATGGAATTGGCATACAAACTTACCCAAAACCGATATAATAAAAGATCAGCATCATTCCAGGCAAAAATTAAACACTGCACAACAGTAAATAAACCGGAAGCACTTAACGGATCCGAATGTCTTCCGCTCAGTAAAAGACGTGATCAAGAAGACTTGGAAAAGAAAGAAAGGAAAATACTCAGAAAAATTTTACAATTACAAAAGAAAAAAGATAACAATTGGAAGAAGAAGATAAATGAAGATCTATATAGAAAAAACAATCACAGACACAATGAGAAAGAGGAGATTAAAATATTGCAGTCATATGTACAGAATGAGAGCAACAGGCTAACGAAGAAAATTAAGTTAGTGTTGTTGTGAGCTGACACAAGGAGAATTTGTTCCTGTCTGTAAAACCGCCGGAGGCTGCGTTGGCTCTGGCCAACAGGCTTCCGGCTACTGCTCAGATATGCGCCGACTTCAGGGCGCCGGTGACGAGACCTTCCACACCCTTGGTGCCGTTGCAATCCCCTTGTGACCGGATTGTTGGTGCTTCTTCTGATATGCACCGTTTGACTGGTTCATCTTCAGTCGACAGGGAATGGTGGACAGTGCTGGGTTCGCATGTCACTGGGCGGAAGGCAAAAGGGGAAACGAGACCCACGACTGGCTCCTTACTCTTTAGCAATAGGTATTATAACACTCCTGAGCCAGCACGGGATGCCTCTCCTGTTCTGTTGGGCCAGCGGTCGATTTTCCTTCCGTCAGGACAAGTGCAGGGGAAGGGCATGCTAGCGATAAGGAGCTCCAGTCGGATAATGGGGCGCCTCAGTGAAATAGCAGGAAGGCGTTCAACAATTCTAGTGAGCACGAGCACTCGGTATGTTTGCCGATAGGGGACCGCGGGGAGGGGGGGGGGGGGAGGAGGGGGGGAGGAGGGGGTGTCCCGTCCGCGACATGGATGAGGCTCTGCCGGCGGCTATCGAGCGCACTGGGTACAACCGGCTGCAAATAGAGGCACATGTCGGCACAAATGACGCCTGCCGTACGGGTTCTGAGGCCATCATCAGTTCCTTTCGGTGGATGGCTGATTTGGTGAAGGCAACAAGTATCGCATGAAGCATGCAGGCTAAACTGACTATTATAGCTTCGTACCCGGAGTCGATCGCGGTACTCTGGTTTGGAGCAGAGTGGAGGTCTAAACCAGAGGCTCAGACGACTCTGTGACAGTTTCGGATGCGAATTTCTCGGTCTCCGCCGGCCGCGGTGGCCGTGCGATTCTAGGCATTTCAGTCCGGAACAGCGCGACTGCTACGGTAGCAGGTTCGAATCCTGCCTCGGGCATGGACGTGTGTGATATCCTTAGGTTAGTTCGGTTTAAGTAGTTCTAAGTTCTAGGGGACTGATGACCTCAGATGTTAAGTCCCATAGTGCTCAGAGCCATTTCAACCATTTTTTTTCTCGGTCTTCACTGCCGTGTGGGGAATTACAGGGCACCCCTTAATAGGTCAGGGGTGCACTACACGAAGGAAGCGGCTGCTATGGTAGCGGTGTACGTGTGGCGTGCACATGGCTTTTTTTTTTTTTGTTATAGAACCGCCTCCGCCTCCCCTTAGTAAACTGCAAGAGCATCCAAGGAAAGATCCCAGAATTAATATCACTTATTGGAGGTTATAATGTCTTGATAGTATTAGGAACAGAAAGTTGGTTGAAACCTGAAGTGAATAGCAACAAAATCCTAAGTTCAAATTGGAATATTTATGGTAAGGCTAGGATAATCCCCAATTTGCTGTAGTAAGAGATTCGATAATAACTAGAGAGGTTATCATGGATTTCGAAAGTGAATTAATCTGGCCGAAGTTAATCATCAAAGCCGGTCAAAAATGGTCATCGGATGCTTCTACATCCACGTGGATGCTCCGCAAATCCACTTAAGTGCCTGGCACAGGGTTCATCGAAACACCTTCATAATAATTCTCTATTATACCGCTGCCAAACAGCGTGCAGAGAAAACGAACACCTCTTTCTTTCCGTGCGAGCTCTGATTTCCCTTGTTTTATTGTGATGATCGTTTCTCGCTGTGTAGGTCGGCGTCAACAAAATACTTTCGCACTCGGCGGAGAAAGTTTGATTGTTTAAATTCCGTGAGAAGATCCCGCCACAACGAGAAACGCCTTTGTTTTAATGATGTCCACCTCGTCGTATATCTTGTCAGTGCTCTCTCCCCCATTTCTCGATACTACAAAACGCTGCTCTTCTTTGAACTTTCTCAGTGTACTCCGTTTATCCTACCTGGTAACGATCCAACACGGCGCAGCAATTATCAAAAGAGGACGGACGTGAGTAGTGTAGGCAGTCTCTTTAGTAGATCTGTTGCATCTTCTAAGTGTTCTGCTAATAAAAAGCAGTCTTTGGTTCGACTTTTATAGACCGCTTGGGTCGGGAGCTAACGTGGTGGAGCGCTTGAAAGAGAACTTATAGAACATCGTTAATAATTTTTCTTATCGTGCCGTTGCAATAGGGAGTGACTTCAACTTGCCTGGTATAGATTGGGGGAGTGATGCCATCGAAATTGGTGCCAGAGACAGGGATTCGTGTGACGTTATTCTGAATGTGTCGTCCGAAAATTACTTCGAGCATATAATTAGAGAACCAACTTGTGAAGGCACCGTCGAAAACCTCATAGCTACAACCAAACCAGTACTTATCGAATCAGTTAATGCAGGGGAAGATAGTGATCATAATGCCGTGATAACAACTATGACTACGGGTTTTACAAGGAGTGTTAAGAAAGGCAGCAAAATATTTTTGCTGAGCGTGAGTGGCAGGACACACATTGCAGAGTATCTTGAGTAGTCGGCATGAACTATCCAGCGCTGAGAAAGAAGACGTAGAGAAAAAACGGAAAAAATTCAAACGCGTCGTACATTATGCCTTAGACAAGTACGTTCCGAGCAAGGTCTTAAGAAAAGACCCACCGTGGTTTAATAGCCATTTGAGAAAACTGCTGCGTAGACAGAGAGAGCTTCATCACAGATTGAAGAGAAGTCCAAACGTGGCTGGCAAACAAAAGCTGAACGAAGCGAAAATCAGCTTAGGGAGAGCAATAAGAGAAGCGTTCAGTGGCTTTGGAAGTAGAATTTTGACAACTGACTTGAGCAAAAACTCTGCGAGTCTTACGTAAAACCAGTAAGCTGTTTGACCATGCTGGCACCGAAACGGAAGGAAACACAGAGAAGGCCGAAGTACTGAACTCAGTCTTCCGAAATTGTTTCACCGCGGAACATCGTAACATGCTCCCTCCTTTCAGTCATCGTACGAACGTCGGAATGGCAGATACTGAGGTAACCGATAGAAAAGCAACTATGTCGCGTAGTGGTGGAAAGGCAGAAGAACCAGACAAGATACCTGTAAGATTCTAAAAAGTTATGCCAAATAACTCCCCTTCTAGCAGCAGTTTATCGTAGATCGCTGGAGCAATGAAAAGTACCTAGCGTCTGGAACAAAGTTCGGGTCATTCCTGTTTTCAAGGGCGGTCGTAGGACAGGTGCACGTAATTACAGTCCTATATCGCTGACGTCAGTCTGTTATTGAATTATGATACATGTTTTATGCTCAAGAATTACGACGTTTATGGAGAAGGAAAATCACCTCTATAAAAATCAACATGAATTATGCAAACAGAGATCTTGCGAAACTCATTTCACGCTGTTCCTCCATGAAATCCAAAGCGCTGTAGACAACGGCTTTCAGCTTGATGTTCCTTGGCTTCAGGAAAGTATTTGACGCAGTCCCGCATTGCCGCTTAGCAGAATATAGAATCGGTGGGTTCAGGAGGGTAATACGGAACGCCGTGCTGGATCCCAACGGCCTCGTATCAGTAGCAGTCGAGGTAACAGGCATCTTATCCGCATGGCTGTAACGGATCGTGCAGCCACGTCTCTATCCCTGAGTCAACAGATGGGGACGTTTGTAAGACAACAACCATCTGCACGAACAGTTCGACGACGTTTGCAGCAGCTTGGACTATCAGCTCGGAGACCATGGCTGCGGTTACCCTTGACGCTGCATCACAGACAGGAGTACCTGCGATGGTGTACTCAACGACGAATCTGGGTGCACGAATGGTAAAACGTCATTTTTTCGGATGAATCCAGGTTCTGTTTACAGCATCATGATGGTCGCATCCGTGTGTGGCGACATAGCGGTGAACGCACACTGGAAGCGTGTATTCGTAATCACTATACTGGCGTATCACCCAGCATGATGGTATGGGGTGCCATTGGTTACACGTCTCGGTCACCTCTTGTTCGCATTGACGTAACTTTGAACATTGGACGTTACATTTCAGATGTGTTACGACCCGTGGCTCTACCCTTCATTCGATCCCTGCGAAACCCTACATTTCAGCAGGATAATGCACAAGTCCATGTTGCATGTCCTGTACAGGCCTTTCTGGATACAGAAAATGTTCGACTGCTTCCCTGGCCAGGACATTCTCCAGATCTCTCACCAATTGAAAGCGTCTGGTCAATGGTGGCCGAGCAACTGGCTCGTCACAATACTCTTGATGAACTGTGGTATCGTGTTGAAGCTGCATGGCCAGTTGTACTTGTACACGCCATCCAAGATCTGTTTGTCTCAATGTCCAGGCGTATTAAGGCCGTTATTAGGGCCAGAGGTGGTTGTTCTGGGTACTTATTTCTCAGGATCTATATACCCAAACTGCGTGAAAATGTAATCACATGTCAGTTCTAGTATAATATATGTGTCCAATGAATACGCGTTTAGTATCTGCATTTCTTCTTGGTGTAGCAATTTTAATGGCCAGTAGTGTATGACATACAGAGTGAACATTAATAAAACCGACAAACTGCAGGGACGCCAGTCCGGAAATGTATCGTTGCCACGGTGGATGGCGCTGACGATAAAAGTTCCTCTGACCACGTTCCGTGTGTTCCTTGTGTATTGCAGAACGTGTGATTGACGCAGCGTACTGTGAACAGCAGAATGATCCGGTATTCACATCGGGAACAAGCGGTGATGGTGTATGTGTACGGCCAAGCAGATAGAAACGGTGGAGGGGCGGGACGGCTATACCAAACCAAGTACCCATACAGACAGCAACCTCATCATACAGCATTTGAAGCCCTTGTTGAGCGTTTGTGTGATCGTGAGTCCTTCTTGACTGACGAACGTGCAGGGACGCGGCAGACTGTGAGTGCTCAGATTTGTAGGACCGCACTCTTAGTACAAGCTCTAGGCAAGTGGCCCGCCAACATGGTGTAAACCGAAGTACTCTGCATGGGCTGCCTGAGAATGCAGAGGCTCTGTAGCATGGCCTACTAGATCGTCGGACTTAAACGTCCTGGATTCTTACCTCTGGGCGGCATCTGAAAAGCGTTGTGTATGCTGAACTAGTTCCTGATGTGCAGACCCTTCAGCAGACGCCTGTGACACTATTCGGAGACAGGCCGGAAAGTGCGAAACGGTGTGTCAATCCACGATGCGACGTGTGAACGAGCGCATTTCATTCCATGGAGGCCATTTTGAACATCTGTTGTCTCGTCGATGCGATGCAGCTCTCTTTGTCGGTTCACACTGTACACAACTCATGTGAATGTGTCAAGGCTTTCATTCCAAGGGGGCTCAATGGTGAGATCACATTAGAACTGTAACTGCGTACACTGAAACATTTATCGTTACACAAATGGACGGACCCAGACTTTCCGTCTTTTATAATTAAATTCCACCCGTTACCAGCTGAGCCCATTATCAAAATAACTTTTCCGACATCTCTTCGTTGTCTACAAGGAAGTAACCGAATAGCAGTGTGCCGCGTGGAATGGCCCGGCGGTTTAAGATGCCATGTCTCGGATTCCGCGGCCCCTCCGTCCGAGGTTCGAGTCTTCCCTTGGGCATGTGTGTGTGTGTGTGTGTGTGTGTGTGTGTGTGTGTGTGTGTGTGTGTCGTTCTTAGCAGAAGTTAATTTAGGTAGTGCGTAAGTCTAGGGACCGATTACCTCAGCAGTTTGGTCCCTTAGAAATTCACACACATTTGAATAGCAGTGTGAGATTGATCCTCATTTTAGCTCTTCTTTTTTGTTCATGAAATTCAAAGAAGGTTGAAAGAAAACATAATCGTTTCTTTTCGAAAATACTATTTCTTGTCATAAAATAAATGAGTATTTCTCTTTCGTATTGTTAGTTCTCTCGCACCATCATCAGAACATTTGTGCAATATTTTCGTTGATTCTTAATACCGGCATGTGGCTCTCACGCCGACAGCGGATGGAAAGCTATACGACAAAAAGATCTGTATCTGCATAATTGTCATAATTCAACGTTTCGGGACTAACGTTCATAGGAAAGCGTTTCAAAAAGCTATGCAACAAGAGCTTCAGTGATAGACATACTTCCAAGCAAAATTGTAATGACACGCTTTATTATTAGAAACCACGCAGACAAATATGTGACACAGTAATTAAAACAAGCTGAATATGTAATCGTAAGAACCATGGTTCAAGTCCTCGTTTGGCCATCCTCATTAAAGTTTTCCCTAGTTTATTTAAATCATTTCAAGAAATAGCGGTATGATTACTCCCTAAGTTACTGAAGACATCCTTTCCCATCTGTACGCTACCGAAACACTGCTCTGTCTCTAATGAATACAGTGTCGACAAGATAAACTCTGGATGTTTCTTCCTAACGGGTTCACTGACAGTAGGTGTGCCGATGTTGTATTCAGCAAGTCAGATTACCATTTCTTCCGCGAATATTAACTGGGACTGAAAAGTTCTGGCAATATAAATTAGGAAGTCACAAGAAACTGCAACAGTGGTTGACTTCGTTACTGCCATAGCGTGAATTTATTGTCCACAATTTTATGGGCATTGTAGCAAGTAAAATTAATTTTGTGTGATGGTAAATTCACAAAAATAAGCACCTAATTTCTAAAGCTAATACAGCGCTTTCACTAGTGTACCCTTGCGACAGGCGATAGAAGAATTAGACATGGCGATGTAGAAGAGATAACGTCAAATCCAAATACGCGGCTATGGAAAAAACAACGATTTCAGGTAACATTTGTCACCTTGGCGATTTGAAATGATACAGAAATTGAAATTTAGGGCTTAGCAAAACATATTTCAAATAAAGTATAGAATGCTGTCGAGGAATTATCATTATTTCTGTGAGAAAGAGTGAAATTCCAAATAAAAGTTCTAGATATAATATGGCACATAACGAATCTATGCGACAGTGCGAATGAAACTGTGGCAAGTATAAGAATTCCATCGGAAAACACAATGTCGTATTCATACGCTTATTGTTAGTTTTATTCTTGTGACGAGATTCAGACAATTGTTTACCGTTATAGATTGAGGAACGAGCTCACTACAATAGGCAAACAGACGTTCAATGCCAACACACTGATTTTAAGAATAATGTTGTTTATTAGTCTTCGGAACGTATGGGCTTCTAGCAGAATGCCTCCCTTGCGGCACTTTGTGCGTCATCGTTGGGAATTTTTTGTCTCAACGACGGGTAACTTCCGCCGAGTCGAGTAAACAGAGTAAATGCTTTCTCATGTTGCATATGCATGACAGAATAAAGCGTCAGCAGTTGCGATAGACAATCCCACTTCAGCTGCAATTTGCATGAAACTGCTACGAGACGAAACGGCCATTTGTATGCAGTTTAATGACTTTCAGATGTCTTGACCACAATTTTTATTACTCCTAAAATCACCTTATGCGTTTTGGCAGTCCGTCATCTTCAATGGCTATAAAACGCAATACAAAACTGGTGTCAAAAGATATGAAAATACGTTACATTTCACCACTGATTAGACACATAGTATATGAGTAGAATATTGTTATTTAGCTTACCAATATATGTCAATCATAAAAAATTGTTCACTAGATACATTTTACCTCGTCAACATTCTTAACCAAGTGCAAACTGCTTCCAAGGAACGAATTGAAAAACAAGTAGACTAAACCGTTAGGCGTCACTAGGGTACATAAGGCAAATAGTATGGTAACAGGCATAATTTTTGACAACTCACATCGTGTAAAAGAATAGCATCAGTAAAAGTTCATAAACGCCACTATACAATTTGCAAAATGTAGATATATCAGTTTAAGTACGTAGCACTTCTGAAGAACAGATGGGGCCCATTCATTGCTATTTCCGCCAATGGGAGCAAATTTATAACCCATCTGTCTGTGAAAAGTCTTAATTCCAGTAACAAGTAACTCCGTAACCGAAAGGAGATTTGTAAGTGCATGGATTTCTCTTATCTCTCAACAACTAGGAGTCTATTATACAGTTACATGCGTAGCAACTTTCTGTATCACTTTATTATTTATTAAGAAACCGTTTTTGCCACACCTGCAAAATTTAATAAAATGGAGTTTGGAGGTTTGCATTGCCTACCATCGATAAGCACCCTACAGGAATTCAGTTTGAGAAGGCGTAATCTTGAAACGTCATATGTCAGTGACATCAATAGTACATGCCAGATTGCCGCATGTAATTGAAACACCTTAACCCTCAAACCAAAACACACCCAGAATTATATCGTATAAAAATCCAGTCATATATAAAAGGTCGAAAGAATGTGCTTGCAAATAGCAGAAGCACCCAGCAGCTACAAAAAATAAGGTTTGGTATGACATACAGTTATAAAGAAACTTTTGCTGAACGGAACGGATTGAGGAGATAGAATATCGGTTTGAGGATAAAACTAACAGTGAATTTCGAAACAGATCACGACACTCGATTGAGGGGCTGTGTATCTTTGTTTTGTTTCCCCCTGCGCCTTGTTTTTTACATAATTATGTGTAAAAGCTTAATTAATCAGCACACATATAGCGTCATACGCTCAAAGTGGGCACGAGTCGGTAAAATATCCATACGTTAATAGTTAGCACTTGGCGCTATGTGGCTCAAACTGAAGCGCCACCTCTTGCCCTCTCCCCGCAATAATAACGCTACTATAGCCGTCCCACAGTGCTTTCGCGTTTTCTTAATTAGAAGCTGATATTTTGGAAAGCATCTGTAATCGTAGGACTACAGTTTTGAAAGGTGGTTTTCAATATGTCACGAGTAATCGTGGTTGCCCCTTCACCCCTCACTACTTCCTCCGTAAACCACTCTGCGTATTTCCTTCTCTGTGTTCAGTAGGAGGCATGGTGCCTTGAAACACGCATGGGTTTGTTTCGCTAAATCGCCTCTCCTGGACTCCCCATCTCCGGACAATCCAAGCCAAGGCACACTCCCGACTCCATCTCCTCAAACTCCTTTCCGGCCGTACGTGGGGTCTGGACCCCCCAACCATTCTCCACACCTATAAATCCCTCATCCACCCTATCCTTTGTTGCGCCCATCCGGCCTGGATCTCCGCCCCACCCTACCTTTTATAAATCCCTTCAAATCCTTGAACGCCATGCTCTCCGCCTCGCCTATCGCATTCGTCTCCCCTCCCCCACGCGGATCCTGTACGATCTCATTCCATTCGCCCACCACCTCCTTTTCCTTGAAAGGATGCGGATCCTGTACACCTCCCGCAAACTCGATCCTCCTCACCCGTTTGTCTCGCCCATCCTCTCCTGTCCCTGCCCGCTGCCGCTCCTGTATTCCCACGTCCCACCCGGTCTCCATCTCTCCACCCTCCTTACCCTCTCCCAAGGTGGCTTCCGCCAGCTCCCCCTCCCTGATGATGTCCTCCTCCCCTCCATCTACCCCTCCTATCAACTTTGATCCTGCCCCCCACTTCCTGTGTCCTTTCCTTTAGGCACCCTCCCTCCCTTCTCTCCTTTTCCCCCCATCCCCCTTCCTCCATCCCTCTTCCCCCGGGCTTCCCCTCCCCCTTCCTCCCTTCCCCTATCTCCCCTGCCCATGGCATCTGCTCTCCCCTCTCCCTCTCCCACCCCCCTCCTCCTCTCTTGGTAGGTCCCCGGACTCGTACACGGTTAGTGAACTTTCGCGCGCCGGAGATCAACGCCTCGTGTTTCTGTGTGTGCCGTCGTTTTGTGCTTAAGTAGTTCAGTGTTATTCGTTTTGTGCGCCTACGTTCACGTGTGACCATTTTCGTCTATGTATGTGTCCAAGTGTCTGAACAAATTTTATCTTGGACTCAACGCCCGTGAACGGCTCCATGTATTTTAAAAAGTGTTTGTCTCCGTTTATATGTCCACCATATTTTTATCTCACATTGTCTTCATTTGTCTCTTTTGTGTTTCTCTGAGGCCAAAGAGCGGCTTGGTATGCTGCTGCTGGCCTGCCTGTAAACAGGTTTCAAAATAACAATAAAGAAAGGAAAAAAAAGTTTCGCTTATCCCCTCCCTAAACTTATGTTCATTTCAAGGCGCGCGTCCTCCAGTCGTGTACGGGTTTGAAACGCAAACTGTTCTTCCGAAGACGTGATTAAGATGGTGCATGGAACATAGGCATGAAGTTTGATTAATATGGAACTCTTGTAGGTGGTATGGTGGACAACTTTAAAATTGTAAAATATAGTGGTGACAATGATAATTATCAAAGTAAAATTCGGTGCTCTTTATCTTGTGAAGGTGATCATGACGTAAAGTGTGGTTATTTTACTGAAAAATTACGATGACACACCATTCGCAGCTGGTACGATATGCTTTTAGAAACATCTGTAAATGTGACCTTTCGAAACGAAATAGAAACAAGGACAAAAAGAAAGGCGCGAATAGAAACTTTAATTGTAACGCAAATATAGGAATCAAATTTTTAAAAGTAGTTAAGAGTACTTTAAAAAATTCACAGTTAATGAGACGGGGGTTGAATGTCCTAACAGAGATCAATTATAATCATTGTCCTAATAGCGATTAACTATAACCATTCCCATAGAGTCAATGTCGCCGAAGCACTGAGCCTGCTGCGTTGTTCTAAAGACACTATAAAGTAATCTGAATCCTATTTTGAAGGTGCATGACAGCCGCAGCAGCCAAAGCTAATCATGAAGTGGCTATCATTAAGGAATGTGAGAAAAACGCTTACATTACGTTGTGTAATGTACAAAACATCCACTTGACCGACAAGTTACATGTTTAAATGGCGTCATCTAACCCACAGGACGCGAGAGGTCAGTGATGTTATCGACGTTTTATAGCAAAAGCCATATAATCAACTCGATGATCTTCGACATCTGGTATACTCTGTATCAAGAGTGAAACTAAGCGCAGCATAGCTTACTAGTTTCAGGAACACGCATCGAATTATATTTCGTCTGACGACACGCGCTATGGTACATTATCGTTAACAAAGAATAAACGAAAGCATACAGATCGTCAACAGTCTGATCCACGCTGGTTTACTTTTTCACCGTAAACTTGGAGTTTTGTTGAAAATTTTTTCGTTGTTTTACTAATTCTGTTACGGTCTGGCGGTATCAAGATGACTTTGTACTGAAATAGTATTTTTAGGAATTTTATTCAAATCGTCTGCCTTTGCATGAATAGGTAAGCAACACAGTCATTTCCAAAAAAGATAAGGGCTCTGAATATTACTTCTCATCACTCTGCACGCGGGTAGAGTTAACCAACGTTGATGTGGAGCTGAGCGAGTTTTGTGACATCATTTCCTGTTATTTCACTTTAACGATCCATTGTCTCGCATGAAACACAAAATAAATTCTGTGATATTTCGGCAAAGAAATACTGAAACAAGAAAGGGACAAGAAAGCTCTCTATATGTAAGAAACAGAACTTACGAGACGCCGTACTGTATATGTCGTTTTCAGCAGTAGCCCCTATTTGGTGGATACCGTATTATACACTATGAACAAATCTTGTTTATAAGTAACAGTACATCCAAATCTCTCGAAAACGCTTCGTTACAATTTGTTGTAATAAAATGGCGGGAAACATATTGGTGGTTAAAGAATTTTCTTATTTAGATATTTTCGTGATGTAACTCGCTTGTTATGCAAGTACGTCGTTTAGGCAACGGCACGTTGAAGATTCGTCAATAACGCTTCATTCGTGATTTGTTATAATTACATATCAGTTAATAACATATAGGCAACTGAAGCGTTCAGAAGATCATAAAGAAGTACTCGATCGTTTTCTGTAGAAGTCTAGAGTAGTGCAGTTGGTAGAGGCGCAGAATTATGAAACAAAGTGTGTAAAGTGATTTGCAATCAAGAAACACAATATGTTTATCTGGTCAATTTATCCATTATGTAATGAACATTGACAAACCAGAGCTCTTCGCGGAGTGGCCGTGCGGTTCTAGGCGCTACAGTCTGGAACCGAGCGACCCCTCTGGTCGCAGGTTCGAATCCTGCCTCGGGCATGGATGTGTGTGACGTCCTTAGGTTAGTTAGCCTCAAGTAGTTCTAAGTTCTAGGCGACTGATGACCTGAGAAGTTAAGTCGCATAGTGCTCAGAGCCATTTGAACCAGAGCTCTTCGGATTCAGATGTAGACCTGCAACACTACATGACGAAATGCCGAGGAAAGGAAAATATAGAGAGATATTTGCTAAATATGCAGTGGCAGTGCACTATTGTAATTAGTATTGGAAACATTCGTTTCCTTGTTATCTCATTATCTTTAAGAAATGTATTACTCAGCCATAAACAGTGAAAATTCGTATGTTATCCTTGTCCATATTAATATTATAAATACGAAAGTAGCTCTGTGTGTTACGTTTTCACGACTAAACAGCTGAACCAATATCCATGAAATCTGGTGTGAGATAGCTTGAGTCCTGGTGAAGAAGATAGGCTACTTTGCAAAATGCTCAAGTTGCTCGAATTCAAAAAACCGCAGAGCAATCTCATGTCCACCAGAACTTGAATGCAGAGCGTCGGGCTGTCTTAAGAGCTACAGAGACACTGGAACAATCCCAAGCCCGTCGCATTTTAGACGCTGAGCGTCACTCGTCGGGTGACGAAATCTCAAATCCAGCACTAGGTCAGTGAGAAACTGTACTTCTGGATTAATGCAATTAATCGAGGCATTTTTTAAAATTAAACTAGAAAATATAATGCATGCTTCCAGATTCGACGAACAGTAAAATAATAGAAACACAATTGTTGGTACCTACATACCGGCACCGGTAAAATTACTAGCTTACTTACTCATCATCACTCATCATAACAAAACTACCGACATGCAATCGAAGCAGCGGGTAACAGCTAGTTTGATGTAAAGGCTACAATGCAACGTAAAAGAAAATACTGTCAATTTCGACATTAAATAGAAAAAAAGGAAAAATGAAAGGTGAAGTCAGTTCGCTTCTAGCTGCATCCATTTTTTTTTTAATCTTCTCATTTTCTAAAAGGTAGTGCGACTTCCGTATTAGCTTAACAGAAATATTTTCTGTAGTATTCGATGTTACGTAAACGCAAATGCGCTCTTTCTCAGGACTGATTTAGTTCGATTTTGTGTAGTTTTATAAGCCAATGTCCTTACTGACTGGACACTGTAGCCTTCCATTTTGTCTTGTAACATGTTCATGGACATTGAACTTTTTGTTTATGTATACTACAGACAGAACAACACGACTAGCGTATGGACAGGGGAGGATATGAGCGTTTTGGTAATTTCCAAGAATGATTGCCTATCGAAGTCGCGGAGTCCAAGCGATACATATCGAAGATGCGATCCTAAATCGATGATGCGACTCTCGTGGCGGGGATAAATTATTTGTGATCGTCATTTTTATGTTTTCCGTCGTTCCCTTAGTTGCTCTAAATTACATACCTCCGCCAATCATTTGTGAGTTGGTAGGGAAACCCAGACGATTTACAGTATGTCGGTAGTGAGTGGGATGTCTGGTGTTTCTGACGTTTCTTCGGCAGATTCTCTCACATGGAAAAATCTAATCCAGCGTAGAAAATTGTTTGACTTTTTGTTTCAAATATGGAGTACTACCGGACGAGGAAAGGAGAACTGTGTATACTGTGATGGTGCGAAGAGTGTAAACCTTCGTAAGAAGAGTTTAGATGCTGAAATACCGTTACAATTTCATTGCGGACTGTGTGGAAAATGAACGACTATCAGGAAGAATACATGGTTCGACTCTTCCGAATTATCCATCCATACCAGCGTAATTCTTCTATCTTGCTGGATTCGAGACTACACCTTGTAAGCAACAGCATCGGAAACTGACTTATCTGCTAATACCGTGTGCGACTATTTCGGGTTTTGCAGAGAAGTGTGTTATGTGGTAGTGTCGAACGACAGTGTACCGATTGGGCCGGCCGCGGTGGCCGTGCGGTTCTAGGCACTGCAGTCCGGAACCGCGGGACTGCTGCGGTCGCAGGTTCTAATCCTGCCTCGGGCATGGGTGTGTGTGATGTCCTTAGGTTGGTTAGGTTTAAGTAGTTCTAACTTCTAGGGACTGATGACCTAAGATGTTAAGTCCCATAGTGCTCAGAGCCATTTGAATCATTTTTGTACCGGTTGGTGGATCGAGTAAAGTTGTTGAAGTTGATGAATCTCACGTAGCAAGAAGGAAGAACCATAGAGGACGATCTTCAAAGAGTGAAATTGATCATATTTGTGTGCGGCTGGTACCGGCGGAGGTTCGAGTCCTCCCTTGGGCATGGGTGTGTGTGTTTGTCCTTAGGATAATTTAGGTTAAGTAGTGTGTAAGCTTCGGGACTGATGACCGTAGCAGTTAAGTCCCATAAGATTTCACACACATTTGAACAATTTTTTGATCATATTTGGATATTCGGTGGAATAGAACGAGAGTCCCGGAAGTGTTTCGTTGTCAGAGTATTGTCCAGAGAAAAGGCCACTTTAGTGCGTCTCATAAAGCACTTCATACTGTCTGGTAGTGAAGTCATTACAGACGGGTTTCAGTCCTACAAGACACTCAAAGCAGAAGGATTGGACCACTAGTTCGTCAACCACTCTGTAGAGGTCGCGTCTTTGGATGACCCCAGTGTGCACACGCAGAACATCGAGCGGCTATGGAAATTTGTGAAGTCTTCCATTAAAAGAGAAGGGCGTCCAGGACAAAGAGACGAATTGACTTGTTTCATTACCTCTCCTTCCACAACTTGCGTTTGCAGGGAAAAGTTAACGCATATGACACTCTACCCATATTATTTCGCGATATTGGCAGAGTTTACCCAGGCTATGGCAAAAAGGGAATTGTTCCCGTAGCGTACACATCACATGGACTTTCACATGACGACAACACCGATGACGAGTAAGGTAAGTCGTCTCCTTTGTAATTACAAGTGCTTTTGTAACGCTCCTCTTTTGTCGTTGCTGTAGTGACCACCGAATACATAAAAATAACGCCCGCCACCAGAATCGCATGATCGATTTAGAATCGCACGTTCGTTATGTATCGTTTGGACCCTGTGACTTCGATAGGCAATCAGTCTCGGAAATTACCAGCGTTTCCATAGAGCTAATGTAGGAATTTAAAGAGCGCCCATTTCCGTTAATTCCTTTGGTTTGAAATCAGATACAGGAGACTGATGCCGCTTGTGAGCGCTACAGGCACAAATCACATTAACCAACTCCTCCGATGTGAAGCGGGTGCTGCCTCATAGGTCGGATTTCCCGTCCACGTCAAGGTTAGCTACCTCGTTCCGTATGAGGACCTGTTAACTGACACTACAATGACCTTGACTGTTGCAGACATTCGGTTGGTGTAAGACCTATATCTAGTTTCAATACGAAATAAGACTGGCTCTCAGACAAATGCTGACCCTGGTAATCTCCTCCCGTTTACACCCATTTCGTAAATCATTTTACCCCAGTACCAGCTCACCTGGTGTTTAATCGAAAAGTCCCAAACTGTACCTGCGTCATTGTTTGAATATCTCGTTGTACCTCTAGGGCTACAGAACAAAAAATATTGCTACTTGTATTAATTTAATCCAGTTTTGTATAAACGAACTCAGAACATGAGACGCAGTAAACTTGAACATCGATGTATGTAAAAGTAAACCAATCAAAAGACACATTCTACCTTCCTCTGTGTCAGTATGTGTTTATCTCATCCGCCAGTTTCACATCAGCTGAAGCCTAATTCGGAAGGAGGCAGTTCTACGGCCCGAATAAGAATCGTGCACAACAGGGTGGCCAACGAGAAGACTGCAGTAAGAGGTTACCTCTCTGGAGAGCGAAGCGCAAATAGCAGCAAACGTGGAAGATGGGACGCAGTAGCCTTGGGGGAAACGCAATGTCAGCCGCGAGCGGCGGCGAAGTATGCGAACTGCGGTAGTCACCACGCACTACGTCACGAGAGAAGTACGTCACAAGCTGACAACGTAGTCTCCCGTTGCTAGAATTCTTGTTGTGGGCAAGTCCGGTAAGTGAGAAACATCGAGAGGACACGCGCTTTTAAACGTAGCTCAGAGAAGTGTAACGGAGCTTAGCGATTTTACTGCGTACACTACTGGCCATTAAAATTGCTACACCACGAAGATGACGTGCTACAGACGCGAAATTTAACCGACAGGAAGAGGATGCTGTGATATGCAAATGATTAGCTTTTCAGAGCATTCACACAAGGTTGGCACCGGTGGCGACACCTACAACGTGCTGACATGAGGAAAGTTACCAACCGATTTCTCAGACACAAACAGCAGTTGACCGGCGTTGCCTGGTGGAACGTTGTTGTGATGCCTCCTGTAAGGAGGGGAAATGCGTACCATCACGTTTCCGACTTTGATAAAGGTCGGATTGTAGCCTATCGCGATTGCGGTTTATCGTATCGCGACACTGCTGCTCGCGTTGGTCGAGATCCAATGACTGTTAGCAGAATATGGAATCGGTGGATTCAGGAGAGTAAGACGGAACGTCGTGCTCGATCCCAACGGCCTCGCATAACTAGCAGTTGAGATGACAGGCATCTTACCCGCACGGCTGTAACGGATCGTGCAGCCACGTCTCGATCCCTGAGTCAACAGATGGGGACGTTTGCAAGACAACAACCATCTGTACGAACAGTTCGTCAACGTTTGCAGCAGCATGGACTATCAGTTCGGAGATCATGGCTGCGGTTACCCTTGACGCTGCATCACAGACAGGAGCTCCTGCGATGGTGTACTCAACGACGAACCTGAGTGCACGAATGGCAAAACGTTATATTTTCGGATGAATCCAGGTTCTATTTACAGCATCTTGATGTCCGCATCCGTGTTTGGCGACATCGCGATGAACGCACATTGAGAGCGTGTATTCGTCATCGACATGCTGGCGTATCACCCGGCGTGATGGTATGGGGTGCCATTGGTTACACGTCTCGGTCACCTCTTGTTCGCATTGACGGCATTTTGAACAGTGGATGTTACATTTAAGATATGTTACGACCCGTGGCTCTACCCTTCATTCGATCCCTGAGAAACCCTACATTTCAGCAGGATAATGCACGACCGCATGTTGCAGGTCCTGTGTGGACTTTTCTGGATACAGAAAATGTTCGACTGCTTCCCTGGCCAGCACATTCTCCAGATCCGTCACCAATTGAAACCAATTGAAAACGTCTGGTCAATGGTGGCTGAGCAACTGGCTCGTCACAATACTCCAGTCATTACTCTTGATGAACTGTGGTATCGTGTTGAAGCTGCATGGGCAGCTGTACATGTACACGCCATCCAAGCTCTGTTTGACTCAATGCCCAGGCGTATGAAGGCCGTTATTACGGCCAGAGTTGGTTGTTCTGGGTACTTATTTCTCAGAATCTATGCACCCAAATTGTGTGAAAATGTAATCACATGTCAGTTCTAGTATAATATATTTGTCCAATGCATACCCGTTTATCATCTGCATTTCTTCTTGGTGTAGCAATTTTAATGGCCAGCAGTGTATTAGTATCCTGTGGGGTAGTTAAAACTTTGGTATTTTCAGAGATACCGCTGTTATTTGTGGAGACGTTTCGTTCTAAGGAGAATGCTCGCAGTTCTATTCAGTTCTTGAGTAGATTTAAGCCTTTTTTCAACGACTGACAAGTGATTAAAAGTGTAGGGATTATGAAATTTTGTTATTCACAACGGAACCAGCATGTCACAATAACAACTAATGCGGTACTTCGGAGAAAACACCGGCGTCACACAGAAGGCTCACGTTATCCAAATAAAACTAGCATAACACTTCAGTTAATTGGAGAAAACTGCGAAACTGTAGTTTGTCTACGAATGAGATAGTTGATATAGCGCTTGTGATATATGGAAACATTGCTCGAATGTGGGGTATCAGTATGAGGTTGCGTTAACAAGAGAAGCAGAGCGTGTACAGTTAAGAGAAACAAGAATGGTCACAATTTAATTTGCAGGGATGGAAATCAAAATTTGGATTTAACTTTCTCTCGACGACAAGTCCATTAGAGATGGAGCTGAATTTTGAATTGTATAAAGATTAAAAAGGAAGTCGGGCACACTCTTTTCAAAACGAACCATCTACATCAGTATTTGTAACCTGCAAGACACCTTACGGTGTGTGGCGTAAGGTACTTCTGGTAGCCTTGTGCCTCACCCACCCCACACGTTTTTCCTATTCCAGTCCCGAATGGTGCATGGGAAGAATGATTGTCGGTAAACATCCGTATGACGTCCAAGTTCTCTGACTTTTTCACTGTGGCCAATTTCTTGAGACATACCACACACTGTCAAGAACAATGACGTAATTCAAAAATGAGTTGACAAAACGGGACGTAAAGATTAAATTCTATAAAACTTATACTGAAATAGTATAAGCTTCCCATAGATTTCAGATAAGTCTTACGTCAGTAAATTCCATTATACTGCATTTTTATTGCGCGCTGGGCACTTCACAGGTATTTTTCGGTGACATAAATTAAAGATGTGGTTTTTCACTTGTGTCACTTTCCTTACCGGGGTGCGATATATGGGAGGGCGTAACATTTACTCTACTCTTCTTGGAATGCACACTCTCGAAATTCCATCAGTGGTTCACAACGCTCTCCTGTAACATCTACCACTGGAATTTGTTTACCGTCTCCGAAAAATTCTTTGGGAAAGTAAAAGATTCCGTTACTAAAAATCCCACTTGTTTATGCTTGCCTATTGTGACCATTTGTACACCGAAAATCTCTGTATGAATCAACATGGATTGAATTTGTAAAAGCAGGCTAGGGCGTGTCCCAAGGAAGTGTTACAGCATCCTTACGGTTCGTAATATGTAACTATAAGCTGCCTTGTGGATGAGACCACAAACTAGGCTGTTCGTGGAAGATGCTGTTGTAACAGCAAAATTACAACGCTCCAAAGTGCAAGAACACCAGCAAAGGATTGACGCTTGTTGCGAGGACTGGCAACTCAGGATCAACATGGACAAGTAACAGTTATTGCACGTAAAAAGGCGGAAAAACTCTTTTTGTTTGATAACTACACTGGGAATAAATCAAAGGAAACAGTCGTAACAATAAAATATCTATGGGTTTAGCACTGTACAACACTAATGGCGAGTTGTAGGAAAAGCGAAATCAAAACAGATTCATCGGAACAACGCTAAGGAAACAAGATTCATTGATGAAGGAAGTACAATAGTTTACGATGCCCTCGTTCGGTCGATTCCTGTCTTCGACAGTGTCCACATCTTGAAAGGCATGATTAATGCATACAGAGCAGAGTCGAAGAAGATGTGTGATCTTCGTCACAGATTTATTCAGACAGCGTGAGAGCATCACGAAGAAGCTCATCCAGCTCCAGTGGAAGACGATATAACAGACACATGACGCGTCACAAAGAGTTTTACTGTCAGAATTCCGAGAGCGCATGTTACAAGAAGAATTGGACTGCGTATTACATTCTCTCCACCTTACCTCGCGGAATGATCATGACGGTAAAGTTAGAGGCATTCAAGCTAATTCAGAAGGTTGGCAGAGCAGTCGCTCTATCCCTCCATTCAGGTGCGAGGTGGTGGCTGGAGAGGGGAGGGAGGTAGGTGGTCGGGGTGGCAAAGACAATGTTACATGATACACACCTTAGGAGGGCTTACTGGATATAAATGTAACCCGTCAGTCCAAAAAGTTCAAAAAATGGTTCAAATGGCTCTGAGCACTATCGGACTTAACATCTGAGGTCATCAGTCCCCTAGACTTGGAGCTACTTAAACCCGACTAACGTAAGGACATCACATTCATCCATGCCCGGGGCAGGATTCGAACCCACGACCGTAACAGCAACGCGATTCCGGACTGAAGCGCCTAGAGCCGCTCGGCCACATTGGCCAAAAAGTTCCGAGAGTGAATTAAAAAAAAAATGTACTAACGTTAAAATGATGGTTTTAATGCATCAGGTGTTCTACATAGTCTCTTATTCCCCCACACTCCCAGCCGCCGCCCCCACTTGAATGCAACTCACAGAACGTTCATACAACCATGTGCAACCGCCACAAAAGTCCTTCTTTAGGACGATGATCAACTCGCACGTCACATTGGCTTGAATAACTTTTATGTCGTCAAAGCGTCGACCCTTCATGTGAATTTCATCACTTTGTCGTTTTGTGGTAGGCTCGTACCGCTAACCCCACATCTCCTTACACGTGACGATTTTTTTCCCAGAAAATAGCTGTCCGCGTTTGCGTTTCAATTAAATCACAGTATACGTCCATGCGTCGTTGTTTTTGTTCGGGAGTGAAGGTGTGCGGGACAACCTTACCGTTTGCTCTTTTTCAGAATTTTCAGGAGAATGTCTTCAAAACTTGATTTATGGAACTTGTTCCATTGTTATTTGTGACACAACAGTATTAACATAATATGACCGCACGTCCACTACTTAAAACTACCTGCTCACAAGTGACTAGTCGATGGACATCTATTGTTTACAGTTGTTAGTTGAAACTGCCACCGTAGTTACTGCGCTAACGTCGCTTATACGCCAGGAATAGAAACAGTATCGCTTTCAAATTTTTTGTACAGATGCTGCAGAAGTAGATGTAAATGTGTATTCGTAGTTACGAATACGAACAGCCATCAGCTGCTAGGAATGACGACAGTGAAAATTTGTGCCTCTGTAACTCCCATGTAGGGAAGTACACTTTTAACTGAAAGTCTCTGTCCTGTATTGGTGGATAAATGCGATATTGCAGCAACATAGACACTGCAGTGTCGTATCATAAATATAGAACTCCATCCTGGGACGAGATAAACTCAGTTATGTTTACCGTTGTTCAAGCAGAGTGTTTCTAATTAAATATAGCCCATGGAAGGTGGAACCGAAACCGAGCGGTTCTAGGCGCTACAGTCTGGAACCGCGCGACCGCTACGGTCGCAGGTTCGAATCCTGCCTTGGGCATGGTTGTGTGTGATGTCCTTAGGTTAGTTAGGTTTAAGTAGTTCTAAGTTATATGGGACTGATGACCTCAGTAGTTAAGTCCCATGGTGTTCAGAGCAATTTTTGGAACCGAAAGAAGAGGAGACGTTTGAGAGACTTGGTAGATGCAAGGGTTCAGATATTGCAGATGGCCTGTATAAATCACGATGAAGAGATTAGTTCTTCCAGAATACTGAAAGACTAGGGGGCCAATCATGTGACGAAAGCTACTGAATGCGCAAAAAGCGATGCACTAAATAAATTTTTATAATTCCTGGTATTAGATTGGTCGTTCCAGACAAACTGATCTAAAAGGGTAGCAAAGACTCTGATAACGTCGGATTAAATAAAAGGATACAACTCAGATCGAAAAGATTAAATGTACTTTGTCAATGTAACTTCGTTCATGAATGCATTACTGGCGGCCCAGCAAGATTTGCCCGAAGGTACTGACCGGCCGCCGTGTCATCCTCAGGCCACAGGCGTCACTGGATGCGGATATGGAGGAGCATATGGTCAGCACACCGCTTTCCCAGCCGTATGCCAGTTTCCGAGACCGGAGCCTCTACTTCTCAATCAAGTAGCTCCTCAGTTTGCCTCACAAGGGCTGAGTGCACCCCACGTGCCAACAGCGCTCGGCAGATCGGATGGTCACCCATCTAAGTGCTAGCCCAGCCCGTCAGCGCTTAACTTCGTTGATCTGACGGGAACCGGTGTTACCCTCGCGGCAAGGCCGTTGGCACATTACTGGCGGGAGTTTAAATAATTAGAGTTGCAATTCTCTGTGGCAGGTAGAACGGCGTGTTGTTTTTGTTTACTGTTGTTACCAGGGCTGGTAGAGAACAGCGTCAGATGTTGAGTGATTGCTGTGAATGACACGGCGACGTCGCGTACTCATGAATGGTGCGAAAAGTGGCAGTTGACCCCAAAACAACGAAAAGTGTGAGGTCATCCACATGAGTGCTAAAAGGAACTCAAACTTCGCTTACATGTTAAATCAGCTTAACCTAAAAGCCGTAAATCCAACTAAATACCTAGGTATTACAATTACGAACAACTTACATTGGAAAGAACACACAGGAAATGTTGTGGGGAAGTGTAACCAAAGACTGTGTTTTATAGACAGGACACTTAGAATGCCTACACTACGCTTGTCCGTCCTCTTTTAGAATACTGATGCGCGGTAGGGGATCCTTACCAGATAGGACTGAGGGAGTACGTCGAAAAAGTTCAAAGAAAAGCAGCACGTTTTGTATTATCGCGAAATATGGGAGAGAGTGTCACAGAAATAATACAGGATTTGGGCTATAAATCATTCAAAGAAAGGCGTTTTTCGTTGCGACGGAATCTTCTCAAGAAGTTCCAATCACCAACTTTCTCTTCCGAATGCGAAAATACACTCCTGGAAATTGAAATAAGAACACCGTGAATTCATTGTCCCAGGAAGGGGAAACTTTATTGACACATTCCTGGGGTCAGATACATCACATGATCGCACTGACAGAACCACAGGCACATAGACACAGGCAACAGAGCATGCACAATGTCGGCACTAGTACAGTGTATATCCACCTTTCGCAGCAATGCAGACTGCTATTCTCCCATGGAGACGATCGTAGAGATGCTGGATGTAGTCCTGTGGAACGGCTTGCCATGCCATTTCCACCTGGCGCCTCAGTTGGACCAGCGTTCGTGCTGGACGTGCAAACCGCGTGAGACGACGCTTCATCCAGTTCCAAACATGCTCAATGGGGGACAGATCCGGAGATCTTGCTGGCCAGGGTAGTTGACTTACACCTTCTAGAGCACGTTGGGTGGCACGGGATACATGCGGACGTGCATTGTCCTGTTGGAACAGCAAGTTCCCTTGCCGGTCTAGGAATGGTAGAACGATGGGTTCGATGACGGTTTGGATGTACCGTGCACTATTCAGTGTCCCCTCGACGATCACCAGTGGTGTACGGCCAGTGTAGGAGATCGCTCCCCACACCATGATGCCGGGTGTTGGCCCTGTGTGCCTCGGTCGTATGCAGTCCTGATTGTGGCGCTCACCTACACGGCGCCAAACACGCATACGACCATCATTGGCACCAAGGCAGAAGCGACTCTCATCGCTGAAGACGACACGTCTCCATTCGTCCCTCCATTCACGCCTGTCGCGACACCTCTGGAGGCGGGCTGCACGATGTTGGGGCGTGAGCGGAAGACGGCCTAACGGTGTGCGGGACCGTAGCCCAGCTTCATGGAGACGGTTGCGAATGGTCCTCGCCGATACCCCAGGAGCAACAGTGTCCCCAATTTGCTGGGAAGTGGCGGTGCGGTCCCCTACGGCACTGCGTAGGATCCTACGGTCTTGGCGTGCATCTGTGCGTCGCTGCGGTCCGGTCCCAGGTCGACGGGCACGTGCACCTTCCGCCGACCACTGGCGACAACATCGATGTACTGTGGAGACCTCACGCACCACGTGTTGAGCAATTCGGCGGTACGTCCACCCGGCCTCCCGCATGCCCACTATACGCCCTCGCTCAAAGTCCGTCAACTGCACATACGGCTCACGTCCACGCTGTCGCGGCATGCTACCAGTGTTAAAGACTGCGATGGAGCTCCGTATGCCACGGCAAACTGGCTGACACTGACGGCGGCGGTGCACAAATGCTGCGCAGCTAGCGCCATTCGACGGCCAACACCGCGGTTCCTGGTGTGTCCGCTGTGCCGTGCGTGTGATCATTGCTTGTACAGCCCTCTCGCAGTGTCCGGAGCAAGTATGGTGGGTCTGACACACCGGTGTCAATGTGCTCTTTTTTCCATTTCCAGGAGTGTATTTTGTTGACACCGCTCTACATACGGAGGAACGATCACCACGATAAAATAGGGGAAATCGGAGCTTGTACGGGAAGATATAGGTGTTCATTCTTTCCGTTCGCTGTACGAAATTGGAATAATAGGGAATTGTGAAGGAGGTTCGATGAATCCTCTGCCAGGCACTTAAATGTGACTTGCAGAGTATCCATGTCGATGTAGACGTAGATGTGAGGCCGACCTTTGTGGCCGTGAGGTTCTAGGCGCTGCAGTCCGGAACCGCGGGACTGCTAGGGTCGCAGGTTCGAATTCTGCCTCGGGCATGGATGTGTGTGATGTCCTTATGTTAGTTAGGTTTAAGTAGTTCTAAGTTCTAGGGGACTGATGACCTAAGATGTTAAGTCCCGTAGTGCTCAGAGCCATTTGAACCATTTTTGTAGATGTGAGACAGCACTATCAGCACCTGACAGAGTTTGAAAAGGGCCTCATTGCTGGTCGAATGGTGCAGTACCCAGATTTGTGGGGCATTCGTGTGTGACGATGATCTAATGCTGGACTGCTTGGGAACGTGAGGGCAGACATACTCGTTGTTAAGGTTCCGGTCGACCACGTCTGACCACCAAAAGTGCGGATCACCTGACTGTGTTCCAAGCACATTGTAACCCATTCACATGTCCGTGCACCTGGCAGCTGAGACAAGTAATGGACAATCTGCAACATCCCGCACCACTGGTCAGAGACTAGCAGCAACCGGACGTCGGAATTACCAAGCGAGACTGCCAATAATACCACAACACGAACGGCTGGGCTTGGAGTGGGGCCCTGACAGTGAAGCATAGACAGCTGATGAATTGCGTCGCACCGTGTTCAGCAGCGATGACTCGAGGTTCTAGCTTACCATGGATGATATGCCTCATCAAGTATGGCGGCAACCTGGGGATAAGTCTCATTCTTCCAATGTTGCGGAGAAGCACAACGCTCTTGCTCTTGGCGTCATGGTGTAGGAACTAATAGGGTATAACTTCCGGTCACGGCTGATAGTGACTGAGGTAACTCTGACAGCACAACAGTACATAGCAGACATGCTGCGTCCTCATGTGATACCACACATGGCACGTGTCTCTATGAACTGTATGCGTAATGTTGAGGTACTCCCAGGGCCATCAAGTTCCCCAGATCTGTCCCCGACAAAAGACGTGTGGGCCGAGCTCCATCCCAGTGGCAGTATCAAGGATATCAACAACAGCAGCTGTGGGCCAGCTTGCCTAAGGAGAGGACACAACCGTCTTATGACAGCCGTGCCAACCCAATCCGTGCACGCACCAGGCCAGAAGGTGTGGAACGTCATACTGATAACTCATCGCTCGTAGCACTTGATAAAGATCACTGGATACCCCGAAGTAAACTCTGTAGCAACCATATCGTGAGGTTCATGGACATTATTCTGCTTTTATTCTTGTTTTGTGGCGATGTTATTGCACATTTCGTGATCATTTGTGAATGTTCTGCTCTCTCGACAGAGACCAATTCGCGTTATTTCCTGGCCAAAGATCAGAGCAGCTGCTCCTTTTGCGCAGACACACCTCCCATTGTAAGGCTGCGCGCGTAGTACACTCTATGAGACGAAGGAAGTCGTGATTCATTTACTTGCGATGACTCACCCTCATTGGCCCTTGAAGCAAGGGTTTAAGATCTGCGTGACTTTAGTTTCCTGGCTTAACTCGTGGAGAGAGAGATAAGTTAACATGGCGCCATTCGTCTCTTCTGCTCCAGATTAGATAACGCGAGTGGAACTTCATGTTAATGTCCTCTCTTCCAGATAAGGTAATAATCACGCCAAGTCATCAGCAGCTGCTCACGTTCTACGTAAAGGCCAAGTACAATACGAAAGATACTTATCTGGTTTCTCCTGATATGACTCGTTTTATCATCTCAGAGAGCAACGGATGCATAAACACTTAGGACAGAACCATCTCGGTCTCATCTGTCTCTGTCTCTCTCTCTCTCTCTCTCTCTCTCTCTCTCTCTCTCTCTCTCGCATAAGGCCCCAATCGTTCTGATGCTGCTTGTGATCTAGCGCAGTATTCGTAGCTTGCACGCAAGTCTCCCATTCGCTCTGGATCGTACAAAAATGGCTCTGAGCACTATGCGACTCAACTGCTGAGGTCATCAGTCGCCTAGAACTTAGAACTAATTAAACCTAACTAACCTAAGGACAGCACACAACACCCAGCCATCACGAGGCAGAGAAAATCCCTGACCCCGCCGGGAATCGAACCCGGGAACCCGGGCGTGGGAAGCGAGAACGCTACCGCACGACCACGAGATGCGGGCGCTCTGGATCGTACCTTGGAGTTAAGGTAGAATAAAAGAATATTGTGGAAAAGCATGCTGCTGCACCAAAGAAGGTATGCTATTTATGGTTAATGATGATCCAATAAACTACGAGGCGTGTCGGAAGGATGGTCAGACTGTCTAGAAAAGACTAATATGAGATACAAACAGGCACATACTGTATGCTGAATTTTCTACTCTCCAAGCGATTTTGGTACAGCAGCTTTTAGGAGTTCTCTGGACATAATTTCGGGGTTTAGACTTCAGCCATTATAGACTGAAAGACTTCAGCATCTGAATATTTTCAAAATGTTGAAAAGCGAGCCATTTCACAAGGTGTTGGTAAAGGTGACAGGTACGTGTCGTGCGATCAGGACTATGAGGAACATTCGAAGAGTTAACACCCGAAATGATGAATAATGTGGACAGCTCGAACGTCTGTATATGAGCCAGGCTGTGGCTAAGCCATGTCTCCGCAATATCCTTTCTTTCAGGAGTGCTAGTTCTGCAAGGTTCGCAGGAGAGCTTCTGTAAAGTTTGGAAGGTAGGAGACGAGGTACTGGCAGAAGTAAAGCTGTGAGTACCGGGCGTGAGTCGTGCTTCGGTAGCTCAGTTGGTAGAGCACTTGCCCGCGAAAGGCAAAGGTCCCGAGTTCGAGTCTCGGTCGGGCACACAGTTTTAATCTGCCAGGAAGTTTCGTCTGTATATGAATTTGCGTGGGATACAGCACTTGCCCGCGAAAGGCAAAGGTCCCGAGTTCGAGTCTCGGTCGGGCACACAGTTTTAATCTGCCAGGAAGTTTCGTCTGTATATGAATTTGCGTGGGATACAGAAAATCTAGATGCCAGCGTTCCACATCTTCGGTTCTGAATGACACGTCCCAGATTCAAAATAGATCGATTTCAAACATAAAATGTGAGACTTGGTGGATTTTAACTACATATACGGTTACAGTACATCCCATTCATCTGCATCTACATCTATACTGCGCAAACGAACGAAAGATATACCAGTATCTAGAAACCACGAATACGCGGTAGCTGAATGATTTCTGCCATGTCCTGTCTTCCACCGGTGGTAATGCAGCTCAGAACGGAGAAGAGGTTCTGTGGAGTTTGTAAAGCATCCGCATGTGTGACCTCTCATGCGACAGTATCGTGGCCATTTTTCAATAGGTAAATGCTCGTCCACACCTGGCGCGTGTCTCTATGAACTTTGTGTAGAATGTTGAGTTAACGGAGACCTGTTATGATTCTTGCAGCAGAACACATCCTTAGGCAGTGGATCTGCCCTTGTGGGCAGACGCACAAAGCATCAGCATGTCCACCCTCGCATAGATGGTAGAGGAACTTCACCACCCTGGTCCTGCACGGCTGACCCCCTCCCCCCACCCCCAGGTCAGAAGGCTGACTACACGTGGAGTGAAGCCTGTAGATGGCACACCTGCTAGAAGGCGCTAAGTCCATGGTTGTGAACTTAGAACCATTAGTAGGCCCGTTGTTGGTGAAAGCCAGATCTCATGGTGGCTGCGTGCAGAACCCTGTTGTTCCGGCACCTGGCATATTCCTCCCTTCATGGATGGTGCTGCCAGACTAAAATACTTTTGGCTAAAAATGATGGGTATTTATACTAGTTCGGCGTATACTTATCTTGCCGAAGGACCGCTTCCAACCACGTACATGAAGACAAGAACCTTAGCTCGGAGGCGTAGTAACCCTCCTGGCGATCCTGCAATCGTTCTGCTTTTCTGCTGTATCGACGTTACTGATTTGCCGGGCCCCAGTTCGCCCCGCCACGTGGGAATCGACCGGTGGCTTACTGCCTCTGATATAAGGTTCAAATGGCTCTGAGCACTATGGGACTCAACTGCTGAGGTCATTAGTCCCCTAGAACTTAGAACTAGTTAAACCTAACTAACCTAAGGACATCACAAACATCCATGCCCGAGGCAGGATTCGAACCTGCGACCGTAGCGGTCTTGCGGTTCCAGACTGCAGCGCCTTTAACCGCACGGCCACTTCGCCCGGCTCTCTGAAATAAGGTTGTTATAGTCCACTTTGCATGCGCCTGATCCCATGGCCTCTTGTAACAATCGCGGCTGCACTGCCATTTTACTCAGCAGCACCGAAAAATATTGGTGGGACTACACTATATAGAATCGTATAGGTATTCGATAAGGTCAAGTCGCCCTCGCTCTTTTGAGCTATTTTAGTTGATTTTGTATCCTGCGTTCACTTATCTCGATATCCATCATTTTTATGAACCAGGTTGGAACGTAAATAGTGGCAACACTGCTGTGGAGACACTATGCAATGGACTCTACTATTGTCGCTGATAGCACACGTTGTAGACGTACCTACCTTACCTCCGAGCAAATGGACTCGCCCGTCCCACATCACCGGCGTGCGCACAATCGAGGGAAAAACAGTAACTTGTGAGCGAGCTGTCTAACGTAACGGTGTCACTACGTTTTCGAAACAGGAACAACGGAGTTGGATCAAGATTGAACGTACAGCACGGCAGTGTCATCAAGGTCTTCAAGAGGCGTGCGGGGAATCGGCATTGCGGTACAGAACAATGGCATGTTGGGTAAAAGCCTTCAACGAAGGTAGGCAAACTGTCGCAGACATGCATCGGGCAGGTCGTCCTAGCGTCTCTGAAGAAGTAGTGCATGCTGTTGTCGCGTTAGTGGACAGTGATCGACGCGTGAGCACGCGAAAAATTGCATCACGATGGGTTCCGCATGACTTGATGGAAATGCAGTAATGGATGCGTTACGACGCAGCTCACACGCACTTGGAGCGCGAAGGAGAGGCTTTCTTACGCCGTATCGTAACACTGGATGGGACATGGACCAGATCGTACGAGCCAAAATTGAAACGCCAAGCCAGCCGCTGTGGCCGAGCGGTTCTAGGAGCTTCAGTATGGAACCGCGCGGCCGCTACGGTCGCAGGTTCGAATCCTGCCTCGGGCATGGATGTGTGTGATGTCCTTAGGTTAGTTAGTTTTACGTAGTTCTAAGTTCTAGGGGACTGATGACCTCAGATGTTAAGTCCCATACTGCTCAGAGCCATTGGATCCATTGAAACGCCAATCCAACGAATGGCGTCATTACGGGTCGCCGCGAAAGTCGAAAGTGCGTCGGAGACCCGGTATGGTGAAAGTTATGGTGATTTTCGAGCACGACTGTGATTGTGTTATCCTAACGCATTATGTTTCTCCACGGCAGACCGTCAATGCACAGTATTACTGTTCGGCATTGGAGTATCACCTGCGACCAGCTTTGCGAAAGAAGCGGCGACAGTTTCTACGCAACCC
Source organism: Schistocerca serialis cubense (assembly GCF_023864345.2). NCBI lineage: Eukaryota > Metazoa > Arthropoda > Insecta > Orthoptera > Acrididae > Schistocerca > Schistocerca serialis. The sequence goes on along the minus strand of NC_064639.1, from coordinate 826,487,767 downwards.
ACCAATCATTTTGCACGACAATGCGCGGGCGTATACAGCGCAAGCAGTGGCTGCTCTGTTCGGTCGATGGGACTGGGAAGTACTGTACCATCCACCATACTCCCCGGACTTAGTCCTTGTGACTTTGATTTGATTCCGAAGATGAAGGAACCCCTTCGTGGCATTCGCATCATAACTGTTCCAGAGATTCGACAGGCAGTAGACCGCTCCATTCGCACCATCAACAGAACAGGCTCTGCTAACGGTATAATACGCATTTCACATCGCTGGAAACGCGTTCTACACAACGCTGGTGACTACTTTGAAGGACAGTAACAGGCCCAAACATGTAACTCGTGTGTATCGGTTATGAATAAATAGTTGCCACTATTTAAGTTCCAACCCTCGTACAAAAGGAGGAACCATAGAATGATCTACCTCAGTGAAACATTGTCGGAAATTGGAATACAGTATTTTGACCTTTTCTGTGCTGTCAGTATAGTCACTGAGTGACTGGATAGAACTCTTTAGTGACTTGAAGACTAAAAGCCTTAGAATTTTTTTGACATATTGGTAGACAGAATTTTACTTTCACGCATGGCTGTCCTTACCCTAGTTCGATTTTTATTTGTCAACAGGGCTTCGGTTGTATTTAAATTTGTGTTGAAGTTGCAAAAGCAATTTCTAATACAGCTGTTATTCCATAGTGGGTCTTTCTCATCCTTAATAAGTTTGCTCAGAACATGTTTGTAAGGCGTCCTATACAATACTCTTGAATTTCAAGCACTCGTGATTCACAATTTCAGACTCAGAGTTGTATGTTTGATGTTGACTACTCAGTTAATCCGACATGCGTTTCTTGTCGCAATTAAAAATCAGAAATATCTTCCTGCCTTACTTCACTTTCCTGTTAACAAGGGTAATCATGTGGTTACTGAATCCCGTCTTTACGTTAAATAAGTTGAACAATGCGGCCTGTTTCTAAACAGGAGATCTAAACGTTACCCACAGCAATCAATTCTCCAACAATCAACACATTTTAATTTTCGAATGAGGCATTTAGTGCGATATAACACGAATCATTGCCCCTATCACCCACTTGTGTTCCCAGTCTTGAGCTGAAATCTCCCCATAATGCTATAACATGGTTTACACAAATTTTTTCAAAGTTTTAGTTGATATGAAACTTCCTGGAAGACAAAAAGGGTGTGATGGACCAGGACTCGAACCTGGGAACTTTGCCTTTTGCGGGCAAATGTTATACCACATATGTATCTATCCCCACACATCATTACCGTCAGTACCTCTTCCATCTTCCAACCTTCGCTGAAACGTTCCGCCACTACACCTTCTGAAGCAGAGGGTATATCATAGCATCCTATTATCATGTTTGTACACTTTTAACAGTTATCTTCACTCACATTATTTCGCATTTGGAATCAGTATAGTCTTAGGTATTATCGGATTACTTCCGGCTGTAAACACGCCTCCACCGCTGGTGTCCATCTTCTCTGTACGATATGTGGTAGTTAAACGACAGTCTTGGTTGCAGAATTGATTTTATTGCTTTATGTACTCATGACGCCCGTTTCACCTAATACAAGGCATCTTTAGACCGAACAGTTCAGTGCTGGTAAGTGAGTTTTGGGTGCCACGATAGAGCATCCGCAGAAATAGATTGCCCTTGTCATATACAGTAAAACAAATCTAAGCGATTATGTGCTCACGTAATATGTCTATAGCGAGTATAGTGTATCAGACTGGAGAACGAAGAATGGTGTCTCCAGGATATTTACCATGTGACGGACTATGTACAGACGCGTTCCTGCCTTGTATCCAGTAGTCTATGCTACACAGACCAGCAAAATTATGATGTGTTACGCTTTTAACGTATGAAGTGAGCATATACTTGTTTCGATTTATTTTACTATATATGACGAGGGCAGTTCAGTTTTGCCGATGCCCTAATCATGGCATCCAAAACCCACATAGCGACGCTATAATGGTTAATCTGAAGAGGCTTTGTATTAGGCGAAACGCGCGTCATGAATAACTAAAGCCATAAAATCAATTCTGCAATCAAGACTGTTGTTTTCACCACGTTCTGCATACCGGTTGCTAATCACTTTATGACATATATTCCAATTGGAATGTAAAATTTCTCTGTTATTCACTTCTCGTTTCAGACAGCCACCTGGATCTTTCTTTCGAATCCATTAAACACCTCGCACGCTACTCTCTTTGCGCTCATGTTGGCTTCGTTCAGTTCTGGTTTATCAACAAAGCTTCGTTTAACTCTGTAAAACACATCTATTGAAAAATAGCGGATCTTCCCAGATTTTCATTCCCAAGTTGAGTGTTTGAGTTAACTGCTTTGTAAGGTGTCGGGGAAATCCAACACCTTCCATGAAAACCCTGACATGATAAGCAAATCCAGTAGTATGTCACATAGCTCCGAATAAATCGTGACATTAAATTAACCTAAGTAATACGAGTAACAAGTGAGCAAATGGAATACCACAGACTAACACAAGAATGCCTAAATGCATGTCATACCTTCCCACCGCGAGACAGACGCAGTTCCGAGGGGAGAAACGAGAACAGAAGCCGAGAGCAGAACCGTGTTAAGCGAGAACGCCTTACGATAAGGGACGGACACCCATGTCGCCAGCTAACCGCTACGACCACACCACCCGCAAGCTTTTAGCGTGAGACTTTTTCGCGTCTCTGTTACGTTAGGACCACCCCCCAGCCCATGTTAAAAGCTAGAGCCCTCCAGAAGAACAGTATAGATCTTATGATAACACAAAAAGGGCCGCACCACCCACAAGTTTTAGCGTGAGACTTTTTCGCGTCTCTGTTACATCAGGACCACCCCCCAGCCCATGTTAAAAGATAGAGCCCTTCAGAAGAACAGTATAGATCTTACGATAACGCTAAAAGGACCACACCAGCTGCAAGTTTTAGCGTGAGACTTTTTCGCGTCTCTGTTACGTTGCAAACTTTAAAAACATTGCCCCACCACGAAAAGTATAACGCTTCACATTGGATAGACAGAATTTTTGTAGGCGGAGCTTAAGGCTAACATTGAGACCCTGATTGGTCAGATTAAAACACAGCCAGTTAGTTTTTTTAAACCAACTTCGGTAAATTGTAGTAAGGAGAAGTTAGGAGGAGAGTTGCTTCAGAGAGAGCGAGCTGGACGGAGCGGCGCCGGCCGCCGCCCCCTGACAAACACCGACAAGGTAATGAACGCATGCAATGCCGCATTTTTGAGCGCAGAAGGCTTCACTCAGAACTGCAGAAGTCTCATCTGCTACATCCCCTTTACGTAATACTAGTGTCGATCGTCAATTAAAGCTCATGGTGTTCACATTTGCCACTTGAAGTAAAAATCTGAAACTCGATGATTTTTCTGTTATATAGTTATTGAGAAGCCACTGTAATTTACGACAAGTTAGATAAGTAATTAAAGATAATTGAGAGTCACTGTAGACCATTTTGATAGTTTGAAACTTAATTTAAACCTAGATTATGGATGTGATATGGCATAGGTCATCCTTTGGTACATTGTAGAACTTGGAAACCCATTCAGGGAATATTCGTTCACATTCTTGTTGAACGCAGTCGGTTTTTACCATCCTGTATTAAAACATTTCCTTTTATCAATAGTGCAATTTATAAACAATGTTTTGTGAGTAGAATAAAATTTCCAATGGTAAACCTAACTGCTTTTTCGACGTTATTTTACCAGCTAACTAAAAATAGGAAAGCCTTGAACCCCTTCCACTAAATTTAGTTAGTATTAAGATTCTTTTACAGGGAGTGCAGTGGAGCTGACGCTGAAATCATTAAGTATTTGGTTATACCATCGCTAGTCTCACTGAACTCTTCTAAATTCTACATGTCATGTGTGGTCTGGCGTCTCATTACCAGCAACAGGTCCCAGGTTCAAACTAGTCAATTCCCTAAAAAACACGCTCAGAGCGTCGTTGCGCGAAAGTGGTAGGGAGACACGATGTAGAACAAACAGACACCACGCAGAATGTTTAGAGCTTGTTTGTTTATTGCATTCTAATGGACGCTGATTGCTTCTTCTACGTCAACTGTCCTGTAAAGTTCATGCGTGCCTCGTCTTAAGGCGAGAGCCTCAAGTGCTGCTCAGTTGTGGCGATGCATTGGCCGGGAGACCATATGGGACTCTTTGGCACCGAAATAACCCGAGAGCTATCGGAGTGCCAACATTACGGCTTTCAGTACCGTCAAACGATGGCCCAACGACGGCCGGCGGTGAAAGATATCTCGGCTCTGCTCTCCCTTGAACCGAGCCTGTCACTGCTCTAAAGTTTTATTTTCTCCTTTTAATTCTTTCGACATAAGAGGTTATCCATTCAAACTTGGCAGTTGCTCCGACACACCAGGCGAACCGCCAAAAACGCGATTCATATTTTCATGATTGTCGATCGAAACCATTCGAATCTTATGCCATCTAAATTCTAAGGATAGTTGTGTTAATTTTAACCAATGCAGTGGACAAATTAAAGTGACCAATTAAAGTAGATGTAACGCCTAGAAACATTAGTGGAGACTTAGAAAATAGAGGTGTGCTCCAAAACGCGTCCGGTTTAAACAGGAAAGTAAAAGACAGAGTGTCTCAAAAGATTAATCTGCTTTCGTAAGACCATATCTTCTAAATGAATGAGGATAGCTCTTTTACGTACGTGCACATAAAGGAGTGAGGTACTGATTTCACTGACGTTTAGGACCAAAGACTTCAATTACCTTTCACAGATGTTCAGTGTGCCCCCCACTGGACTCACGGCAGACATGCAGACAATAGTCATACTCATAATTCTGCAAATCTGACCGTAATTATTGGTTTCACTGCATTTCCGTAGCTGAGTAGCAGTTCACCCAAAGTTGTTGGAAGGGGAGACACATGAACAGAATCTATCACATAGTCACGTACCGTGAGACGAGGGGACCTTGGAGACCCAAGGTACGATGCAAAATCCTTGCGCCCTTTACTGTCCATCCACCTTTGATCCAGCTCGCTATTTAGAAATGCTCTTATTGAAGGAGGCGGTGTAAAGGTTTTCCGTCCTCTTGAAAAATGACATTTTCGACATGTTCTCGCAATTGTAGATAAAAGATCTGCAACACATCCAGGTAAGTGATTCCTGTAAAACAATTTTCCGAGAAAAAGGAGCAGGTTGCTAATCTCTTCTTGGAACACGGCACAATATGTATGAAGCTTTGGAGAAACTCTCCTGTGGTCTACTGTGGTACTTGGCTGCTGTGTTCACCACGTTCTTACGTTGTGGCTGTTCACTGTTCCACTTGAATGGAACGAAGTGTCATCACTGAACACTAAGATGAAAGGAAATCGGTATCTTTCATGTCTATGTCCACAATGACACCACAAAACTATGCACATTTTTGCTTTTCGCCATCATGAAGAACTTGTGGCGATTGAATCTATACGGTTAACAACACTATCGCTTAATTTAAAACGCCTACTTTGACAGAGTAAGAACTACTGAGCTAACATTCCGTCAGGCGCACTACAACTACACTGAAATAGAGAATTATTAAGACTGAACTACACACATCACAAAACGTTTTGCATCACCCCGGTTTCCAGAACTACTGAAGATAGAAGTTCAATGCGGATATTGTATCACAGACACAGTCCCTTTGAGTGTTCAGAGATGTCACTAAACCACCCACAGATGTAAACAACCACAGAGCCTATTAGACGGAGGGGATCCGACAGCCAACTAGCTCCCGTCATTCCACCAGGAAGGAGGTACACGGCTGGTGTTGTCTGTAGTTCAACCATGCCTAGACGGTCAATGCAGCGGTTCGATCGCGTCCGCATTGTTGCTTTGTGCCAGGAAGGGCTCTGAACAAGGGAAGTGTCCAGGCGTCTCGGAGTAAACTAAAGCTACGTTGTTCGGACGTGGAGACATAGGAACTGTCGATGACATGCCTCGCTCAAGCCGCCCAAGGGATACTATTGCAGTGGTTGACCGCTACCTACGGATTATGGCTCGGAGGAACCCTGACAGCAACGCCACCATGTTGAAAATTGCTTTTCGTGCAGCCACAGGACGTCGTGTTTCGACTCAAACTGTGCGCAATAGGCTGCATGGTGCGCAACTTCACTCCTGACGTCCATGGCGAGGTCTATCTTTGCAATCACGACACCATGCACCACGGTACACATGGGCCCAACAACATGCCGGATGGACTGCTCAGGACTGCCATCACGTTCTCTTCACTGATGAGTGTCGCATATGCCTTCAACCAGACAATCTTCGGAGGCAACTCGGTCAGGCTGAACGCCTTAGACGCAATATCCAGCGAGTGCAGCAAGGTGGGGGTTCCCTGCTGTTTTGGGGTGGCATTATGTGGGGCCGACGTACGCCGCTGGTGGTCATGAAAGACGCCGAAAGGCTGTATGATACATGAATACCATACTCCGATCGATAGTGCAACTATATCGGCAGCATACTCGCGAGGTATTCGTCTTCATGGACGACAATTCGCGCCCACATCGTGCACATCTTGTGAATGACTTCCTTCAGGATAACGACATCTCTCGACTAGAACGGGCAGCATGTTCTCCAGGCGTGTTCTCCAGACGTGAACCCTATCGAACACGCCTGGGATGGATTGAAAAGGGCTGTTTATGTACGACGTGACCCACCTACCACTGTGAGCGATTTACGCGGAACAGCCGTTGAGGAGTGGGACAATCTGGACCAACAGTACCTTGATGAACTTGTGGACAGTATGCCACGACGAATACAGGCATGCATCAATGCAAGAGGAAGTGCTACTGGGTATTGGAGGTACCGGTGGGTACAGCAATCTGGACCACCACCTCTGAAGTTCTCGCTTTATGGTGGTAAAACACCCAATGCGTGGATTTCATGAGCAGTAAAAAGGGTGGAAATGATGTTTATGTTGATCTCTGTTCCAATTTTCTGTACAGATTCCGGAACTCTCTAAGCCGAGGTGATGAAAAACTTTTTTTTTTATGTTTGTAAAACCATGTACGCACATTACTCATGCAGCTCGGATGAATCCATTATAAAATACGATCATTCTTCGGAAAAGAAACCTGCTACAGAGAATAATGCAGCAAGAGCATGAGTGAAATGTTGGATCACGTTTGGGAAACAAAATCAGAAAGACGTGGTGTTTTTCAAAAAGAGGTGGAACACACTCTTTTAGTTCTCTCGTAAGCGCAGCTACTTTAGTGCTTTACATAATACAGGATGAAGCAAGTGCTCGGGACCTGCAACGTACGTATTAAGTGTCCCGTAATTCAGTGCTAGAATTTAGTGAGGATATTCTACCGCCTAGAACAAACAAATAATGTCCCATTATAGTATAAAGGGGTTGGTATTGTTAACGAGCTTTAGAAGAACAGCAAAACGTTCACGTCATATTGCATGAGCCTGAACCTTAGTTCGAACCATTTGGCCATTTAACAGAGCTGATTTGAAGAATAATTCTAACTGAATGAAAAGCGAGACTTTGTCGGTGATAGTTATTCTAATTTTCATTTATTCTCTTACAGTAATTTGTAAATGGTATTAAAGCATATGCATCATCGTTATGCGTAGGTATGTGTTGCTAAAAGTGGATGTTAGCACTCCACACTTTGCACCATCCGCATAGGAACAAAAATGTATCTGACGCTTTAATTTTCAGATTCACTGATGTACTTTCTGTGACCATAGCTAAAAACAGTGTTTAACTCTGCACCATATAATAGAAGGCCTGTACCGACCTCATTTCAATAATGAACTACAGCTACCCCTCTCGACTGAAATAGTTTCACGGGTCTTGGTCGCCACAATGTGTTCCGGAGAGGAGCTCAAAATTTCTGTGTTCAGTGGAATGTGAACGTGCTCACAATTGAAAATTTCATCCTTTGTAAAGCACTGCTCATGAATGGTCGTGGTACATATTTATTTATTAAGCTTTTGGCGTAGTACATCACATGAATTAATTAGATATGAATAATCTACGACACAAACATTAGATACACGTAAAAGCGTACAGGACCAACAAAAAGAAAGAAAAAGAATAGATATACGAGGGTTAACTGAAAAGTAATGCGACCACCTTCGTAACTCCTCAACAGTTGGCAACATTGGTATGCGGCAGGTACTGGCTTGTTCCGTAGCCTCTTCTCTACAGCTCCAGTTGGCTGGAACCCTTAGAATTGAACGGTTATGTTGTTACAGGCCGGCCGCTGTGGAAGAGCGGTTCTAGGCGCTTCAGTCTGGAACCGTGAGACCGCTCCGGTCGCAGGTTCAAATCCTGCCTCGGGCATGGCTGTGTGTGATGTCCTTAGATTAGTTGGGTTTAATTAGTTCTAAGTTCTAGGGGACTGATGACTTCAGATGTTAAGTCCCATAGTGCTCAGAGCAATTTGAACCATTTTTTGTTGTTACAGTGTAAAGTATGGAGCGCTGCTCAGACGGTTGGTCAATGGGATTTAAGCAACGAGCAGTCATTGAATTCTTGACAGCAGAAGGTTTCACGCCAAAGGAGATTCATCAGAGAATGAAAGCAGTTTATGGTGATTCTGTTGATATGAGTACTGTGCGTCGTTGAGCGAGTAAGTTTGAAGACGTTGAGGCGTGAACATCTGACCTGCATGACAAACAAAAAGTTAGACGTCCTGTGACAACAACCACCTTTCACAAGCAAAATGTTGACAGATTCATTCAGGACGATCGTCGTATCACTCAGAGAGAAATTGCAAGCACAAAGGAAAAGGGAAATGTTTTCCTGCAGCATGACAATACCAACCACACACTTCTCGTACCACCACAGCAGGTCTTCAGAGACTGAATCTCACCACCGTACGGCATCCTCCATACAATCCAGATTTAGCACCGCCTGACTTCCATCTGTTCCCGATGATGATAGACGATCTGCGGGGACATCGTTATGCTTCTGAAGAAGACGTTGAGATAACTGTGAGACTGTGGTTGCGAAAACAGAGTGTCGACTTCTTCCGTGACGGTTCAGAAAACTTGTTCATCGTTGGCAGAAATGCATCCAAGTGGCTGGTGATTATGTGGAAAATGAATATTGGTAATTAAAGATCAGATTCTATGGATTATTTCTGCGTTTGATTTATTAAAATATTCCCATCCAAACCCAATTAACGAAGGTGCAGGCATTACTTTTCATTCAACCTTCGTAAAAATACATAAACATAAAAAAACACAAAAAATACGTAAACAACTACAGCCAAATGTCTCGTTGCTTATAGACTAAAGCACCAAAGAAATGGGGTGGGCATGCGTATTCAGATACAGAGATATGTATACAGACATAATACGGCGCTGCAGTCGGTGGCGCAGTTGTTAGATCGACAGGTTATCAAGACTGAAGTGAGTTTGAAGTGGTTTTATAATCGGCGCATGAGCGATGGGACACAGCATCTCCATGTAGCGAAGACGTGGGGATTTTCCCGTGCGACCATTTCACTAGCGTACCGTGAATATCAGGAATCCGATGAAATATCAGATCTCCGACATCGCTGCGGCCGGAAACAGATCCTTAAAGAACAGGACCAACGACGACTGAAGAGAATCTTTCAACGTCACAGAAATGCAAGCCTTCCTCTAATTGCTGCAGATTTCAGTGCTGCCACATCAACAAATGTCAGCGCGCGAACCATTCAACGAAACATCATCGATATGGACTTTCGATGCCGAAGGCCCACTCGTATACCCTTGACGACCGCACGACACAAAGCTTTACGACTCACCTGGGTCCGTCAACACCGACATTGAACTGTTGATCACTGGAAACATGTTGCCTTGTCGGTCGAGTCTCGTTTGAAGTTGTATCGAGCGGATGGACGTGTACGGATATGCAGACAACCTCATGAATCCATGGACATGTCAAAATCAAATGGCTCTGAGCAGTATGCGACTCAACTTCTGAGGTCATTAGTCGCCTAGAACTTAGAACTAATTAAACCTAACTAACCTAAGGACATCACACACATCCATGCCCGAGGCAGGATTCGAACCTGCGACCGTAGCGGTCACGCGGTTCCAGACTGAAGCGCCTTTAACCGCACGGCCACACCGACGGCCTGGACATGTCAGCAGGGGACTATTCAATCTGGTGTAAGCTCTTTAATGGTGTGGGGCGTGTGCAGTTGGAGTGATATGGGACCCCTGATACGTCTAGATATGACTCTGACAGGTGGCACGTACGTAAGCATTCTGTCTGATCACCTGCTTCCATTCGAGTCCATTGTGCATTCCGACGTACTTGGGCAATTCCAGAAGGTTAATGCGACTTCCCAAACATCCAAAGTTGCTATAGAGTGGCTCCAGGAACACTCTTCTGAGTTTGAACACTTCCACTGGCCACCAAACTCCCCGGATATGAACATTATTGAGCATATCTGGGATGCCTTGCACCGTGCTGTTCAGAAGAGATGTCCACCTCGTACTCTTACGGATTGATGGACAGCACTGCAGGATACATGGTGTCAGTTCCCTCCAGCACTACTTCAGACATTAGTCGAGTCCATGCCAAGTCGTTTTGCGGCACTTCTGCGTGCTCGCGGGGGGGCCTACACGATATTATGCAGGTGTACCACTTTCTTTGGCTCTTCGGTGTATATTCTACCGCCTTTTCTGTAGCATGCAAGAACTCGGAGTGGTCACCAGAGAAGGCTGTCAGTGGGCAACCGTCAACTAGATGTTTAAAGGTTTGCTTAGCAGTTCCACAGCCGTACTTGGCGGAAGCTATTTTCTCCTATCTATACAACGACGCAGCATATCTCCCACAGTTTGCTCGAGTTCTATTTATGGTACACCAGATTCTGCGAGGTTTATCGAATCCGGTTGGTGTGGTGGTGAGGCAAGACATTTCATGAAAGGCAGCGGGTGCCTGTTTCGTCCACTACTCTTTCCAGTGCTCAGTTTGGTTGAATCAATGATCATTAAAAATTGTTTCACTATTTAGGTATGGATGTTTAGACCACAGTCTCGTTCCCTCACTGTCGCCGATGTCTTAGTGGATTTGTAGAAGGTGGTTGTTCTCGATCTTTATGAGTTCGCCGATAAGTGATTTCTCTCGTCATAGTTGTGGAGCAGCTTAGTGCGGGTAGCCTATGGGTTGGGGTAGCTTTTATTCTGCCTGTTATAAAGGCTTAGTTTGATTTAGTTGCACGTCAGGGCGGCTAGTGCGATTACTGGTGAGCCAAACCGGTGCACAATATTCCGGTACCGCACAGGCTAGACCTAAAGCTGAAGCTCGCAGCGTGGTACACGATCTCCATTAAGTTTCAGCAAGTTTCTGCAAGATGTAGTAGCGAGTTCTAAATTTGGCAGCTGTGTTTGACGAATGATTCTTAAGGCTCGATGATCTATCCAGGGTAACACCTCCATATTTTGGACATCGATATTTGGCAGTAATTTGTTCTTAAAGTAAATACTGAGTTCACTGTTGGCTAACTTCATGTTTAGGTGGAATGTAGAAACTTCTGTCGTTGTGACAGTGGGTTGAAATCTCCTATGACACAAATACTTTCCAATAACTTTTGGGCCTTCGGAAAGATGTCTTCAGTGTCCTCTATATCTTTACAACATACTGCCAAGGCCCAGTCGTCAGCATATGCACACTTCTGTGAGGTGGTTTCGGGCATGTCAACTATATAACGGCTGAATGACAGGAGAGCCAGAACAGATCACTGCGGAAAACCGTTGTTCAGCTTCAGTTGAGTGCTCAGTCTACTATCAACGATCACTTGCTAGCAGCTAATGAAAAGCATTGCACTGACCACGTTGTTTTGCAGGGGTTCGCTTGCGTGAGTTTTAAAATCACGCACTGTCTTCGAACAGTGTCGCATCTTGCTGTAAGGTTGATAAACACAGGCGAGATTTTCAATTGTTTTGGGTAGCCTGCTGCTACGAATGTTGTTTATGAGGGTTAAATCTTGCCCATTCCATGTGGATTTCTTTAAGTATGTTCAAATGTGTGTGAAATTTTATGGGATTTAACTGCTAAGGTCGTCAGTCCCTAAGCTTACACACTACTTAACCTAAATTATCCTAAGGGCAAACACACACACCCATGCCCGAGGGAGGACTCGAACCTCCGGCGGGACCATGTTTAAGTATCTCAGGGCTGATACTGTTGTAGTGTAATCTCTCGAAAAGCTTGTAAATCATACTGAGCAGTGCAATTAGTCTGTGGCTTTGCGGATTTTCATTTCTTTTCCTAATTTACATTAGGGTGTAAAGAACATGTTTCTCATTATCTGTCGCTGCAATGTTACTTGCTTATTGTAGTTCCGAAACATGCTCCTGGCATTATTAGTTGTGATTTATTGTAAATGAGGCACACCGCATATCTTCACACACTTCCAGCGATATATCTCACTGCCAAAAGTGAAGCGATAACCCTGTGTGAACTCGAGCTGGCAAGAGCGTCACACATGTTTGCCAGGAGATGATATGAAAAGACAGGAATAGTTACTAACCGCAGCTGATAGCAACAATGAATGCACAATGGCGGTCCTCATAGATCGTGGCATGCAGCAACTTTCTGATTTATCTAGCTCAGAAAATAATGTACACTCTAATTGTATGACAAATAGAAACCACGCACCACAAAGAAATTAACCGAATTGGACGGAAATCGGTAGATGTGATGTACATGGACAGACGAGCAAATAATTTCAGTTTCAGAAAAATTGGATGTTTTCTTTCAAGAGAAAGAGCTTCACAAATTGAGCGAGAATCGTCAAAATCCCGAGCTGTTCGAATGGTCATGTCTTTAAGGCTCCAAAAGTTCTCAGTTAAGAAGAGATCCGGCGGCCTTGCTGGCCAATGTAGGATTTGCCAAGCACGAAGACAAGCAGTAGAAACACTCGCCGTGTGCGGGCAGGTGCTATCTTGCTGAAACGTAAACCCAGAATGGCTTGCCATGAAGGGCAACAGAACGGTGGCGTAGAACATCGTCGACGTACCGCTGTGCTGTATGGCTACCTCAAGTTAATTTGCAGCGTTAGGATAGATTTTTCGAACATGCTCAATGAAACTGTGGAATGGATTTTCCCCAAAACGATGACGCCAGAGAAATTCCGCCAGGTAGTTATTCAGCATTGCCCATTGTATAGAGCTTTGGGTGTTCTCCGTAACATGATATAAACAGAAAAATATAGGTTGTTGGGCGCACTGATCAAGATACATAACTGTGAGCAACAGGGACATATACCATACGCAACAATATGCGAAGCCAACAATAGCTATCATGGTTAGGATGTATGAAACTGTAAGCATTACCTATGGGTAAAGAACTCTGTGAAGAAATATATTAAAGTGTCTCCAGCATATTGGCATAGCAACATGAGTAAGCTGGTGAAAGCAGACAGTTAATTGATCTTTTTTTTGCATCCATATGAAAATAAGTGCTTTTTTGATATTCCGTGCACATATATGCTTATATCTTCAGAAATACGCGTTTCCTTCAAAAATAGGTACTTTTCTCGTGATCAGCGCATGAACCCCCTAAACTGCATAAGTGCCCCAAATTCTGTCAGTTTGGCGAGCTAGATCGTCAAAATCCCGAGACGTTTAGGGAGCCCTGACCATAATGCTGCAAACGTTCTAAACTGGGAAGACATGCAGTGACCATGTTAACCAAGGTAGGGTTTAGCAAGCACGAAGTCAAGGAGTATAAACTCTCGCCATGTGCAGGCGGGCATTATATTGCTGAAATTTAGCCCAGAATGGCTTGCCATGAAGTGCAACAAAACGGGGAATAGAATATCGTCGACGTGTCGCTCTGCTGGAAGGATATGGCGGATGACAACCAAAGGGTCCTGCTGTGAAATGAGATGGCACCCCAGACCATCACTCATGGTTGTCGGACCGTATGGCGGGCGAATATAACCAATTCTAGTCAGGGATCGGTTCAGTTGGAACAAAGGTCCCACAGGCCACACCATTATGGAGCAAACACCAGCTTGCTCAGTTTCTTGTCAGCAACTTAGGTCCATGGCTTCGTGGGGTCTGTACCACACTCGAACCAAACCGCCATCTCGGGACTCATCTGACCAGACGACGGTTTTCCAGTCGTCTAGGGTCCAGTCGATATGATCGCGAGGCCAGGAGAGCTGCTGCAGGCGATGTCGTGCTAGCCGGCCGGGATGGCCGAGCGGTTCTAGGCACTACTGTCTGGAACCGCGCGACCTCTACGGTCGCAGGTTCGAATCCTGCCTCGGACATGGATGTGTGTGATGTCCTTTGGTTAGTTAGGGTTAAGTAGTTCTAAGTTCTAGGGGACTGATAACCTCATATGTTAAGTCCCATAGTGCTCAGAGCCATTTGAACCATTTTTGATGTCGTGCTATTAGCAAAGGTACTAGCATCGGTCGTCTGCTGCCATAGCCCATTAACGACAAATTTCGGTACACCATCCGAACGGATACGTTCGTCGTATGACCCACATCGATTTTTACTATTATTTCATGCAGAGTTGCTTGTCTATTAGCACTGACAACTCTACGCAAACGCCGTTGCTCTCGGCAGTCAAGAGAAGGCCGCCAGCCGCTGCATTGTCCGTAGTGAGACATAGAGCCTAAAATGTGGTATTCTCGGCGCACTCTTGACCCTGTGGATCTCGCAGTATTGAATTGCTAACGATTTCCGAAATGGCATACACCATGCGTCTAGCTGCAACTACCATTCCGTGTTCAAAGTCTGTTAATTCCCGCCGTGCGCCCATTATCAGAGTGGGCACCTTTTCACGTGAATCGCCCAGAAATGACAGCTCCGCCAATCCACTGCCCTTTTATTCCTTGTGTATTGTGAGTTGACGAGCACTGCGCTCTCATTTAAATATATGGCTGAAAGAGTCAGCCTACAGGAATTGTGAAACGAACCCTGTCGGCCAGGACCGCGTGCCACAAAGGGCGCAGATTCACCACGAGATGGGGAAACTCACAGGCGTCTATTGTCTACTGAGGCCAAAGGTTTTCCTCTGTCTCACTTGCACACTACAGCGCAACTTGGAGACCATTTGCCAGCGTTCATCGACTTCATGTTACCAAACAATGACGAAATTGTCAGCAGGCCTGCTGTTCGTGATTGGTTCGAAAAACATCCCGGACAGTTGAAGTGAATTTGGCCACCCAGATCGCCAGACATGAATCCCATCGAATATGAAATTCAGAGGTCAGCTCATGCACAAAATGCTGTGCTGGCAACACTTTCGCAATTATGGATGGCACATTGTGCTAACTGCAGGTGGTAGCCCATGTCGGTACCAATGACGTGTGGCGCTTTGGATCGGAGGAGATTCTCTCTGGTTTCGGGCGGCTAGCGAAAATGATAAAGACTGTCAGTCTTGCTTCCGAGATAAAGGCGATATGCTGGAAAAATTATACGTTTAAAGCCGGCGGCAGGCATAAAACGTCATCCGAAATTGTACTGAATGCTTTCTCAGAAAATTATTTTGAACAGTTAATTCATGAGCCTACTCGAAGCGTAAATGGTTGCGAAAGCATACTTTACCTCTTAGCAACAAATAATCCTGGACAAACAGGGAGTATTATGACGAATACAGTGATTAGCGACCACAAGGCAGTTGCTGCTAGGCTGAATACCGTAACAGCCACAACCATCAAAAAGAAACGCAAAGTCCATCTATTTAAAAAAAGCTGATAAAATGCTCAACTCCTTTTTAAGAAGCACTAACGCGTTTTTAGGACACAGTCTCCACTCCTTCCGATTTGATCACGTAAGCGTAGAAAATATGTGGAATGATTTCAAAGAGATAGTATCGACGGCAATTGAGAGATACATACCACATAAATTAATAGACAGACGACAACCAACGTCATAGGGCGACCCAGTAGAAGCCATTGGTGGCCGACGAGACGTAGCAGTGTTAAATATGGTGGACCTAAGATCAGCTATAAAGGGCAACATTTATGGAAACTATTTAATTCTGTAGTAATGCAGGGAATCAAGCCACAGTAATTTTAATCTGCCATCCTCCATATATTTTCATGGTGATCCCAATAAAATTTGAATATTGATCGTATCTATAATAGTTTAGGATTTACTGTTGAAGTGAAATTAATAAGTTTTGTAACAAAGACCTGAATGCTAAAATCTGAACGCTTTGGTCGATTTTAACGATCGACATTTCACGTACAAGCGCATCATTAAAATGCAAACGTTGTAAATATCAACTCTGTAACTCTATTTGTTTAAAAGATACAGTAAATTTAAATTATCAGCATTTACAGTTAAGCATCAGATCATCATTTCCTCCACACAAAACACATTGAACGATGACAGTTTGACACCTTCTTGAATCATTAGGTAATAGAATATTCGTTGTAAAGTTTAGTGCATAGTAGTTACTTTTGTTCTTTATTTCTTTATCTGAAAGCACATTGGTGCATTGAAAGCTAAGAAGAAAAGTGTATTGGTTTTATACAAAAGAATTTAACGCTGATTATGTAATGGATATTATTGTTACTTTATTTAGAAAATGAATGTGGTCAAGCTTTGATCATTTAAATATGTTAAAATGTAAAATAATGTAGAATAAGCTGTAGCCAATCATATGAATGGCTTCTGGAAAGGGAACTGCCCTAGTCAGTTGAGCGATGATGCTCGGCACGCCGGAAACGCGGCCGGGGACGGGCAGACAGTGTTGGTGCAGGCGCGAAAGCAGGGACTGCTGGTTTAGACACTAAATGGAACAGTTCGGATTGAAACACGAAAGCAGACAGTTGGTCTTTAGGTAGCTAGAAAGTGAAATGACTTAGAAAATTTCGCGTTGTGTGGTATCGTGGGACCTAGTCTCTGAGAGGTCACCAGCCGCGCGTGATTACTCTGCTATTCACAGTTAAGTGCCTGGCAGAGGGTTCAATGAACCACCTTCAAGCTATCTCTCTACCGTTCCGCTCTCTAACGGGCCGCGGGAAAAACGAACACTTAAATTTTTCTGTGCGAGTCCTGATTTCTCTTATTTTATCGTGATGATCATTTCTCCCTATGTAGGTGGGTGCCAACAGAATGTTTTCGCAATCGGAGGACAAAACTGGTGATTGAAATTTCATGAGAAGATCCCGTCGCAACGAAAAACGCCTCTGTTTTAATGATTGCCACGCCAATTCACGTGTCATGTCTGTGGCACTATCTCCCCTATTTCACGATAATACAAAATGAAGTGTTATACTGACAGAAAATGATTCAAAATTGGTGAGAAGATGCCGTGCTCTAATTAGCAATGAAATTGACGGTAAATCATACATATCCCAAAAATGATAGTTAAAAACATACTCACAGGTAGAAATAATGGCGGAAAACAGGAGGAAACTGAACTAACACCACATTCACCCATCGCGCCTGTAGAAAATGACGATATCATACATATCGCGAAAAAATTCTGTGGCGCTCAGGGCTGCCAGCAGTATGCTGGGTCACGCTATATGCTCCATCTGACACCTCACAGTCATGGCACCGAGTGCAATGGTAAAAAAGAAATATTGGAAATAAAACCCGGTGCATACAATATTTTCGATTTTAACGAAGTTTTAAAACAGTCTGTAAAAATGATTGAACTATGTGCAAACATCAATACACTTAAATCCGAAATAAGGATGGTGAATGTAATGATGGCTTTAGCCAAAAATACGCAGTATGATAACTAATGAGTTTCACTAAGGGGCAAGTTTTGAAGAAGGATTCCAAAAAATTTTACAGACCTTATCAGGCAGTGGATATACTTCCCGTCAGTACAATCCATGATGAGTGAAACATTGCAACAAACTCCTATCTCAACTATGGACTGATTCATACAATTTATGGATTCTTCTCATCAGTTGGATCAGGGTATAAGGTTGTTGAATCTCTCACAAACGCTGTATACAGGGTGATCAAAAAGTCAGTATAAATTTGAAAACTGAATAAATCACGGAATAATGTAGATAGAGAGGTACAAATTGACACACATACTTGGAATGACATGGGGTTTTATTAGACCCCAAACAAAAGTTCACAAAATGTCCGACAGGTGGCGCGTGAAATATCTCTTGCGCGCGTCGTCTGATGATGATCGTGTGCTCCGCCGCCACTTTCGTCATGCTTGGCCTCCCAGGTCCCCAGACTTCAGTCCGTGCGATTATTGGCTTTGGGGTTATCTGAAATTGCAAGTGTATCGTGATCGACCGACATCTCTAGGGCTGCTGAAAGACAACATCCGACGCAGATGCCTCACCATAACTCCGGACATGCTTCACAGTGCTGTTCACAACATAATTCCTCGACTACAGCTATTATTGAGGAACGATGGTGGACATATTGAGCATTTCCTGTAAAGAACATCATCTTTGCTTTGTCTTACTTTGTTATGCTAATTATTGCTATTCTGATCAGATGAAGCGCCATTTTTTGAACTTTTGTATTTTTTTGGTTCTAATAAAACCCCATGTCATTCCAAGTATGTGTGTCAATTTGTACCTCTCTATCTACATTATTTCGTGATTTATTCAGTTTTCAAATTTATACTGACTTTTTGATCACCCGGTACATTCCAGTGGCAGTCCAGACATTATACCATCTGGAGCTGTGTATTGTAGACCTGAATAATCAACTTATCGATTTTCATGGTGACGAAATCATTATACGACAACATCTAAGATAGGATGGGTGTAAGGCATAGCTCCAACACACACAACCCATGAAGACGCACTTTGCAGCAGAACCACAAGGTAATAACACATGTGAACTACGAATTTCTTAAATCAGTAGGCCTGAAAGCTTCAATGACATCTCTTAATATAAGAGTCCCAGTAGAATACGATAGCGAATTATACGCCAGGAATATTTCTCGCATAATGCTTTAGCATTCCTGTTTCAGAAGATACGATATGAACTTGATAGGGTTGACATTGATTGTACACGTAATTTAGGCATAGGATAAACCCTTAAAACAAAGGTCTTTGCATCATCCTTGGATTTGGTTCAAATGGCTCTGAGCACTATGGGACTTGGGTTTGGATGGTATAGAAAATGCAGAATGATTCATAGACGCGCCAGTGGATAGAATAGTGGATGAGTACAAGAGATTTACTGCCTGCATACCTCTAAAACTGCTTATGAGGTACTTTGAAGACAAGCAGCGAACTATTGTGAATGCTAAACAGGAGCTTACTCTGGTACAGAGGGTGATGGATAACAACTCATACATTCAAGGAACCCAAGAGAAGAACGAGATCACCATCAGAAAAACAATATGGAAAATGCCTCACGTCACTGCTGTGGAAAAGAAGCGTTTGGAACGTGTAAAAGTTCTGAATGCCGGTGCGTATCTGTCATTAAGTTTCCGTTTGAACACCCAGTGCTACTGATGGCAACCAGACAAATGAAGGCTTTAAAAATATTTGTTCAACTGGAAACACTCTGGTTCGTCATACTTGCATTTCAAACTGATAGAAGTGGGGATATAACAAATGCTTCCACTGTATTTGACAACTGCAAGTTAACTAATGCCAGAGTCTACCTTAATTCAGAATTGCCGTATGGGGTAGCTCTGTGATCTGAGGCATTCTGTCACGGTTCGCGCATCTCCCCCCGTCGGAGGTTCAAGTCCTCCCTCGGGCATGGGTGTCTGTGTCGTCCTTAGGATAAGTTAGATTGAGCAGTGTGTAAGCCTAGGGACCGATGACCTCAGCAGTTTGATCCCTTAGTCCTTACCACAAATTTCCAATTTTTCCAATTCGGAATTCTGTCTGTATTACAATTTACTGTTATAGTGGGATGAAAATGTATACATTGCATTCGACATGTATGCGAGGTTCCATGCTTCCTACTATGAAGGTATTGAAGAGGAAGGATGTCTACTCAGTCTACAGAAATTCAAGGATCTGGCGCCAATCATCATAACAGACTGCTAAAAACAGGCTGAGGTACTTAAATCGAGACTGATAGATGTACGAATTGAATTTGAATCTTCAGCAAATTTCCCAGAACGCACTGTGGTGGGCTCTAGTTATACATAACTGTGTGATTAACTTCTGCCCACTCACTGGTGATGTGCAGCGAGCTGTATAAATGAACAGGTGTTGTGCCTTACCTAGAACATTTCCCAGTGGCTTCCCAAAGCGTGAACATCATTGCAGACATTCAATATTTCTATGATGATGTGTGCCGGCAGTTCATATTTAAAGATATTACATTTACAGCTTTCACAGAAGATGCTGGTGTATTAGAGACATTTGCAGCAAGCGTAGCATCACCCAAGCCTTTCAAAGATGTGAAGTGTGCTAAAACATGCAGGAGTGCAAAGTGGTTAACATCTTCTTCCTTGGAATTCACTAGGATGCCCCTGGAATATCCTATAAAAAATATGGTGGCATCGCTTCGATTATTCGACTACATGGATACCATCATCTACATCAAAAGGAAGGAAAAGATCACATGGATACATTGGATCTTCAGGTATGCAGCTATTCGAGACCAGGAGCTCTACAGATGCCCTGCCCTCCAGCGGCTCAAGAGGGTGAGTGAATATGAACAAAACAAAGTTGCATCTGCTTCTGGATATGTAAAATTACTTTTAAGTTGGATGAAAAATAAATATTTACCTCACATTCTGTGTACTTTCTTTACTGATTTCACCCTGATATATGTATAGTCGTTTTCTTCAAGAATGGGAGGTATAATTTTAGGCACATTTGTTATATGTCTCTGGAAGTGGACATGGTCACTTCAAAATTATTCTATTTACATGACGTGCAGGTGCTAGTTACAAGTGTATGCGTTTTTTTACCTGAAAGTTCTATTTACAAGTATGCTTTCTGTCAGCACCCATAATGTTGATCTATATTTACACGATTTTGGTCTATTTACGCTATCACTGCACACGTGGTATGCATATATTTACAAGTGCACGTAGTGTACCACTATGTCAGCACACATGATATGCATATATGTTTAAACTAAAAAATACTTACACTGTGATAAACTGGTCATACCATTCCACATACATACGCTACTCACAGTCTCTATCACTCTCTCTCTCTCAATATCACCATTCTCATCAAGTGAACAATGCAAGAACTGGCGAGTTTCAGTCCTATCCTCACAAATGACCCACTTATCATCAAGAGGTGACAGACAGATTGTAGATTGCAGTACAGTGTACATCTCATGCCCTCAAGATTGAATACTAGTTTTCTGCACCATATGCTGCAGTTGTGATGGGGCACTGCAAACACCGCTGTACAGGCACTGAAAGTAGTGTTCAGTCATAAAGGCCCTTGATGCCACGTGATGTACACCCTTCACCTGCATCTGGGTAGCGCCTACCAATATGCGATATGCAAATATTTTGGATCTAGAACCCACAAACTCTACAATCGACAGCCCATTCGCCTCGTTTTTCATATGGCCAATAAACTTCTTCTCTTGTGGAACAATGCCACGAGGATTATCGGACACACAGGTAGATGTGTCGAATGGTTTGGCATGGCGCCTCATTACTTCGTATTGACTGCAGCCCTTCACCCGACAGATGAAGCTATCGATATCCATAAAAAGTAACTTTGGTTCAGCGAAATAAATTTTCTCAAATTTATAATGAAATCAGTGCCTGAGGAGTTTTTGCAGGTCTAATATGCACATCCTCACATAGACAGGTTTCATGAACTCTACTACAGTATTTGCCATTTCCACAGCAACAAAGTTCTTATTGAAGATAGTGACCCATTTAAAAGTTGGTCTGGCGGTACATTTCCTTACACCCCAACGCCCATCACATGTTGTTCTAATAAGAATTTTCCATCGTCATGCCAAAAATATCGTTATTAATTAATTTAAAAAATCTTTTTCAAAATCATACTTTGTGGAAGTCCTCTTCTCAGCATTTAATTCAATATAGTCCTTCAACCAGGGTTGACTGGAAGGAGAAGGAGATAGCACAGGTGATTCTAACCAGCTCCATCCGTTTCCTGCTTGTCCCCCAGCGTTGTCATCAGTTTAGGGATGGAGCCTCCTCATGGAGATAGTTGCTCCAGACATAGTGGAAAATCGCTGTGCACATCATGCAAACTAATAGGGTGTTTGAGGTCTGCCTCCATGACATACTCTACACCAGAATCAGCGCCGCCCACTGTAGATATTTTCACCTAAACTCTTGCATTAGTTTTTGAGCAGCCATCGAAACTAACCAATCAGCAGCAATTGTTGCATGGTGTGGGAGTATAGGTTATTCACATCCAAGTACATGATGCAGCTCAAATCAAGGGATGCATTGAAACTCTCATCCACCCATGGATTATTTGCCTTGGCATGTCTATGAATACATTTGCAAAGCCCCCTAAGGATCCCTCGCCCAAAGAAAAGAATTATGTCCACATCAGTCAATAGTTCGATGTCGACTTTCGTTTTCTTGAGCGTAGCATCCCAAGACAACCCTGGTGCTGTGTAATTATGGACAGGTTCCATAGCATAATTGGTCATGCATACCTTCGGAATTTCTCAAAAACATCAGCAAGCAAATGCACATCTGCGTCCATATAAAGTTTTGTATACTCTCATAAATTTAGAATGTTTAACTCACCGCATGCTCATACTCTGCATCTGATATGGCATCGCCTGTAAGGTGACTAGTTAATGCAGTTATGTCAGATGGTCTGATTTCGTCGAGTTTTTCCATACAATTCATATACTTGTGCGGGAAAACCCCCTTCATCATCACAAGTTGAAACTTTGAATCATCAGTATTTTCACCTTCAATGATACACACATGTTCCTAAGGCAGAGTATCAACAAGTTTCTAGAGTAGTGCTTGAGTCCAGGAAGTGGAGCATAATTTTTGGCGTCATTCGTTTATAGAACATTTCTCAACGCTCTCAGGCAGGACACTGTCCTGATCCTTCTCCATACCGAAATCAGCACAGTGCTCAATGATAAAGCAAACGTCAAATGCACTGGAACTGTAGGAAAAAACAGGTATGAGTCATGATAATTTATACTTCAGGTTGCATGTGTTATGGGTGGCACTGCAGTATTTCCTCATTGGATGACAGTGACCCCAATGAGGAGATTCCGCTTACGATCTAATGGCTGCCCACAGATATAACAATCAACCATCTTTTTGAACAAATCATAATTCTCCCTAGAGTTTGTCCTGGGAATGTTGGTGCTGTAAAGTTTTTCCAATTCAGTGAGCTGCCAAATTGCAGGATTATCCCTGGCATGATTTGTGATGGCTAAGTCTTCAGTCATACAAACATACAACCTGGTACACTGCTACATATGGTATGTGTTTTTCTGTGAAGGTGGTATGTGAGGCTGTAGGGTCATCTTCACAGTGTTACAAGAGCGAGGAGGTACTCAAAGTCAGCATACACTACAAAAGGGCAACACTCCTAATTGGCATTTTTATACTTAAAGAAATATTTTCTCAGCAGCCATGACAACACATACAGGTTTCCTAATAGAGCAGTCAACAAGATGATGCACATTAGGCAAATAAGCTGTTCATGCTCATGTTTACTCAATTCTGATGAAATGAGGTGAGACATGTCTTCCACCTATGTGTAGTGATTATTAGTATTACTATATGCCTCAGAGGATAGCAGCATGTTTGCATGCAGCTTACACTGCAGATTCAGAGAAATAAAGCGGTCTAACAATTTTTTTCATAACTTTACCATCTTTATTTGGCTTGTTCTCCTTCAGGCCATAAATATGAACTCGTGTCCCAGTACTCTGCGCCTCAAATTTAGGAATGTCCTGAATCTTAATGGGGAACCTTATACTGTCAACGTTATAAAACGCACGAACATCAACATCTCTGCCATGTTGAGTTGTGGCTGAGAAGTAGTCTTATAATTTCTTTCACTAGCCAGGACCGACCATGCAAAACAATAACTGTCTTTTTTATTTGGGACATTAATACATGCCTACTTGGCTGTTATATGCTTAGGAAATTCGATGTAACTGAACCTCCCATTTATCCAATCACAGATATGTATATGGATATCGAGGAGTAGATCTGGGCTGAATGGTTTCCCCAAGCCTCTAACGCACATCCCAGAAAACTTGGCCTTTATAACACTCAAGGTGAAATCATGAAACCACTTGCAGTTGAGGTGCTCTGTGATACTACACCATTTTCTCCCAAATATACACAGTGCTAATCAGCTCAACACTGGAGCCCTGTTGGGGGAGAGTGTGAGTTCACAACACTGCACAGAGATGCACTTAATGGCGTGGTACTGTAGATAGTTTATGATTTTGAGGAGCTCTGTTTCCAGAATAGGAAGACACAATTTCAGAAACTCAACAGGATCTTTGATACCTCCCACTGGGTTCTGCATATGATATGATGAGATGTGATCCCCAAATGCATCCTCAATCACCATGTAGTTTAGCTGTGGCATCGCATTACTAACCTAGAGTCTGTCTATAGTAGGACAGGAGGGACAATTGCCACTAGCCACAGGATCATTGTTACTACCACTACGACTAGCAGCTAATACTGAGTCCACCCTGTGGCTGCCATATGGTGGCCACATTGTGCCACATCCCTGTGAGCGTGCCAGTTCGGGGAAGGAGGAATAGATGCTGTGTCAGGCCAGAAATAGCACCTGGGCTGCAGGGATAGCTGCCACGAGCTGACCGCAACTCCTAGCCTTGACCCAGTCCCAGTGGTGGCAGTGAGCTAGCAGCTAGAAGCCCATGGCAGCCAGAGCGGTGTGGCGATAGTGGGAACGATAGGAGTGGTGGCGGCAGCGACAGCAGTGGGACTTTGGTGGTTGAGGTGGCAATGGCTCATGTGCCTGTGAGCCTCGTGCTGGTGGATGAAGTGAGCTGCACAGGACCGCATTTTGGCAATGGTGTCTTCATCTGCCCTGGTACCCATACCATGGTGTACTGCAGGGATGGTAGTTGTAGAGGAATGAAAAATAAATATACATGTTATAAACTCATTTGCTGCTGCAAAGAAAGAAAGAACTCTGATTCTGTGTGCAACAAAAAATAGTTGGGTACACGAATTACCTGAAGTGGCAATGATGTCACACTGCCTCCACGATGACACTGCATCTGCAAGATCATCAGGGGCCACCTCCACCAGTCAGGCATCGCTGGTTTAAATTTCCAAAGCAGCAATCCTACAGTGGTACCTCCCCACCTGGAGTGGCATTAATCCACTGGTCCAGCTCATCGATATCGCGTACAACAGCAACATATTGATTTATAAAACAAATTACAATACTACGAAAAAAAATTGACGGAAAGAATATATACTTACACAACATCTGCAATAGGTTTATAGGGAACGATGTAACACACCCTTGACCTCGAAATCACCTAAAACACCAATAACATATCAATTTAAAAACATGGACACAAACACGAAATACAATACTACGAAAAAAATTTTTAACGTCAATATGTACTTACATAATGGAATCGGCACTGGAGGCTGCTTCAGGGCTGTACATTGCCGCCCCTTTCTGTCTTTCAGCATCCAGCTGCTGGTCAACCTCACCCAGCATATACTCGTATACTGCAACAGCAACAAGAATTGGAAACTTTTTCTAACGAACACATGCTATGAAATCTGAACACACTGAACTATGAAATTAGGTTTAACGAAAATACAACAAGAAATAGGAACACACTGAGCTACGAAATTCATTTTTAAGGTAAGTAGACTATGAAACTCGTTTTAGCTAAAATACACTGCGAAATCTGAAGACACTAACTCATGCTACAAAATTCGTTTTAACGAACATATAACACGAAATATGAACACACTGAGTCACTAAAATATGAAAATATGTACTTACATGGTAATTCGTCTTCTGACAGCCTGAGTACACAAACGTTTGCCGCTGGCGCTGACACTACTGCCATTTGCTGCTGCTGAACGCTTAATGGTGTTAGACGCACTATCGACAACTCGACAGAAGAGGCAGACAGATGCACTAACGACGACAACTGAACATAGTCACAGTCTAGAGCAGCATGAAGATGGTTGTGGAGGGAGTAAGGCTTCTATAGGCTCAAGGTCCACCACTAATTTGGCTCAAACCAATAGGAATGCTTATACAGAGGGAAAACCCTGGTCAACAGGTTCAGACATGTCAAGTCTTGTTGTTCCACAAAACACAGAACACAGGTGAAATAGCAACCACTTCTTCTTTCAGGAATGTCTTTGTCAGCGTTCACCAGCCCTCCCAAACCAAAAAAAGGCCTGTTGTTCACTACATCGAAGCTGGTGTAAAATCCTCTGGGATGGGAATTGCTCAAAAGGTCAACAGTCCAGAAATGTCTTTGTCAGTGTTCACACCAGCCTTCCTCCAAAAACCTGTTGTCAGCTACAACAAAGCCAGCTCAAAATCCTCTGAGACAGGTGTTGTTCACAGGGTCAACATTTCAGTAATGTCTTTCTTGGTGTTCACTGGTCCACCCCAGAACAGCCAAGTTCAGTGTCCTGGTTTTTACCATACAACTCTACTGGATGCCTTCGAAGCAAGCACTTGTGAGTGTGTGTGTGTGTGTGTGTGTGTGGACAGCAAATGCACCGTTCATCCAGGAATCACTTCGTGGTTTTTTTAGCGTCTTTCAAGTGCACAGGTGCTCACCATCCTCCTGTGAACAATTGGACAAGCTAAGGAATGTCGCAGAGCACTTGTCTGTGTGTGATGACAGGAAATGCACCATTCATTGTTGGTCTTCCTATGAAGGCCTTTGAAGTTGCTACTACATGTCCGTTGGCCCAAACACTTTGGGGGCATGGGATGCTTAACAAGGGAAGAGCATCTTTCACAAGAAGTATATTATTATTAGGTGAGTACTCCTCCCACAGATGTCTTTGAAGCAGCTGCTACAAGTCAGAATGCTTAATAATTTGCAGGTGTTCCAGCCATGTCTTTGATGCAACCAATACAAGCTGACAGACCCCCATCAAAGTGAGACCAATTCAATGGCCACAAGACGTGTTGGGGAACGCCACTTGGGCACTGTGTATTGAATCATATGATTGATGATATGTAATTAGGGTATAGGCGAGTGTTCCGCGCCGAAAGTTTGAACTTACTACCAATTTTAACTCTGAAAATGACGAAATAAAGAGAATTTTCCAACAGGATAACACCTCAAAAATATGGTGAAATAAAGAGATTCTTCCACACCAACAGTTGAGTACAGACTGAGCGATTTTTCTCACCAATTTTCCAGGTGGAGAAGGGAGGGGGAGGGGATAGTGGAGGAAATGGCAATTAATTGATCAATTAAATAATTATTTAATTAATTTTATATCAAAAGAGCGACACTACCACATCTACACCTGTGGGTAGGGAGAGGTTCCTCTATCTTGAATAAATCTGGCAACAATGCAGACTGTGCGCCTATTGGCTCTGCTCTATTACTCATATATCGGTATATTAAAGAAATATGTAGCCTATATTCATGCAAAGATTAATTGTTGTATAAAATCTGAAGTCGATTGGTATAACTTCTTCACGATATTTCTGTTAACAATGTTGCCCCTGTATATAGCATATACACACATATACAGGGTGTACATAAAGTATGGGAACACTTTCAATTACTTATTGCACAAGAACCAAACACTACAGATATCATACATGTGTCAATTTGAAGAGAAATCCTGGAAGTTTTTTTCATGTATACCTCCACAACGTACTTTAGTAATATGCCGATAATCAGCGCTAGTCGAAACATGGACAGTTCAGGTGCAGAGCGAGCTTTCTGTGCGTTGGAGATCGACAAAAAAAAGTGTGCAACAGCGGTCCAACGGATGTTTAGAACCAAGTATGGTAAGCCACCAACAAGGAAGATCATTCACCACTGCACAACAAATTCATTGTGCCTGGAAAAGATAAGCGGACATCCCAGTGTGAGTGAAGTGGATGTGGAGCACGCACAACAGACATTCATAAGGAGTACAAAGAAATCAATGCATCGTGCATCCCGTGAAGTCGAAATGGCTCCAATGACAGTGTGGAAAGTCCTGCGACAGAAACTGTCAATGAAGCCATTCAAATTGGAGCTAGCGCAGAAGCTCAATAACGACGACAAAGACAAGGTTTTGAGTTTTGTTCGCAGTTGCACAACTGAATGAGGATGGGGATGGCATTGTTCATCGCTTAATTTTTAGCGACGAAGCCACTTTTCACACTAATGGAAAAGTGAACAGGTGTAATTGTCGAATCTGGGGTATAAAGCATCCACACGAATGCATTGAATTTGAGCGTGATTCCCCAAAGGTAAATGTTTATAGTGCCTTGTCACGTCGAAAACTGTACAGGCCATTCTTCTTCGCCGAGGGCACTGGCACTGGATATTCCTACTTGGACATGTTCGCAGCAATGACTGATGCCTCATATGCAATCCGACTCTCTGTTCATCTTTCAGCAGGATGTGGCTCCACCCCATTTTCATTGTGAAGTTCGTGGGTACCTGAACACGGAGCTGCCGCATCAATGGATCGGCTGTGCTACAGAATGGGACAGCTGTTTCATGAAATGGGCTCCCCGACCACCAGATCTCACTCTGTGTGACTTTTTCTGTGGGGACACATTAAAGATCTGGTGTCTGTACCGCCTCTGCCACGTGGTGTAGCAGCGCTCCGGGAGAGAATACGGGAAGCGACTGCCACAGTTGACGATACCATGCTGGGACGGGTATGGCAAGAATTTGGTTGCTGTATAGACGTCTGCCGAGTCACTCATGGTTCACATATCGAATATTCGTAAAAAAAAAAAAAAAAAAAAAACTTTCGGAGTTTCTCTTCAAAACTCAATATTTATGACGTCTGTACGGTGTTTATTTCTTGTGCAATAAATAATTGAAACTGTTCCCGGACTATTGAACCGTCCCCTTAGAAAAATTTATGAATGATTGCGCTGATAAACCCCTTGCATTATTTGATTTTCAAACAGCTGAGCAAAACTGAATGTACTCAGACATTTCTCTCTTTACTTATTCTGATCATCACTAAACTGACACACAATATTTTTAGCGCAACGCAATCTGACTTTCAGAAATCCCTACAAAAGAATGACCCTGACTAACAATAACGTATACCTTTCAGGAATCACTTACCTCACAAAAATCTCCGTTACTCAAACTACTGCAATACAGCGAGCGCCGTAATGCCAGCTAAATAAAAGATTCTAACTACTGAAGTCACTAACTACTGATAGGCATAGTTAGCAAATGAAAGATTTTGATAAAGAACAAACAACGTGTTTAACTTAATAGTGTTCAAAAGTCATAATACATATATCAGTCCATGACATCCAGTCTCACAAATTTACTGTCTCTGATGGACACACGTGCAGATCATCCGCTCTCAAAACTCCGCCATCTCTCTCCCCACATCCACCACTGCTGACGGCTCACCTCCAACTGCGCAACGCTACGTGCTGTTCACATCCAACTGCCCAACACTACAATAGCGAATATTTCAACAATACCAGCCAGCCACAGACTGCACACAGCACAGTCAGTGATTTTCATACAGAGCGCTACATGACGTTACCAACATAAAAACCTAAACAACCTACTTACACTGTTTGTACATTCTATATATCAAATAAATTAAGAAAATATGTAGTTTATGTCTGTCCAGACATTTATTAAAGTGCTTTGTGAATACTGGAAGTAAATCAGTCAAGAACTTTCGAAATTTTTTGTAATGAAGTTAAACGTCGTCTTGTCCTTATTAAAGTAGTATAAATTTAAAATATATTCTTATGTACCATGTATGTTAAAAATGTGTAGCCTATGTCCATCTGAACGTTTATACAAGTATCAAGTAAAAGTATGTTGGCCAACCTACTATAGAGATTTTTGATAACAACATTAATAATGACTTGTCTTTATACAGTAGTACAGACGACCTGAAAACAAGACTGAATCACTTCTGCTCCAGTGTATTGCTTCAAATTGTATGAGGCGACCAATAGCAAAATACGTGCCTAACACTCTCATTGGCTAGCACTGGTGAAAGCCGACAGAGTCGGCTGGTGACTGACCGCCTGTGGATTGCAAGTGAGCGGAGTATGGCATGCGGCTGCGCGATTTGTGAAAGGCGCTCACTTCAAAACGGCTGCCTTTCAACATCGTCTCGATATCTACACATGATATGTCCCACTTGCATGGGTATCTCTTGTTGACTGATATAAAAAGTTGGGGTTTGTTACCTGTGCTTCAGTTAGTTCATTCTCTGCTTTTAGATCAAGAGGGCAGGCGCAGAGATTAATGAGAATCTTGGAGTGAAGGGATTAAATTTTTCATGGTGTCCTAAAACATCTGACACAAGTAGCAGCGTATCAGAGATCTGACAGTTTGTTGGTAGGTTTGTAGAGGTATACATGGCGTTAGATGTCTATACAAGGGTCATACAATTCGCATGAATAGCTGGTCGCTGATTTGCGTACGCGGTTATGGCGCCCTATAGCAACCCAGATGGGTTCAATAGGATTTACGTCAGGTGAATTTGGTCGCCAAAACATGAACGTTAGTTCACTATAACGCTCCTCAAACCTCTGTAGCACGGTTCTGGCCCCGAGACGCAGACAATTATACTACTGAAAGATGATATCGCCATTGGGGAAGACATCAAGCATAAAGGGATGCAGGTGACTCGCAGCTGTCAGCGTATCTTAGATTACTACCACAGTTCCCATGCAAACGCAGGAGAATGTCTCCCATAGCATAATACTGCTTCCACCGGCCTGCGTCCGTGGCGCTCTGCACCTTTTAAGCCACCGTTCACCTCGATGACGGCGTTTGTGTAGACGACCAGCGACCTAGTGTAGCAAAAATGTGATTCACCCGAAGAGCCGACACGTTTCCATTGATCTACAGTCGAATCCCAATGTTCCCGTGGCCACTGCAATCGTAAATGACGATGTCGTTGGGTCAGCGTGTAAACACGTAGTGGTGGTCTGCTGCAGAGCTTCCTGTTCTACAATATACGACGAACGGTGTGCTCCGAAACACGTGGGTGTGCACCAGTAATGTGCTCTTTCGGCAGAGATACTACAGATCACCATCTATCCTACTTTAGAGAGCAGACAAGCCTCAAAATCCCACCTTCTGTGACGTCCAACCATTTATCGCCTAGTGGTAATTGTCACTGTCCTTCTACCTCTTTCCGTAGACGCTCACGACAGTAGCACGCGAACATTCGACCAGCTTCGCTGTTTTCGAGATACTCGGTCACAGGCTCTGCGTAATAATAAACTGTCCTTTGTCAAAGTCGCTTATCTCTACGGATTTCCCCAGTTGCAGCCCATATCTTCTCTAGGATGATCCACCGTCCGTGTCTGCTCCGCTTACATACTTTTATTACCGCGTCACGTGACCTCAGCGCCACCAGTAGGCATTCAGCATCGCGGTGGGCAGTGGTTGTAGTGTTTTGGCTTATCAGTGTAATTGTTCAGTCCAAGATAATGCCCCAGTCTTAACGAATTTAACATCTACCGGAAGTTTATCTGCAAGCATCCTATGTTGATCCCTTCCTTTTTAGAAAAAAATCAGTTTGTCATCGAAAGGACCCTGCCTTCATATGACTACAACGGACAGCTTTACGGAGGCAGTGATAATATGCACAAAGCGCGTCATTGGTCGGTTTTTAAATTAGTGTTACTTTAAGGTGGAAAATAATATTTAAACTAACATAATAAACTAAAACTAAACTTAACTGCGTCCGAACAGGCCTTGAAAGGCACAACGGTACCGACCGGCCGCCGTGTCATCCTCAGCCCACAGGCGTCACTGGATGTGGATATTGAGGTGCATGTGGTCAGCACATCGCACTCCCGGCCGTATGTCACTTTACGAGACTGGAAAACTAATATAATAAATATGTTAAATTAAAATAAAATGAAGTGAATGAAAACTCTCCACTGACGTAAAAAAAAAGTTCAAATGTGTGTGAAATCTTATGGGACTTAACTGCTAAGGTCATCAGTCCCTAAGCTTACACACTACTTAAATTATCCTAAAGACAAACACATACACCCATGCCCGAGGGAAGACTCGAACCTCCGCCCGGACCAGCCGCACAGTCGATGACTGCAGCGCCTGGGACCGCTCGGCTAATCCCGCGCGGCCCACTGATGTAATACAGATTCACTTCTTCAGAGTTTCATGCCTATATCGGAAACACATGAAGTTTTCTACATTACTGCGTACCTACCTTGTACTATGAATTTGGCGCAAGTCTAGTCTTTTAAGTCCAAGCACATCTCATTCTAATTTTAGCAACTTATTATACTAAAAATGTGTTGCCAATATCAGATGTACGCTGTGAAACCTGACTCCACCGACAAAATTTTGGAGGTTGTTCAATGGTATAAGGCGCCCATGATCTCCAGTGGCTCGTTACAGAGTAGAAATGTAATAATGATCTTTTCAGTTCGTTATCCCATTATCTTTATTTCTGTGAAAATACCTTCACAACAAACAAATAACCATTAATATACAACCACCAAAACGTGCAACATAAAACAACAAAGAAATGCGGCAACCTCAGACGAGACACACACAGTTTTATCAAATTTTGATCAATCTCTCATGTCGGTGAACAGTATAGTACGTACCAAATGCAGAACTGTTCCCTTGCAGCTAATGTTCAAAAGTGCCGTCCAGCATGATCACGCCAGAGAGTACAGCGAAACAGCATCGCGCCATCGACTCGCTCAAGAATGCCAGCAGTTAGGCGTATTACCTCCTGCTGCCACGACACTTCCACTGATCAGGTTATGTTGGCATCTACTGGAGCCTCGTAAACTAGGCTCTTTACATACCCTCAGAGTACGTCCATTGGTATCAGGTTAGTAACTGAGCTAGCTCAAGAACAGAACCACGGCGACCAGTCCATTGTCGTCTAAACTGTACGTAAATACGGATGCTAACACTCAGTACAAAGAGTCCCTAGGTCATGTTGAAACCAAATAAGCTGACGAATGCTCAGCGACACATCCTTTAAGTATTGTGGGACTCAAGGGAGGACTTCTTCGAGCCTCCGTTCCGTTTATTTGGACGTATGTGAGGTCCAATCTCAAAGTCTTTGACAATGCAACCGTGTACATTCACAATGAACGTATACAGCTTGTGTTGGCAGGATCGGCTCACCAGTGAGTGCAGGTTTCGCCATTCCTTGCATGGTTGTTTCTATTGTTGTAAACGCCCTCTGTTGTAAACGTGGGCTCGTCTGTAAACAATACACGAAAGCAGAAAAAAATGGTTCGAATGGCTCTGAGCACTATGCGACTTAACTTCTGAGGTCATCAGTCGCTTAGAACTTAGAATTAATTAAACCTAACTAACCTAAGGACATCACACACATCCATGCCCGACGCAGGATTCGAACCTGCGACCGTAGCGGTCGCTCGGTTCCAGACTGAACCGCACGGCCACTCCAGCCGGCGGAAAGCAGAAAAATCGGGTTCTCTGCACATTGTTGTTGGAACCAATCTGCAACGCTACTCGATATGGGAAGTCCACTGGCCGCAATGACTACACGTTCTGTTGGTTATACAGGTGCAATTGTTGTTAATGTAAGGTTCTCAAAACAGTTGTTTGACTTGCGTTCGGAGTTCGTACAACGCGCCGACTGCTGCTGGCACGATTGTCACCAATCGGAGGCAACCAATTTTCTTTCAGATTAGGTGTTCCAGCATTCTTCGCACTGCCAGCATCTTCAATATTAACATGACAGTACTTTGGTTTTCGTAGGCTCCGACATACTCGTGCAAGACCAATGTGACGTGGTTGGCGTCGCTGGGAACTGCTCAGCATACCGTCCTTGCGCCGCTTTTCTATAAACGATGTGCACATCAGCCAACTCTTTATCAGCAAACATACACATGTTGTACAACTAACACCGCCAGAAAATCAAACCAGAAAGTACAGAGTAGTGCTGAATGCAAGATTGAGGGTGAAGAGTAAAGTGGGCGTCAGTGTTGTCAACAGCAAGCACAGTGAGAGAATGCAACAATTTTGCTTTCAAACAAGATTCACAGCACATACCGTCGACGTTTCCACTACGCGCAATAGACATACAAAGGTAACTGAGGCAAGAAACAAAACGAAATGCTGTAACTCTGTAACGAGCCCCTTCTTTCAAAATACACAGAAGGTATCACTGCACAAGCTGCAAGGATTCATTTAGTTCATAAGTTATCTCGTCGCTAGTATTCAGCTCCGAGAAGTCTGCAAACTCCCGAATCGTTGAAAACTCTTCAGGCTTTTATTATGCGTTTAATCACGAATCTGATTAGAAGGTAAAGATATAGGTGCAACTCGTTTTTAACAAACTGCAGACTTACGAAGAAAAACAAGAGTATCAATATACCAGCATATATTGCACATTATTGTTCTAATCTTCTGGTCGTTGATATTCCTTGACCCCCACGGTTCGCGCAGAAGATTCTTAGCGGCCTCCGATTACTTTGCAAGGCATGAGGCGAAGTACACCTTTAACGCTCGTGGTATCTATCTGAGACAAATAGGACATAAAAGGACATACGAAACAAGTCTTGCACCTTAACAAATCTCTTACATAATAATTAAACTATTAAGTTCTGGTTGATTTTTCTGGATAAACAGACGAATAGAACTTCTGCTAATAAAGCTTGTTCATTTATATTCGAAACTGGTACGAGACTTTAACCTCAATCGACGAAATGATTTATTTCCAAAAACTTTGTCTACAAAACTTTAGAAAATCTCGTACCCTCAAAAACCTCTGAAAATTTTTCGGTGAAGTTCTGGTCACAGTGTAGATACACAGAAAATAATCCTGAACAATCTCGGTGGAGATCGGGTTCACCCCGTGCAGTATCATAACTCCGCACAACATTATATACCCGCCGGCTATCCAGATAAAGCCGTTTCGGTGTCGGATATAAAATCATTAAAGGCGAATCAGACAATGGTTCCTTAGTTAGAGCAGCGACCGGCTAGCTGCTCCATCCTCGTTCAAATGCGTTTGTGCTCTCTGTCGCTCTCTGGTGACCTCGATGACGGCACGACGGTGCGGGCTAGCTTTTATTTGTTCCTTCCTAGTCGTCACGCTCGTACACTTTATGTGGCTTGTCCTCTGATGATAACGAGATCCGTGCCGTCCTGTCGGTAAACAACAACACGGGGCGACTGACGCCCTTCCGGTTGGCGGGCAGTTCGGCCCTGGCGGTTAGCAGTGGGCTCTAGGCAGGTGGAGCATCCTTGGAGAACAGACGTGCTACGAGCGCCAGCGTCCTCAAGGGCGACTCACCGACGAAAAACAAGAAGCAGTCCAGGAGCGAGGATCTTTCATCGTCACGAAGTCATGCAAGTTCTGCGTATAAGATAGCAAAACCGGTACGGCTGCACCTGCTACTTGTTCCAGACGCAGACGGAGGCAGTGGAAGGAGAGCGCGCGGCATGATGTAACAAGAACACGTGGCGTGTTTTTCTCGGAAAGATGAGTTCCTTTATAGATAACATAATTACCATAAAAGAGGTAAATGAGAAAAGAAGAGCCAAGAGAAGAGCGACATATACAGGGTGTTAAATTGTGGATATGTGTCCGGAAACGCTTACTTTCCATGTTAGAGCTCATTTTATTACTTCTCTTCAAATCACATTAATCATGGAATGGAAACACACAGCAACAGAACGTACCAGCGTGACTTCAAACACTTTGTTACAGGAAATGTTCAAAATGTCCTCCGTTAGTGAGGATACATGCATCCACCCTCCGACGCATGGAATCCCTGATGCCCTGATGCAGCCCTGGAGAATGGCGTATTGTATCACAGCCGTCCACAATACGAGCACGAAGAGTCTCTACATTTGGTAATTTGGTACCGGGTTTGCGTAAACAAGAGCTTTCAAATGCCCCCATAAATGAAAGTCAAGAGGGTTGAGATCAGTAGTGCGTGGAGGCCATGGAATTGGTCCGCCTCTACCAATCCATCGGTCAACGAATCTGTTGTTAAGAAGCGTACGAACACTTCGACTGAAATGTGCAGGAGCTCCATCGTGCATGAACCACATGTTCTAGCAGCACAGGTAGAGTATCCCGTATGAAATCATGATAACGTGCTCCATTGAGCGTAGGTGGAAGAACATGGAGCCCAATCAAGACATCACCAACAATGCCTGCCCAAACGTTGACAGAAAATCTGTGTTGATGACGTGATTGCACAATTGCGTGCGGATTCTCGTCAGCCCACACGTGTTGATTGTGAAAATTTACAATTTGATCACGTTGGAATGAAGCCTCATCCGTAAAGAGAACATTTGCACTGAAATGAGGATTGACACATTGTTGGATGATCCATTCGCAGAAATGTACCCGTGGAGGCCAATCAGCTGCTGATAGTGTCTGCACACGCTGTACATGGTACGGAAACAACTGGTTCTCCCGTAGCACTCTGCATACAGTGACGCGGTCAACGTTACCTTGTACAGCAGCAACTTCTCTGACGCTGACATTAGGGTTATCGTCAACTGCACGAAGAATTGCCTCGTCCGTTGCAGGTGTCCTCGTCGTTCTAGGTCTTCCCCAGTCG